>NC_083240.1:7317789-7623792 GCF_032191835.1 Heteronotia binoei | reverse complement strand
ATGTCTTTGCACCTCTGGGATACACCTGCTTGGACAGCACCTCAAAATGGAGTTACCTAGGGCATTCAGGTTTTATTTAAAAAGGCCTAACAACAACTCCTGCCAAGCTGTGAGTCCAGAGTGACTTGTTCAGGTGTACGAGCATGGCGTGTAGAAGTGCCCCCAGGGCTGGGCTCTGTCTCTCAGGCAACAGGCCTTCAAATGGCCTCCACAGCCACCAATCCAGATGTCTATAAGACCATAGATTTATACCCTGCCCTTCTCTCTGGATCAGAGTCTCACAGCAGCTTACAATCTCCTTTACCAGGAGAGCCAGTTTGGTGTAGTAGTTAAGTGCGCGGACTCTTATCTGGGAGAACCGGGTTTGATTCCCCACTCCTCCACTTGCAGCTGCTGGAATGGCCTTGGGTCAGCCATAGTGGTTAAGTGTGCAGACTCTTATCTGGGAGAACCGGGTTTGATTCCCCACTCCTCCACTTGCACCTGCTGGAATGGCCTTGGGTCAGCCATAGCTACCGCAGGAGTTGTCCTTGAAAGGGCAGCTGCTGTGAGAGCCCTCTCAGCCCCACCCACTTCACAAGGTGTTTGTTGTGGGGGAGGAAGATAGAGGAGATTATGAGCCGCTCTGAGATTCTGACTGGAGGGTGGGATATAAATCCAATATCATCATCTTCTTCTTCTTCTTCTTCTACCTTCCTCCCCCATAGACACCCTGTGAGGTGGGTGGGGCTGAGAGGGCTCTCACAAAAGCTGCCCTTTCAAGGACAACCTCTGCCAGAGCTATCTATGGCTGCCCCAAGGCCATTCCAGCAGCTGCAAGTGGAGGAGTGGGGAATCAAACCCGGTTCTCCCAGATAAGAGAGCTACGGCTGACCCAAGGCCATTCCAGCAGGTGCAAGTGGAGGAGTGGGGAATCAAACCCGGTTCTCCCAGATAAGAGTCCTCACACTTAACCACTACACCAAACTGGTTCTGGGAGGGGCCTTGGCCCAAAGACACACCAATAGCAACCAGAGCCTGCAGGAGATCCTGCAACTGGCACGCAGGCAGCAAATCCCAGGTTCGGTCTGGTTAAAAAAGCCACCAGTGGGGGTGCTGCCGGCCACAGTGGACTGCTGATATCCCCTCTCTCAACCCAACCTTTTGTCCTCTCCAGCTGTGCAAACACGGTCTCCCCTGTGCCACGTCTTCCACCCTCAAAGCCAGAGCCAGCCCGGGGGTGTGTGGCGCCCTAGGCAGGCACCCCACACTGCCCCCTCCTTGCGGTGCTGCGCTCCATTTCCCGCCCCCCGTGTCGCACTGAGTTGGTGCCCACCTGCCCCCTCCTCCTCCCCCTTCCCTTCCCATCCATCGCTGCATGTGCAATCACTGCGCCGGGGCCCTGTGAGCCCCAACGCAGCATGTATCTTATCTTTAGAAGCCCATTCTTCTAAAGATAAGATGCACGCTGCGTCGGGGCTCACAGGGCCCTGACACAGTGCTGTGATCGCACAGGAGGGGAAGGGAAGGGGGGCACGACACAGGGGGGTGGGATGGAGTGTCGCGGGGCCCCTGTGCAGTGTGCTGTGATGGCGCGGGTGGCAATGGGAAGGGAGGAGGGGGCGGGTGGGCACAGCGCCTCAACGTAGCCCGTAGGGGGATGGGTGGGATGGAGCACGGTGGGGGAAGGGAAAGGAGGGGCAGCGGGTGCACATGGGGGCGGAGGAGGCAAGCAAACTAGGTGTTTGCCTGGGGCACCGGGGGAGGGGGAAGCCCAATTTGGCGCATCCACCTTTCCGGCGCCCTAGGCAACCACCTAGTTTGCCTAGTGGGTGAGCCGGCCCTGCTCCAAGCAGAGACTGGCTCCCACCCGTGTTCTCTCCCATCTCTGTCTGAAGGATACCTTGGAAGCAGTGCCGTTAATTCATCTGCCTGGACCCCCTCCCCCCTTCCATCCACACACATCTCCCGCTTGCTCCAGTAGCGCAGCCTTCCAGAGATTTATTTATATCCCAGCCCAGGCCACCTATATATCGCTCTTCCCATGCTTAGTCCGTCTCGATTAATGTTCGTCTCCCGTCGCTTGGCTTTTGAGGGGAGAGACAGAAAGAGAGAGAAAGAATGCTCTCTGGTTGGGAAAGGAGCCATAAAAGCGAATGGAGGGAAATGCAGTGGTGGCATTTGCTAATAGGATCTTGGGTGGTGCTGTACGGCTGCCCGCTGTCCTAGGGAATTCCTAGAGGGAATTCTGTCTTATGGGAAGAAGGGATGCACCACACCCTGACGTGACTCAGACAAAAGGGGGTGCAGAGAGGGAAGAATAACTGCTGCTGCTACTGGTGGTATTTTCGCAGCGACAGGAATTAGTTGGCTGCTGGGAAGGGGCTGTGGCTTGGTGGAAGAGCCTCTGCTTTGTAAGCAGAAGGTCCCAGGGTCAATCCCCGGCACCTCCAGTTAAAAGGACCAGGCGGGAGGTGATGGGAAAGGCCTCTGCCTGAGACCCTGGAAAGCTGCTGCCAGCCTGAGTAGGCAAAGCTGGCCTGAGGGTCTGACTCAGCAGAAGGCAGCTTTGTGTGTTCAGGGCTGGGGCTCAGCGGAAGAGCATCTAGCAGGTTTGCAGGCAGAAGGCGCCAGGTTCAGTCCCCAGAATTGCTAGTTAAGGAGGACCAGGCAGGAGGTGATGGGAAAGACCCAGGCCTTGAATTCAGCAGGAGCTCACAGGACCTTTCTGAGGGCTCCCCCTCTTCCTCCCCACCTACCTACCTTGTCCATTGAATAGAAGGTGCAGCTGCATAACAATCTCTGGATTAGGAGAGCGGGCAGCCAGCCAGCCAGCCCCCAGGGGCTTTGCCACGCCCCCAGCAGCCCTCATTAACCCCTGGAGAAGCCCACAACACCCTTTCTCCACTTCTTATGTAATTTTGGGTGGTGGGTGGCATGCTGGCCTTTTGACTGGGGAGGGGGGGGCAACCAAGTAGAACCCCAGGTGAGCGAGGCCTGCTTGGGCTGGCTGGATCTCTAGCCAGCCCAAGTAGGCCTCACTCACCCGGGGCTCTCCTTTCTTGAGTCCGGTTGCTTTGGGCTGGGGGAGGTGGCATATGCTAATGAGTTATGCTAATGAGCTCCACCACTTATTTTTCTACAAAACAAGCCCTGGAAAGATCTTTAACCTGAGATCCAGGAGAGCTGCTGCCAGTCTGAGTAGACAATACTGGCCTTCTCAGACCAATGGTCTGATTCAGTATAAAGCAGCTACGTGAACGTTCGTGGGTAAGTGGCATATAAACCAGCAAATCAGGATGTACTCCAACATTGGAATCGGAAGAAGCGAGCAGTGCCTCACGAAACCTCCTTCCCTGCCACAAATTTGGCTAGTCTCTAAGATGCTCCGGAACCCTTTCTTCAGTTCGGGGAGTCTTTGGGGGGGCCTCAGGCAAAAGTTATGAGCCAACGCTCAGCCCTTCTTCCCTCGCCTGTAAAAATGGGACCAAAACTATCATTCCCGAGGATGGTGGGAGGGGGCTTCTCAAGTGGCATTTGATTTGTTCTTCTGCCTACTGGCGGTTTTAAATGGTTTATTTTAATGTGTAGATCAGACCAGTGGCCCATTTTATTGGTTTGTTGCAGTTTTGTATGGTAAACCGCCTTGAATTCCTGGAAGCTAGAAATCAGCGTTTCAAATAAACAGATACAGTAAAATTTTAAAAAGCAAATGCTGGATGTTTCCTTCTCCCTCAAAAGGAATCCTTCCCACTCCTTCCAGAGTTTGCACCACTGAAGAATCCAGGTAACGGCCCTTAGAGGAACAGACATGCAATAACACTGCACCAATTATGCTAACTAGCCCCCCCCACCTCCAAATTGGATCTCCGTTTCCACCAAGCAGCTGCAAAGGCTTCGCCTCCCCTCCTTCCCCCCCTCTCTTCCTGTACCAATCCTTCCACGGCCAGGTAATTAGTGAGCGCTAATTAGCGACTGTTTGTAGGAAGAACCAGACAATGCTCATATTTATTGCTCCATTTGATTCCGAGGTCGGTCAAATGAGTACCCAGCTTGCTGGGGAGAAAGCGTAAAGGACTGGGGAAGGCAATGGCAAACCACCCTGTAAAAAGTCTGCCGTGAAAACGTTGGGAAAGCAACAGTCACCTCAGAGTTGGACTGGTGCTTGCACAGGGGACCTTTCCTTTCCTTGATGCTCTTATCCTTCTGCCAGAACAGGGAAGAGGCCTGCAGGGAAAGCTGGGGAGAGGAGACCCTCTTGGAGGAAGAGGGGATTCTGTGAGCTGGAGCCATGACTCTATTTCCTTTGGCACAGGCAAGGGCTGTGGCAGCCCGATTCCAGCAAAGCAGCCATGTGAAAGCCCCAAGCTGAATTCAGCATGCATTTGGCCTTCTCCTGCATAGCTCTATAGCCAGGGAAGCCAAATTTGCTTAATGTAAGAGCCACGTAGAATAAATATTAGATGTTTGAGAGCCAAAAAGTCAGAAGACATGAACATCAGAAGGAAGGAAGGAAGGAAGGAAGGAAGGAAGGAAGGAAGGAAGGAAGGAAGGAAGGAAGGAAGGAAGGAAGGAAGGAAGGAAGGAAGGAAGGAAGGAAGGAAGGAAGGAAGGAAAATAGATTGGGGGAGGGAGAGGTGGAAGGAAAGCAACTTTAAATGCATTCTGGCTTGGCTTGGAGAAGTGATTTAAGAAAAGAAATGCCTTTTCCATGTTGGCCGACTGGTTTTATTTTCCTACTGGCTCCCAAGACCGGAAGAAGATGGTCCCTTTAATATGTTTTTATTTGGGTGCTTTCAACTCGCTCAGTGTTTACTCCAAACGTTATTTGAAAAAAGCTGCAATGATCGCAAGTCACTGATTCCACCGAGAGAAATTACAGGCTGGTTGGTGGTAGGCAGGGCTGTCGAGTTCGCAAACAAACCTCCCTGCCCTCAACAAACTAATCTTCAGCATGAGAAGGGATGCAAATCATGGGGTGATGTGGTTTTTATTTTAACGGGGGCACTGGTGGAAGACTTGCAGGGGGGAAATCTACCAGAAGCCGGGGGCCATAAATCACCCCCGTCCTGCCTCGCAGCACCCCCACATTACGTCAACTAGCAGGCCTTACTCTGGCCTGAATGGCCCAGGGTACGCCAATCTTTTCAGATCCTGGAAGCTGAGCAGGGTTGACCAAACTCCAGGGTCGTTGTGTGGAAGCAGGCAATGGCAAGACTCTTCTGGTCGTCTCTCACCTTGAAAACCCCATGAGGTCTCCGTAAGTCGTCTGAAAGCTGCAACATTACAATATTGTCTCAGTCTCAAGTTTCAGGTGCCAGGGGTGTGAAGCCAGGTGTTTGCAATGGCAGCACCCACTCCCAACCCAAAGCATGGAGTGCTCTCTCTCTCTCTCTCAGGGGAGGATCCATGGCTCAATGGTAGAACATCTGCTTGGCATGAAGAAGGTCCCAGGCCCAATCTCCAGATAAAAGGGACCAGGCAGGAGGTGATGGGAAAGACCTCTGCCTGAGACCCTGGAGAGCAGCTGCCATAACTCAATGGTAGAACATCTGCTTGGCATGAAGAAGGTCCCAGGTCCAATCTCCAGATAAAAGGGACCAGGCAGGAGGTGATGGGAGAGATCTCTGCCTGAGACCCTGGAGAGCAGCTGCCATGGCTCAATGGTAGAACATCTGCTTGGCATGAAGAAGGTCCCAGGTCCAATCTCCAGATAAAAGGGACCAGGCAGGAGGTGATGGGAAAGACCTCTGCCTGAGACCCTGGAGAGCAGCTGCCATAACTCAATGGTAGAACATCTGCTTGGCATGAAGCAGGTCCCAGGTCCAATCTCCAGATAAAAGGGACCAGGCAGGAGGTGATGGGAGAGATCTCTGCCTGAGACCCTGGAGAGCAGCTGCCATGGCTCAATGGTAGAGCATCTGCTTGGCATGAAGAAGGTCCCAGGTCCAATCTCCAGATAAAAGGGACCAGGCAGGAGGTGATGGGAAAGACCTCTGCCTGAGACCCTGGAGAGCAGCTGCCATGGCTCAATGGTAGAACATCTGCTTGGCATGAAGAAGGTCCCAGGTCCAATCTCCAGATAAAAGGGACCAGGCAGGAGGTGATGGGAAAGACCTCTGCCTGAGACCCTGGAGAGCAGCTGCCATGGCTCAATGGTAGAACATCTGCTTGGCATGAAGAAGGTCCCAGGTCCAATCTCCAGATAAAAGGGACCAGGCAGGAGGTGATGGGAAAGACCTCTGCCTGAGACCCTGGAGAGCAGCTGCCATGGCTCAATGGTAGAACATCTGCTTGGCATGAAGAAGGTCCCAGGTCCAATCTCCAGATAAAAGGGACCAGGCAGGAGGTGATGGGAAAGACCTCTGCCTGAGACCCTGGAGAGCAGCTGCCATGGCTCAATGGTAGAACATCTGCTTGGCATGAAGAAGGTTCCAGGTCCAATCTCCAGATAAAAGGGACCAGGCAGGAGGTGATGGGAAAGACCTGTGCCTGAGACCCTGGAGAGCAGCTGCCAGACTGAGTACTGACTTGGATGGACTAATGGACCAAGCAGCACCAGCAGGTTCATGTGTGTTTGTGTGTGTCTCTCTGCCCACAAATGCAAACACGAGCTTGCAGGGGACACACAGTAAGGCTAGCCGGTTTGGGGCTCAGGGCTCAACTGTGCCTTGGACAACTACACGGACAGGCAGGCATCCCAAAGAGGGGAACCAGGAAAGCGTCACCGGATGAACTTCCGCACAAGGACCGGACCGTCAGGCCGAACGCTTGCCTCTTTTGTTGGAAATCTGCAGTGCTAGCTGCAAAAAATACTTTTACGTAGATATACAGCCGGCCTTACCAGATTGCACAGAGAATTCTCCACCCTCCCCCCCCCCAGCCGGTGGCCGTATGCCTCCAATGTTTATAAATTAATTATCTGAAAAAGGCAGGTCGTGCCTTATTGCACGGGGGAGGGAAGGGGGGGGTTGTAATTTAGAAGCCTGAAGCGCTGCCAGTTCCAGGAGCGGCATTGATCCTGAATGACCGCAACAATCCACCCGTGCCTCCCACCCCCCCCTCGCTCTGCTTCCCCGCTCTCTCGCTCCCCATCCTTCTTCCCTACCCACACGGCACGCAGATACCAAGCCTATGTGTTATTTACAATGCTCCCCTCTCTGATGGTTTGGAAATCAAGAGTGATTGACACACGGATGCTACGGGGGACGGCAGTTCCAGGCACGGAGAATTGAGAATGCGGGGATTAATGTTAATGTTGAGCAGCGTGGGGAGGAGGGGAGGAGGTGGATGGGGGGGAAGGCCAGGCAGCCAATAAAGCAAAAACGGTTTCCTAAATTATTAAAACGCTTGTTGGTGCCACCGGGCATGCCCACAGACAATCGATGTTTTGCATGGATGGAAATGAAATTAGGCCCAGACTCGCTGAGTCTCTCCCACAACCCCAATCCCCAGCCCCCAGTTTCTGCTCCTATGATGAAAGGAAACTCTGTTGGCCATCTGGACCTGAGCTGCAGAAAGGCTGGCGGGAAGCCATTTGCCTAGTCACTGGTGGCTAGTAAATGGCTGCCCACAGGTGACCAGAAATAAAAAGCTTGATATAAGAACAAGAAGAGCCCTGCTGGATCAGACGAGTGGTCAATCTAGTCGAGCATCCTGTCTCACACAGTGGCCAACCAGCTCCTTTGGAGGTCCAACGGCAGAGCATAGAGGCCGAGGCCTTCATAAGAACATCAGAAGAACCCTGCTGGGTCAGACCAGTGGCCCATTCTGTCTCACCCAGTGGCCAACCAGTTCCTCTGGAGAATCAACAACAGGGTTTAGAGGCTGAGGCCTTCATAAGAATGCCAGAAGAGCCCTGCTGGATTAGTCCAGTGGTCCATCTAGTCCAGCATCCTGTCTCACACAGTGGCCAACCAGCTCCTTTGGAGGTCCAACGGCAGAGCATAGAGGCCGAGGCCTTCATAAGAACATCAGAAGAGCCCTGCTGGGTCAGACCAGTGGCCCATTCTGTCTCACCCAGTGGCCAACCAGTTCCTCTGGAGAATCAACAACAGGGTTTAGAGGCTGAGGCCTTCATAAGAATGCCAGAAGAGCCCTGCTGGATCAGACCAGTGGTCCATCTAGTCCAGCATCCTGTCTCACACAGTGGCCAACCAGCTCCTTTGGAAGTCCAACGGCAGAGCATAGAGGCCGAGGCCTTCATTAGAACATCAGAAGAGCCCTGCTGGGTCAGACCAGTGGCCCATTCTGTCTCACACAGTGGCCAACCAGTTCCTCTGGAGAATCAACAACAGGGTTTAGAGGCTGAGGCCTTCATAAGAATGCCAGAAGAGCCCTGCTGGATTAGTCCAATGGTCCATCTAGTCCAGCCTCCTGTCTCACACAGTGGCCAACCAGTCCCTCTGGAGGGCCAACAACAGGGCATAGAGGCCGAAGCCTTCCCAGATATTGCCTCCTGGCTGTGGGATTCAGAGGGTTAGTGCCTCTGAATGTGGAGGTTCACCTCACCCAATAGGGCTAGTAGCCATTGACAGACTTCTCCTCCATGAATCTATCTCATCCCTGTTCAAAGCTGTTTATTCCTGTGGCCACCGCTAAGTCCTCTGGCAACGAATTCCACATTTTAATCACTTTCTGTGTAAACTAGTATTAGCAAGGATCCGTCCCTGCAGATGGCAGCTTTGTACATGAACAGGGCAGTGGTGAAAATTGCCAACAAGTCACAGCCAACTTAAGGGCTTTGACAAGAGACACTGAGAGGTGGTTTGCGATCACTTGCCTCTGTGTAGCCACCCTGGGCTTCCTTGGTGGTCTCCCATCCAACTACTAATCAGGGCTGACTCTGCTTAGCTTCTGAGATCTGATGAGATTACGCCAACCTGGGCTATCAGGCTCGAGGCAGAGACCAATAGAGGTGGTTTGCCATTGCCTGCCTCTGCGTTGCAACCTTGGACTTCCTTGGCATTCTCCCATCCAAATACTAAACATGGCCGAGCCTGCTTAGCTTTTGAGATCTGATGAGATCAGGCTAATTTGGGCCATCCAGTTCAGAGCAGAGACAAACGGGGTTTGCCATTGCCTGCCTCTGCATAGCAAACCCTGAAATTCCTTGGTGGACTCCCACCCAATACTAACCAGGGCTGACCCTACAAAGAAGAAGACGACGACGACTGCAGATTTATACAGAGTCTCAGCGGCTCACAATCTCTTTTATCTTCTCCCCCCACAGAAGACACCCTGTGAGGTGGGTGGGGCTGAGAGGACTCTCACAGCAGCTGCCCTTTCAAGGAAAACCTCTGCCAGAGCTATGGCTGACCCAAGGCCATTCCAGCAGCTGCAAGTGGAGGAGCGGGGAATCAAACCTGGTTCTCCCAGATAAGAGTCTGCGCACTTAACCACTATGGCTGACCCAAGGCCATTCCAGCAGGTGCAAGTGGAGGAGCGGGGAATCAAACCTGGTTCTCCCAGATAAGAGTCTGCTCACTTAACCACTATGGCTGCCCCAAGACCATTCCAGCAGCTGCAAGTGGAGGAGCGGGGAATCAAACCTGGTTCTCCCAGATAAGAGTCTGCGCACTTAACCACTATGGCTGACCCAAGGCCATTCCAGCAGGTGCAAGTGGAGGAGCGGGGAATCAAACCCGGTTCTCCCAGATAAGAGTCCGCACACTTAACCACTACACCAAATTGGCTCTCCAGCATCCTTCAGGGCAACATTCCAGCGAGGATCTGTCATATTTCCTTTTCAACTTAGCTTCCGAGATCTGAGCAGAATAAGCTAGCCTGGGCCATTCTGGTCAGAGTCTCTATGTGGACCCTTCGACCTCTCATCGGGAAGGAAATCCCAACGGCCTTTGGAACCGTCTCAAAGCAAACCTCGTTGAGGGTGTGCTAAATAGAAGCCGGTGGGGCCTGAAGAGCCAGTGTATTAATGTTGTCTCCGGGACCCCTACTGCAGCAACAAGCCGCCTGTCTCAAAATTGCAGTGACGACCGGCAGAGCAGGCTGACAACCCCCGGCTGATTCCTTCCCAAGCTGCCAGAAAAGGCAGAAGCCAGAAAGATGCCCTCCAGCATCCTTCAGGGCAACATTCCAGCGAGGATCTGTCAGAACGAGGATTTGCCATATTTCCTTTTCAACTCCTCTCTCTCTCTCTCTCAACACCGCCCCCCCCCCTCCATCCTCCCCCAGTCAGACCTGGGTTTAGTTAAAGCAGAGCTACCAAAAGCCCTCCGCGTTACTTACAGATGCTTTTCACTGAATCAAAAGGCAGAGAAAGTGCAGAATAACAGCAGAGTGTCCTCAGTGGGACTATTCCTCCTCACCTTTTCAGACAGTAAGGCCACGCCTGTCTCTCTAGTACATTTCTACCCTGCCCTTACAACCAAGGAGTCCCATTTTAACCTCACAACACCATTGTGAGGCAGGTTAGACGGATAGGCCCAGGGTTGCCTAGCCAGCTTCTTAGCAGAGTAGGGATTTGAACCCAGGTCTACGAGTTTCTGTTCCAACACTGTTAACTCGAGGGTGTTGAACATTTGTTATGAGGGCTGGATCTGACATAAATGAGACCTCGTTGGGCCAGGCCATGTCGGGTTGGGCCGAGCCATGTTGGGCCAGGCCATGTGTGTACCTATTTAAGATTAGGTAGCAGAGATATAAATTTTATAAAGAACACAGACAAATGCAAATCTATATTTTAAAAAACTTAAAACATGCTTAAAATGTTAGCACTCATTGGTCTTAAAGATGCTTTCTTTGTATTTCTCCCACGATATCCAGGGAACTGAAGCTCTGGCTCTTTCCTTCCTTCCCGAGGGGAGGGGGGGAGCCTCAGCCAATAGAAGGAAGAGAGGCCTGGCTCAGTAGCTTTGCTGTGTGATTGAGAGAGCCTGGCAAAGCAAGCTATCCCTCTGCCTGTTCCTCCCCAAGGGAGGAGCCTCAGCCAATGGAGAAAATAGAGGTTTTGCTCTGTAGCTCCTGTGCAATTGAGCAAGCCTTGCAAAGCAAGCTGTTATACAGAAGGAAGCAAGATATAGGGAGAAGGAAGCAGATGACAACCAGCTGCTCAGGGGCCTGATTTGGCCCCCGAACTGCATGTTTGACACTTCTGCTCTAACTGCTATGTCACACTGGGCATGAGGAAGAGGTGCCCTGGATGATGTTTTCACACTACGTTTCAGTGGGTTTTTATTACTACAAAATGGAGGCCCCTGCAAGACTTCAAGAAGGGGAGAATAAATGGTCTGGAAATCCCCCCCTCCAAGCAGTCATCCCTTGACCGTCCCCTGCCATTTAGATGTCTTTGCCACAAACCTGCTCAGAAAATAAATTACCAGGCAGGGGTCATTTAATAGAAAAAGAGGTGCTGGAACTCATTAGCCCAATTTGCAAATGCCACACACCCCTGAAATACTAAATTATATTAGCTCAGCATCTACCTTAAAATGTTTCTTGAATTATAACGGTCATAATGAAATCTTACTCCCATCATACTTTTGAAGTTACTTTCTCCTAGGTGGCCACAGTGGCACGAGGAAGATTTTCCATCTGTCTGCTTTATAGGTCTCGGTTAGTTTTCCATTTTTTGTGGTGGTGGGGGGAAATATTAGAAAGTTTGTCAAACCTTAAAGAGTTCAGCAAAATTCTCACAGGGGATTTGAACAATGGAGCCCAGAAGCAAGTTTTTTTTTTTTTTTTAGAAGAGGGGTAGAGTGAGAAAGAAAGAGCACATTAAAATGTAGAGGTTCCAGAGCTCTGCTCCTGTGAGCTCCTGCCCAGAATGAGTCCTGCCAGTGCTTAATCTGCAGGAGGGAGTGCTGGAGCTTTAAAAGGCCTGCTCTCCAAACTTATATTGGACCCTCCTTCTGCTCTTTGCCTCAGCACAGGTGGATTCTCTTGCAATAAGCAAGCTCGCCCCAACTGCACCTCCGCACCAGCTAATTTACAGTTTTGCCTGGGGCCTGAAAGCGTGAACTCCACCCAGGTTCAACGCCCAACTGTAGCGGCGCTGCCTGCTACCCGACACCCAGCAGTCACCTCGCGTTTTTCTGAGACTGAGCCCTGAGCAATGAAAACAGGTTTCTGAAGCAGAAGTTAAATTCTGTGGCTGATTTCCTAGGAAAAGCAGTCCAGCCTTATTGGTGGAGCCAGCAGAAGACTGCTCAGAGAGAAGGCGTGCCTCCTTGCCCTGCCTCTAGGGGGCCACACTGAATGCCACTGAGCGGACAAAAGAAGAGTCCTAACGGATGAGACCAGTGGCCCATCCAATCCAGCATCCTTTCTTACACAGTGGCCAACCAGTTCCTCTGGAGGGACAACAACAAGGGACAGAGGCCCGGGCCTTCCCCTGATCTTGCCTCCTGGCACAGGTAGTCAGATATTTCACTCCCTCTGAATATGGAGGTTCCGTTTAGTCACCATGCCTAGTCGTCACTGATAGACGTCTTCTCCGTGACACATCTGGAACAATCTGTCGTCTGAAGAAGTGTGCACAAGCACGAAAGCTTACGTTCTGAATAAAACTAAGCTGGTCTTAAAGGTGAAATTGACTCCTATTTTGTTCTGCTACTTCAGACCAACACAGCTGTCTATTTGGAACCCTCTGAGTGTCTGCCCTGAAACCCCAGCGCATGCAGGAGGATTCTGTGGTAACCCAGCAGTTTGCGTCCGATATCTCTATCCCCTGGCATGTACTGAGAGCACATTTTAGAACAGAGGTATCAAATGTGCAGCCCAAGGGCTGTATCAGGCCCCCCCCCACGGCTCTTATCAAGCCCCTGAGCAACACACTGTCATCTGCTGCCTTCTTCCTCTCTTGCTTCTTTCTGTATCACAGCTTGCGTTGCCAGGCTTGCTCAACTGCACAGGAGCCACAGAGCAAAGCCTCTGTTTTCTCCATGTCGGCAGCACATGAAGCAACTTATGTATAAAAGCTTGCAATGCCCAGCCATTTCATATTTTCCCCTGGGTCTTAGGCTCAAAGCATTGACCATGAGTTTTCTGTAATGAATGTCAATAAATCAAAAGTAGGTTTGCAACTTACAGACGCACGGCTGAACAACACCTGAACAGCATACTCAGGATTGCTACAGCACAGACATTGTCTCCAGATTTTGATGCAGCAATTCAGAGCAAGAGATGTCAGTTATCAGAGGCTGTTCAATAAACAAAATATTGCAAGAGTGCTACTCTTAAAAGCATGTTAAGTTTTTTTTAAAAAACTTTGTATTTGTCTGTGTCCTTTATAAAGTTTATATCTCCACCATCTGGCATTACATTTTATGACACATATGGCCCGGCTCTGAGCCTGCTTCTGCGGGGAGGGCGGGATATAAGCCAAACAAACAAACAAAACAAAACAAGATCTCATTTATGTCCAGGGCTTTTTTGTAGCAGGAACTCCTTTGCATATTAGGCTACACTCCCCTGATGTAGCCAATCCTCCAAGAGCTTACAGGGCTCTTTTGATAGGGCCTATTGTAAGCTCTTGGAGGACTGGCTACATCAGGGGGGCGTAGCCTAATATGCAAAGGAGTTCCTGCTACAAAAAAGTCCTGTTTATGTCTGATACAGCCCTCATAACAAATGGGTTTGACACCCCTGTGACTTAGACCATGCAAAAGGCTCCATTTACAGAGAAGATCCATAAAGGGAGGACCGGTTGACTTTTCAGAGAAGTTCCACGTTGTTTGTGGACTCCTTGTTAAGCTTCCAAGAAACTCTGGGGCTCCTCAGAGAAACAATTTGGAGTGTGTGTGTGTGTGGGGGGGGGAATCATCCAAGCAGATGGGCACCTAAGTGGAATGAAACTGCCCTCACCGCTGTGGCTGGGAACCGCCATGCTGTTGGCCAGCTGGTAGAGGCGCTGCTGCTGCTGCTGCTGCTCTTCGAAGGCACCGTGTTCGTTGAGAGCCGACATCATCCGCCGGTAGTGCTCCTCGGGGGTCATCTGAGTCACGGCCCCCTCCAGCAGTGGCGTGTGGGAGTTCTCTGGAGTGCAGAAGGTTACAAAAGGAAAAAGATGCATACGGGTGCTGCCAACGCGACACAGCTAAGAAGAAGACTGCAGATTTATACCCCACCCTTCTCTCTGAATCAGAGTCTCAGAGTGGCTCACAATCTCCTTTATCTTCCTCCCCCACAACAGACACCCTGTGAGGTAGGTGGGGCTGAGAGAGCTCTCACAGAAGCTGCCCTTTCAAGGACAACTCCTGTGAGAGCTATGGCTGACCCAAGGCCATTCCAGCAGCTGCAAGTGGAGGAGTGGGGAATCAGACCTGGTTCTCCCAGATAAGAGTCCACATACGTAACCACTACAAACTGGCAAAGCAAAAAGTAAGAGGGAGAGAAGGGAGGGAGGCCTGAGAGGAAAGGTTAGGCGGCCATCTCTTTTGCACACCCTCAACGCAGAAACGATGCTTGAGCAATGCGTGGCATCGTGTACGAAACCTCAAGATGCATGTCCCTAGTCCAGAGGAGGCCAAACAGTGGCTTGGGAGCCACATGTGGCTCTTTTACACATATTGTGTGGCTCTGGAAGCCCCCCATCGGCCAAGCTTGGAGAAGGCATTTGTCTCTTTGAATCGCTTCTCTAAACCAAGCCAGTCAGCGGCTTGGAGAATGCATTCAAAGTTAAAGTTGCTTTCTTGCCCCGTCTCCTCCATCTATTTGCCTTCCTTCCTTCCTTCCTTCCTTCCTTCCTTCCTTCCTTCCTTCCTTCCTTCCTTCCTTCCTTCCTTCCTTCCTTCCTTCCTTCCTTCCTTCCTTCCTTCCTTCCTTCCTTCCTTCCTTCCCTCCCTCCCTCCCTCCCTCCCTCCGTCAAACATCTGATGTTCATGTCTTGCGGCTCTCAAACATTGGACGTTTATTCTATGTGGCTCTTACATAAAAAGTTTGGCCACCCATGCCCTAGTCCAATAGACAACCGACACAAACAATCTGCTATCAAAAGGCCTCTTTGCATCCTGTGGTGTACCCAAAATGTAAAGGGCATGTTTTCCCATCGTATAGGAACTCTTGGTTACACACTCAGGCCCATCCTATGTTTTCTTCCATCGGTTCAGCGTGGAAAAGAACACCCAAGCAAAATGCTCGTGGGGACAGAAAACAATTACAAGAATCTTTTGGGGCATAACGAAGGGCAGCAAACCCCAGAGAATTTTCCTCCCTGAACGTCAGCGTAGTCTCACTGGGTGGCCCAGGGATCTACCTTTCAGGGCTGTTGCGAGGCTGATTTTTTATATATATACTACACCTGTTTCTCAAAGGACAAAACGGACGGATCCAACAAGCAAATCAAGTCACTCTCTGGCCCCTAACTCTCCCTTACCCCCCTGAAATAAGACCGAATCTCCTTTTCTCCTCCCGCCATGGCGAAGGTGCGGTGGGGCTCTCCCCACATGGGAAGATAAAAACCAGGCTGGGCGACGTTTGTTTACTGTAAGCAGAACTTGGTAATTACCGTTCCCTCGCTTTGGCAAGCGTCTGCTCTCGACGCTGTTTTATCTCTGATCATCCCCACAGGCCAAAGCTTTTCATTACTCAGAGGAACTCCAACGGCAGCTTTAATGTTGTAAGGGGAGGTACAAGGGCGGCGGGGGGGGGGGGGAGAGACACACACAAAGGGCATGCAAAGAGAGAATGCAAGCCGGGGAGGAGGCGGCTCCTGAAACACTCCCTACATTGCAGCTTCTTCTTAAGAACTAAATTAGATAATTATCTATTAAGGACGACCTTGCATGCTCCCCAGGTTGTGTCTTGGCTGTGCGTGTGCATTGGGCTGTTCCGGTCCTGACGATCGCCCTGCTGTAGTGAAAGTGACCGGGCTGCTGCACCGGCACAAATTCAAAATGGCCGCTCAAGGGGAGCTAGTTAGGAGGAAAGAGGTCGTGGGAATCTCCTACCACAACCGAGGACTCAGAGCTAAGCAGAAAGACGCAGGGGTGTCTCAGAGAGGTCTTCCGGGGGACCCTCTTGCTGCATCCGGGTCAGGTGGGAATTGTTGAATGAACCTTTCTTTAATTCATTCGTACCCCACCTTTCTCTCCAACGGGGACCCAAAGTGGTTTAATGTTGTTCTTTTCTCCTCTGTTTTATCCTCACTGCGACTCTGCGAGGTAGGTTAGGGGGCTGAGAGGGTGTGACTGGCCCAAGGTCACCCGGCGAGCTTCCACGGCATGAGTGAGGATTCAAATCTGACCCTCTTAACCACTACAGCTGTCAAGGGGTCTCCTTGCCATTAGCACTTCCATGTTGAATCCAGGCCTGTGTAGTATTTTTGTAACAGATAAAGCACCTTGCAAATTATCCACTATGTTATGTCTGGGAAACTTACAAGTAGCCTGAGATAGGTAGTGTGCTTGGTACCAAGGTCAACTGCTCTCAGAGACTATTGCTCTTGGCTGCAGCTGGCTCTGACCAGAACTGAACTAAGGGGGAGGGAAAGGGCATTATTCCGTGGGTAGAAAAAAGGCACTTTGTGGCTCAAATCAGGGCTTTCTCTGTAGCAAGAACTCCTTTGCATATTAGGCCACGCTCCCCTGATGTAGCCAATCCTTCTGGAGCGTACAGTAGGCCCTGTAATAAAAGCCCTGTCAGCTCTTGGAGGATTGGCTACATAAGAGGGGTGTGGCCTAATATGCAAATGAGATCCTGCTAAAAAAAAAAGCCCTGGATCATCCAATATACCTGCTTGCCTGTTCCTGTATTCTCAGCCCTACAAGGCATAGTTTTGACCTGTAACTTCTTCATACGGTGAATAAACTATTGCTGATTTTACAATCACAGAGATTATCATTGTGCAGTACTGCTTGAAAAGAGCTGGAAAAAACAGGAACTTCGAAGGGGGGACTCTATGGCCTGCTGAACTCCCTCCCCTCCCCCAACTCAGCAGAATCCGGCTCCAAATCTCTAGGAATCTCCCTACTTGGAGTTGGCAACCCTAGGTCAGGGGCTTCAGTACCTGTTGCCTCCAAAAGGGGATGGGGGAGGAGTGTTCATATGCGGAGCAGGTGGCCTACACCCCAGGGAAGGAAGGAAGGAGCAACGGCTTTGGAATTCCCCCTCCCTCTTCGATCCCTGCCACTTCCATCCATCGCAGCTGCCACCACTCCTCTAGGCTGACTGACAAGGCCTCCCACGCTCACCTGCCCACCCGCCTCCCCGGAGAGCGCTCACAAACACGCCAACTGTCTCAGCCTCCCGCTCCGAGGCTCTTAGCTCAATCTGTGAAAAAAAGGGCCTCAATTTAAAGTGGGGGGGTTGAAATCACTGGCTTGGGCAGGTTGGGAGGGCTTGGCCCCCTAAATATGGAGGAGGAGGAGAAGCAGAGAGACAGAAAGGATCGCCCCATTTCTAATTACGGTCAACTCCTCCCAAACGGGCCCCAAAGATGATGCCGGGGTGGGGGGCGAGGTGCAGACCGAGCGCAGAGAAAAGCGGTGAGATTTGCGGCACTCTGAGGGGGAGATTTCCCCAGACTCAGCCCAGGATAATTCCCACTCAGCGGTGGCATCGCCGTCTTGCTTTTGTCTTTAGCGTCGGCAGGCTAATGGGGGAGATTGATCACGTCAGCTCTTCGGTTGCTGCCAGGTGCGACACGGTCTCCGGCGAAGCCGCCGCGAGGGCAAGGCCGGGAGGGCAGCAGCTGCTCGGCCTCCTGCTCCGCGCCCGAGACGCGCAGCGAGAGACGCCACTCTGGCTTCGGTGTAAATAGCATCCTGGTGAACTCTGCCCGTGACCTTACTGTGAAGGTTTTGGACAGACACCGTGACTCGAGGATGGAGGGGGGATCCGAGACGGAAACTCACTGCCAGGGGACCTGCCCGGCCCTGTGGCCGGTGCCAGCCGAGAACCAGCATTAGGCCTGGATCCATTAAGAGGCCCACTAAGAGCCAAAGCTGCCATTTTAGTCTAATTTTACGAGCAGCCGCTTGGCAGGGCTGGAGAGAGCATCTCTGGCTTTCAACCTGGCCACGCTCCAAGAGAATCTAGGAAGCCACTCACGGCCCAGCTTCAAGGGAGCGGGGGAGGGGGGGAATTCTATAAAGCAAGTTTGGGAGCGGCCCTGGTGATGGGAAAGACCTCAGCCTGAGACGCTGGGCAGCTGCTGCCAATCTGAATAGGCAAGACTAACTTTGATGGACCAAGGGTCTGATTTAGGGTTGCCAATCCCCAGGTGGGGGCAGGGGATCCCCCAGTTTGGAGGCCCTCCCCCCGCTTCAAGGTTGTCAGAAAGCGGGGGGAGGGGAGGGAAATGTCTGCTGGGAACTCTGTTATTCCCTATGGAGATTTATTCCCATAGAAAATCATGGAGAATTGATCTGCGGGTATCTGGGGCTCGGAGGGGAGCTGTTTTTGGGGGGAGAGGCACCAAATTTTCAGTATAGCATCTAGTGCCTGTCCCCAAAATAACCCCCAAGTTTCAAAAAGATTGAACCAGGGGGTCCAATTCTATGAGCCCCAAAAGAAGGTGCCCCTATCCTTCATTATTTCCTATGGAAGGAAGGAAGGAATTTCCTATGGAAGGAAGGAATCCATTTAAATGTGATGGCCAGAACTCCCTTTGGAGTTCAATTATGCTTGTCACAGCCTTGATCTTGGCTCCACCCCTAATGTCTCCTGGCTCCACTCCCAAAATCCCCAGATATTTCTTGAATTGGACTTGGCAACCCTAGTCTGATTTCAGGCGAAAGAAGCTTCAAATAATAAACGCTTGCTTCTGAAAGGGGCTGTGGTTCAGCAGAAGAGCCTTTGCTTGGCATGCGGAAGGTCCCAGGTTCAATCCCCGGCATCTCCAGACAAAATACCAGGCAGGAGGTGATGGGAAAGAGACCCTGGGCAGCTGTTGCCAGTCTGAGTAGACAAGACTGATCTTGATGCACCGAATGTCTGGTATTTTGGCTGGGGATTGAACCTGGGAAACTTCTGCATGCCAAGCAGGTGTTCTTCCACTGAGTCAAGGCCCCTCTCCAAAGAAGAAGACGACCGCAGATTTATACCCTGCCCTTCTCTCTGAATCAGAGTCTCAGAGCAGCTCACAATCTCCTTTATCTTCCTCCCCCGCAACAGACACCCTGCGAGGTGGGTGGGGCTGAGAGCGCTCTCCCAGAAGCTGTCCTTTCAAAGACAGCTCTGTGAGAGCTATGGCTAACCCATAGTGGAGGAGTGGGGAATCAAACCCATTTCTCACAGATAAGAGTCCACACACTTAGCCACTACCCCAAACTGGCCCGAGCTTTCATTGTAGAATTCCCACTCCCCATCCCCCAGCTCCCTTGAAGTGAGCTGCTTCCACTTCCTGTAGTGAACACAGCCCCCAACCCAGCAAGACCCCATGCTAATTGAGCATGAGATGAGGGGGGGGGGAGGTCCTTGAATGATCTTTCCATTTGTGCCTTCCCCCAGCCTGACCCACCCGGTGCTGGCTGCCCTTCTGTCCTACCGAGGTCTGGTTCACACATACAGTCAAAGAGGCGGCTGCGATAAAGTGGTCAGATGTTGAGTTGGCAGAGTGGATTGAGATTTGGACTGCAGGAGGTAGATTCCGGCTTTGGAAGTTCCTTCGCATTAAAAAAAGAAAATCTCCATGCAGACAGAAACCTAGCATTGCAAGGTGAGAAGTTCAACCAACCTTCTTTACTGTCCTTTCCATCCGCAAGGAGTTTTCCTTCTTTCTTTCTTTAACCTCAAGGAGTGTTCCAAAAGGGGATCCTCTGTCCCAGCATGAAATGGTCGTGTCCGCTTCCCCCACCTCAGCATTTCTATGCCTCATTAGCTTGCAGGAGTGAACTGAGGCCTTAAAGACATTGCAAGCAGCCTCTGCATTCAATGCCACGCAAAACCCTAAAGCCAGCTGCGCACATCTGTTTCACTTGTTACAGCAAAACCTTCCCACGGAAACTCCCCAATAAGAAATAGGCAGCAACATCTTTAAAATTTTCCATAATGACTGTCATCTCCCCAGCTGCAAAGGCATGTCCACCCCCCACAATGGTCAGTGCCAGGGAGAAGAAGACGACTGCAGATTTATACCCCGCCCTTCTCTCTGAATCAGACTCAGAGCAACTTACAATCTTAGGAATGTTTTAATTATTGATTGATTTTAATGTGAATTTTAATGTGAATTTAATGTTTTTAATACTGTATTGTTTACTTGAAATGCTGTTAGCCGCCCTGAGCCTGCTTCGGCGGGGGAGGGCGGGATATAAATAAAATTTTACATTACATTACATTACAATCTCCTATATGTTCTCCCCCCACAACAAACACCCTGTGAGGTGGATGGGGCTGAGAGGGCTCTCACAGCAGCTGCCTTTTCAAGGACAACTCCTGAAATAGCTCTGGCTAACCCAGAGCCATTCCAACAGCTGCAAGTGAAGGAGTGGGGGATCAAACTCGGTTCTCCCAGGTAAGAGTCTGTGCACTTAACCACTACACCAAACTGGGTAGGGAGGGCTGCCCAGGAAGCCACACTATGACCTGGAGCACTTTGCACCCTGAACCCAGGAATGCAGAGGCAGGATTCTTGGAAATTGATTGCACTCTGCATATGTGCAGGAAATTACTGCTGAGCCTCACTTACCCCTGAAAACATGGTTTAGGGCTGAGCCTTGCTTTGTTTTAGTGCTATGCATGTTGCCTACCTTTTAAAATAGGGTTCCCCAACATCAGGGTTCGAATTCAGCAGCAGCTCACAGGAGCGCATTTCCTGAATCTCCAGCCGGGGTCTGCATGCAATGCGGAGTTCTCTCCCTGCTGAACACAGACCCCAGGGGCATATGCAAATGAGATATGCTACTGAGCTCCTGCACCTTTTTTTCTACAAAACAACCCCGGCCCAACATGGTGCCCACTTGTGAATGGCTCCCTTCATACAAATGAAAGTATTTTCCCCTGGAGCAACCTGAGGACTGGGAAGCCTCCTTAGCCAGTGCGTGGCTCCATTTCCCCTTCAGCCTTTCCTTCTTCCCAGGAAGTGTGTGGAAGGAGCTAGCAACGGCCATTTTATGTTTGGCTCCACCTCTCATGGCCGCCATTTTGGTGCAGTGCTCACCACCCCTTTTCCAAAATGCCAAATGCACTTTCTCAACCAAGAGAGTTGGGAGGACCTTTGTTCTAAAATTTAATTTCTGCAATGCGCTACAGAGCAGGTTACTGTGAAAAGAAGAACCACATGCGGGACTTCTCAGTTTCTGTAAATCCACACCTCGATTTTGAAATGTGGGATTCTTGTGAATCTCAGCTTTCATTTCAGAGAAAAGTACTAAGTTCTCAGGGAGCACTGGCCTGTGTTTGCCTAGCTATCCCCCCATAACCACAGGCTTTTTTTGTAGCAGGAACTCCTTTGCACGCTAGACCACACACCCCCTGATGTAGCCAATTCTCCTGGAACGGTCCCCTGTGCAAGCACCAGTCGTTTCTGACTCTGGGGTGATGTTGCTTTCACAACGTTTTTATGGCAGACGTTTTACGGAGTGGTTTGCCATCGCCTTCCCCAGTCATCTACACTTTCCTCCAGCAACTGGGTACTCATTTTACCGACCTAAGGATGGAAGGCTGAGTCAACCTTGAGCCGGCTACCTGAAAACCCAGCTTCCGCGGGGGATCAAACTCAGGTCGTGAGCAGAGTTTAGGACTGCAGTACTGCAGCTTTACCACTCTGTGCCACAGTAATCTTCTATTTGCCTAATAGGAAAGGAAAAAAGGAAAGGTCCCCTGTGCAAGCACCAGTCATTTCCAACTCTGAGGTGACATTGCTTTCACAATATTTTCACGGCAGACTTTTTACGGGGTGGTTTGCCACTGCCTTCCCAGTCATCTACACTTTCCTCCCAACAAGCTGGGTACTCATTTGACCAACCTCGGAAGGATGGAAGGCTGAGTCAACCTCAAGCCGGCTACCTGAAAACCCAGCTTCCACCAGGGATTGGACTCAGGTCGTGAGCAAAGCTTAGGACTGCAGTACTGTAGCTTTAACACTCTGCGCCACGGGGCTCTGCTACTTACAATAGGCCCTGTATTAAGAGCTCCTGGAGGATTGGCTACCTCAGAGGGGTGTGGCCTAATATGCAAAGGAGTTCCTGCTTCAAAAAAAAGCCCTGGCTGCCGCAACTTTACCACTTTCAGAGCCTCCAGCTTTTGCCCCTACCCAGAAAGCTTCTGAGAAGCGGCAAGCCCCACAGTGGATGGGAAAGGGGGCCCCCCAACTAGGGCCGGTGCGTGGGAGTAGGCAATGTAGGCACTCGCCTAGGACACCACCTAACCTAGGGGGCACCACTGGGTGCCCCCTTCCTGACACATGACTCTGTCACCTCATCCTCTCCCACCTCCATGCAGCCCTCAACAAAGCCAAGCCACCCCCCCTCTCCCTGATGTGCGACTTGGCCTCCCACCTCGCCCTGTCCCACCACCCTCCTTCCTGGCATAGCCGGCAAGCACCAACTCTCACAATTCTTTTATAACTTATCACATTTTTTGAAAAATTAAAATCAAAAATCAGTAAATTAAAAATGTGAAAAGTTTCAAGTTTGGCGCTCTTCATTTTCCCTATTTTTTTTTAATAATTAGGGGGTGGGGGCACGAGTGGGAGACTCAACCCAGGGCACCAGAAAGCCCAGCACCGGCCCTGTCCCTGACTTTTTAAAAAGCCCCTCGACTTTTAAAATCCTGTCTATGCCCCTGACCGCACCTGTGGCAGAATTTCGATTTGTGGGTGCATACAATTCAGGAATTAAGATTGAGAATTAAGATTGAATTAAGAACATCCACAACCTCAGATATGCAGATGATACCACTCTAATGGCAGAAAGTGAGGAGGACCTAAAGAACCTCTTGTTGAGGGTGAAAGAGGAGAGCACAAAAGTAGGCTTGAAACTCAACTTCAAAAAAACTAAGATCATGGCATCCGGCCCCATCACACCATGGCAAATAGAAGGGGAAGACACGGATGTAGTGACAGACTTCACATTTCTGGGATCCAAGATCACTGCAGATGGTGAGTGTAGCCATGAAATTAAAAGACGTTTGCTCCTTGGGAGGACAGCTATGGCAAACCTGGGCAATATAATAAAGAGTAGAGACATCACCCTGCCAACAAAAGTCCATATAGTCAAAGCGATGATATTCCCAGTAGTAATGTATGGCTGTGAGAGCTGGACTATAAGGAAGGCTGAGTGCAGAAGAATAGATGCTCTTGAGATGTGGTACTGGAGTTGATTCTTGAGAGTCCCTTGGACTGCAAGAAGATCAAATCAGTCAGTCCTAAGGGAAATCAACCCAGACTGTTCCCTGGAAGGTCAGATGCTGAAGATGAAGCTCAAATACTTTGGCCACCAAATGAGAAGGGAGCACTTCCTGGAGAAGATGCTGATGCTGGGAAAGACAGAAGGCAAAAGAAGAAGGGGATGGCAAAAGAGGAGATGCCTGGACAGCGTTACTGATGTAACAAACACGAATTTGAGCAGACTTCGGAGGATGGTGGAAGACAGGGGGGCCTGGCGTGACTTTGTCCATGGGGTCGCAAAGAGTCGGACTCGACTGTGCGACTGAACAACAACAAACAGTTCAGGAACGATCCTGCCGATTAGGAACCGAACCATCTCTCTGCAATAACGCATCCCTCCCTCCTCTGCTGCCGTGAACCTAGCTCAAAATCTCCCCTAAGAGAGAAAGCTTCTGCTGGATTTATTTTTTGCAGCTGCAAAAACAAGAAGGGGGAGGAGGGCCCACTCCGGCAGCTCCCCCCCCCCCCCGCAAATAATGCAGTTTCATTTCTCTGCGCTGGGGTATCTGGAGACCTGATCTCCGCACCTTGGTGTCAGAGTCTGGCGGGGGAAGAGGGGAGAGCGGGGAATCGTCTCCCGAGGAGAAGGTTTCCTTCGTGACCTGCCAGCGCAGCCCCTCTCCGGAGCCTCTGATATGCTCGTATTTCCATATTAGACGTACGAGCGTTCTGCTCGGTTTGACAGCGAGCGCTCAGGCAGCCCCTGTTTCCACTGAGATACGGCTTGCGTTTGATCTCCAGAACGCTTGCCAGGGAGGGCGGAAAGGAAGGTTACTTTGCTGCTCTGCTGGAAGCGTCGGCAGCCCCTTACAGGTGTGTTTCCCCCCTCCCTCTTTCTTGTTAGAAGGACAGGAGAGAGCAATTCACTCTGTAGCCTCATCCCTCCCCCTCAACATGCACTCAGAAAAGCTCCACCGTGAAGCGGAGGGACCTCAAAAAACATTGCAACAAGATCGCTGCCTCCGGAGGGCTGCTTTGAAATTGCCTTTCCTTTCCTGTGTGAGACAGAAGACAGCATGGTGAATCAAAAACTGACGGTGAAAAGAATCTTTGAAGCCAGTTGGCAAGCTGAAGTTGGCTTCCCTACCCTCGCCAAACTTGACTTTTCACTTCCCTCAAAGTAGCTGCATGGTCCAACCTTGATCTTCCCTCTGCAGTTCAAGTTGTGTGTGAACTATCCCGTGACATCACAGCAGTTGTGGCCAATACCGTAAGAGGAAGGACCATGGGAGTAATGGTGGGAGAGATGGGGCTTTGAGCAGGCTAGAATGAGCACAGCTTTTCTGAACGAAGATGTTCTCTCGAAAGGCAAAGTTCAAAAGAGAGGTAGGATTGTGTAATGATTAAGGGTATTGGAGTAGGATCTGGGAGAGCCAGATTCGAATCGCCACCTGTGCTACAGAAGCTCGCTGGGTCGACCTTGGTCGAGTCATGCTGTCTCAGCCTAACAAACCTCACACGGCTGCTATGAGAATAAAATGGAGGAGAGAACAATGTGAACCCCTACGGGTCTCCGCCCGGGAGAAAGAGGAGGTACAAATTAATTAATTGAATGAATAAATAAAAGCCCCACTAAACAGACTTTCCACTTTCCTTGGGGCAGCTGAACTTGATGCCAAACGCTTCCTTTGCACTGGGTAGTTAGAATGTTCCTGAGCTCAGCCAATGAATGGCTCCAGAGGGAAGGGCAGGCTGGCAGGCAGCAACCATCCCTAGGAAAGAGAAAGTCTTACAGAGGTGCTGACCTAAATCTAGGCCCCTGGGCAAAGGTGGGACCCAACCAAGTAAGCTATCCCTTGCATAAGCAGAGAACAGGTGCAAAAAAGGTAGCAGAAAATAGTTCCAAGGTGAGTCATGCATCTGCTACAGGAGGATGCAAAGAACATCTTTGGGGCTCCCTGACCGGGGGAGAAAATGCCTAGCATCCCTTTCCCTTAAACTTCCACTGATAAACAAGGGCACAACGAGCATTCCCACCACTCTCAAACCTTATTGGATAATCTGTTGCTCCAGCCTGGAGCCCTCCAAACAGAGGGGAGTGTAACCCTGGGGGTGGGCGACTTCAGTTTGTGCAGGGGTGGGAGGAGGGGCGGTGGTCTTTTTTGGGGTGTGGGATAAGCAGCATTGATTCCAAAGCGATGGATAGCCAGGTCTCGGGAAAGCCTGATTAAAGCTTAGCTGCCTTCTCCAAGAGATGGATTAAACTGCTATCACCTTGATTAATTTTTCAGAGGATGCCATGGCTAAGGGGCGGGGAGGGGGAGGAGGGGGCCGGGAGTCGGAGCCAGCCTGCAGACGGATACTGCTAACATATTAAGAGGAAATTAGTGCTACTGCAGAGCAGCATTTTACAGGTTAAGGGCACTTTGGTCCCCCTCCGATAAGCTGGCGTCTCCTGGAGCAAAATGCATTTCAGCGTCCCACCTGGATCCCTATTGGAATATTGATGTCTGTCTAATTGCAACGCCGAGGAGCGAAGGGGGGGAGGGGGAAGGGAAGGCAGGAAATGGAGAGGCGGATTTGGGCAAGCAGAGGAGAAAACGGCTTAAGGACTGCAGACAGCTAGGTGCAGAAGAAACCCAGATTCTTCTGGGGTATCGTTGTACTGTATTGCTGGGTCCATTGCTTCCCCCACCCCCACATCCTCTATAACTGCACTACAAAAGCATAAGAACGCGAGAGAAACCATGTTGGATCAGGCCAATGGCCCATCCAGTCGAACACTCTGTGTCACACAGTGGCCAAAAAAACCTAGGTGCCATCAGGAGGTCCATCAGTGGGGTCAGGACACTAGAAACCCTCCTACCATTGCCCCCCAAGCACCAAGATGACAAAGCATCACTGCCCCTGACATAAGAACATATGAGAAGCCATGCTGGATCAGGCCAATGGCTCATCTAGTCCAACACTCTGTGTCTCACAATGGCCAAAACCCAGATGCCATCAGGAGGTCCACCAGTGGGGTCAGAACTCCAGAAGCCTTTCCACCATTGCTCCCCCTCAAGCACCAAGATGACAGAGCATCACTGCCCCATATGTAAGAACATATGAGAAGCCATGCCAATGGCCCATCCAGTCCAACACTCTGTGTCACACAGTGGCAAAAAAAAAGAACCAGGTGCCATCAGGAGGTCCATCAGTGGAGCCAGGACCTCAGATGCCCTCCCACTGTTGCCCCCCGCCCAAGCACCAAGAATACAGAGGATCACAGCCCCAGACCGAGAGTTTCAACAATAAGCTGTGGCTAATAGCCACTGATGGACCTCTGCTCCATATGTTGATCCAATCCCCTCTTGAAGCTGGCTATGCTTGAAGTTGCCACCACCTCCTGTGGCAGTGAATTCCATGTGTTAATCAAAGAGTCTGCTTTTGGTCTCGCCGCTCTGATCTAGTTGCAAACTTCAGTGCTGTACTTGCATCTAGTTTGGAGGTTTTGCCCAATTCCCATGAAGCTGACTAAATGCATTACAGAAACCGGTTTTATTTTCATTTCATTTATACCCTGCTTTTTCTCCATCGATGGGGACCCAAAGCGGCTTGCAACATACTCCTGGCCTCCATTTTATCTTCACAACAAGCCTGCAAGGCAGGCTGAGCTGAGTCTGTGACCTGCCCAAGGTCACCTACTAAGCTTTCATCATGACAGCATGAAGATTGGAAACTGGTCTTCCAGATTCTGGAGCCAAAATACAAATTACAGTGGCTGACCATCCATCTTGAGCCCGCTGACACCACTTTAAAATCCTTGGTCATTTTACAAAAAAATTTCTGTAAGGCCCTGATCCGGTTTAGGAGTGTGGTGCCCCCAGAAGCTCTGATGTTCCTCCCCATGGCTTTTCAGGTGCAGGAAGAAGATGATGATGATGATATTGAATGTATATCCCGCCCTATACTCTGAATCTCAGAGTCTCAGAGCAGTCACAATCTCCTTTGCCTTCTTTCCCACAACAAACATCCTGTGAGGAGGGTGGGGCTGAGAGAACTCTTACAGCAGCTGCCATTTCAAGGACATCTCCTACGAGAGCTATGGCTGCCCCAAGGCCATTCCAGCAGCTGGAAGTGGAGGAGTGGGGAATCAAACCCAGTTCTCCCAGATAAGAGTCCGCACACTTAACCACTACACCAAACTGGCTCTTTCAACTGGAACAGTTGAAAAGGCGCTAGTCGGGGGAGAGAAAAGGCGCTAATCGCTGTCCTGTGCACCTGGTTTTGAAAGGGGCCTTGTGGCGATTTTTAGAGAAGGACAACAGCTTTTAAAATGGTCTTGGCAGCAATGGGGCGGGTCTGTGGCCTCTGTCACTTGCATTTCAGCCCCTAATCTAGTGCTGTAACTGCTACAACCAGAGCTTTTTTGGTAGAAAAAGCCCAGCAGGAATCATTTGCATATTAGGCCACACCCCCTGATGCCAAGCCAGCTGGAACTGTCTTCCTGCTTGAAAAGGGAAAAAGCCATAGCTACAACACACTGGCTTTCAAAACAAAAGTTCCGAAGTCACAACCTGAGAATTCCTGTTTGTTTCCAAAGCAAGTGACTAGTCCTTAGATCGCAAAGACAAGTTTCTGAGCAAGGACTCGTAAAAACAAAACGACACTGCAAACAGAGCAGAGAAGGAAAAGAAATAATCTTTAGCACCTCCCTGCGGCAGGGGTGGAGGGGTGTTTTTCTCCTTCAACCCTAGCAAAACTTCCATTTCACTTTTCAAAATGTCCAATAGCAAATCTGGCCAGATAAATACCCATACTTGTGTGCTGCAACCACCCCTAAGTTAGCTGACAAACATTTCTGCAAGCCTCTGATATTGGATATTGGATTTATACCCCGTCCTCCACTCCGAATCTCAGAGTCTCAGAGCGGCTAACAATTTCCTTTACCTTCCTCCCCCACAACAGACACCCTGTGAGGAGAGTGGGGCTGACAGAGCTCTCCCAGAAGCTGCCCTTTCAAGGACAACCTCTGCCAGAGCTCTGGCTGGTCCAAGGCCATTTGAGCAGGTGCAAGTGGAGGAGTGGGGAATCAAACCCGGTTCTCCCAAATAAGAGCCCACGCACTTCACCACTACACCAAACTGGCTCTCTCTGGAAGCAGCTATGCAAAATTACCTGAGTCCAGAGACCCATCGCGAATCCAGAGTTGCATAGGGAGGGGCAGTGGCTCAGCAGCAGAGCCTCTGCTTGGCATGCACAAGGTCCCAGGTTCAATCCCTGGCATCTCCAGTTAAAGATGAACTAGGCAGGAGGTGATGTGAAAGACCTCAGCCAGAGATCCTGGAGAGCCACTGCCAGTCTGAAAAGACAATACTGACCATGATGGACTGAGGGTCTGATTCAGTCTAAGGCAGCTTTGGGTGTGCCCTTTTTCTTTCCAGCTAAGCACACAGACCAGGTGGGATGAATGAGAAAACGGGGGGGGGGGAGGGGGGCTGGGAAGTTATTCTAACTATCTGCAAAGAAGCTACACAGCAGCGCTTCCCCCCCCTAACATGAATCAGTTCTAATAATGGCCATAGCCGGAAGCTAATTGGTTTGAACCTCATGAACAAAAGTGCCTGCTGAGAGGGGCACCTGTCTTTCACCTCTCCTCCCAGACAAGAGACACTTGAAGCCTGAGGCAAGAAATGAAGACATTTGAGTTTCCTCTTCTGGCCTTACCTAGAAATCCTGTTCACCTGCTGCCTGCCCTATAGGCCTCCACTGTTTATCTAAGGCTCCTGGATATGCGACAAGGACCACAAGACGACCCTCCCTTTCAGAGGCAAGAGGTGCCCCAGACATTTGCTTCCAGGTCAAGGTCAAGGCAGAAAGTCCGGCTCCTCTGCTGCTGCGTGGCCAACTGTGTGCGACTTCGCAGTACTGACCCCTTGACATTTCCTGCATCCAACAGTTCTCACTGTGAGATGGCTCTTCCTCTAGTTCAGAGTGCCCTACCTCTGGAGCCTATACGCCTGGATCCTGTGCGTAAGAACTAGCTTGGTGGAGTGGCTGGATCCGGGAAACCCAGCTTTGAATCCCCTCTCTGCCACAGCTAGCCTGCTGGGTGACTTTGGGCCAGTCACATACCCCTCTTGGTCAGGCCTACCTAATCGACTTTTCAGGGTGGTTTTGAGGACAGAACGGAGGGGAGGAGAATGATGGAAGCAGCTTTGGGTCCCTGCTGGGGAGAAAGACTGAATATAAATAAAATGAAACAAATAAAGAATAGCACTCATCTCCTACTCTCTGGGCTTTTTTTGTAGCAGGAGCCCTTCTGCATATTAGGCCACATACCTCTAATATAGCCCATTGTCCAAGAGCTTACAGGGCTCTTCTTACAGGGCCTGCTGTAAGCTCCAGGAGGATTGGTTATATCAGGGGGTGTGGCCTAATATGCAAAGGAGTTCCTGCTACAAAAAAAGCCCTGCCTACTCTGTATCGCCAACCTTAAAGAAAGCCCTTTCAAAAAGTCAACTGGTCCATAAGGTATCCAGCTAAGGAACATCTCTCCCTTTTTGCTACATAGATGTCCTTCATCAATTGATCTGAAATATCTAGAATGGGTTCCAGGACTTCTTGAGGGTGAAAGATGATGATGATTTTATTATTTATTAGAAGATCTGTGAATTGCCTTATCCCAGCCAATACCGGGCTCTAGGCAATGTATATCACCATAAAATACATATAAAATCAGTAGATCCAATTAATTAAAAACAGTTTACAACCAGTGTTCCCTCTAAGCTGAGTTAGCGTGAGCTAGCTCACAGTTTTTTAGCCTCCGGCTCACACATTTTTGTCTTTGCTCAGGAAAAATGGCCCCAGAGCAAGCTAATTTATGCTAATTTAGCTCACAACTTTAATGCCAGTAGCTCACACAGTAGAATTTTGGCTCACAAGACTCTACAGCTTAGAGGGAGTAAATTACAACCCGATGACATTCTTTGTAAGGTTCAGCTTTTGAGGCATAGGGAGCAGAGAATTCCCCCTGGGGGGTGAGGAAGAGCGGGGTGCCAGCCCAACAACTGTAGCTATCCTCAAGCAGAAGCTTGGCAAAACATCTCTGCTTTGCAGGCCCTGCGGCAGAGCGTTCCACCAGGTTGGAGCCAGGACCTTTTCAGGACTGAAAAAGTCCTGGCCCCAACCTGGTGGAACGCTCTGCCGCAGGGCCTGCAAAGCAGAGATGTCCTCGTTGAGGACGGCCAGACCTCTTTGGTGCCAGGGATCACCAGCAGAATCGTCCCCCCACCTCCTACCACAGGAAACTGCTTTTGATGCAGAGGGGAGTTTCAAAAGCAGATTCAAGCTGCACTGCATTTCCCCAAGAATCCTTGCACTTATACTTACTAACCAGAACCATTGTTAAAAATATGGAGTGTTCCCAGTTCAGACATATTCTCCAAAGGAAAGTCAGTTTTATGAGAACCGGACAAACCCCTCAAACTAGACGCAAGTACAGTGCTGGAGAACTTTGCAACTAGATCAGAGAGTCTGCTTTCGGTCTTGCCTCTCTTGGACAGAACCCTCCCCCATCCCCCTACCACGGCAAACTGCTTTTGATGCAGAGGAGAGTTTCAAAAGCAGATTGCGATACCACTCAGTGTGTGTGTATGCGTGTGTGTTGCTTCTGCTGTTATAAGAGCCGAGGTGGGGGTGTTAAAATCCCATTAGACATGCTTCGAACCCTTGGTATGCCCAAAGTAACTCTTTGCATTCCAGCGAAGAGTTTTGGGGTTTTTTTCCTGTACAATTCCTCCCCTGAAAAAGGAAGAAAAAGCAAGCAACATGGAAGGAAATGAGGCGCACGCTGCTTTCAGCTGCTTTCGTTATTAATCTCGAGCATTCGGCAAGAAAGGGAAGCCAGACGAAATCGTTTTGCAAGGACGACGCTTTCATCTGGGTTGGAAATAGTTGGAAAGACGCAGAAGCTTAACCAGACCTACCCAAGCTGTGGGGGGAAGGAGATATGTGTGTGTGTGGGGGGGGTCGGCATAAATTAAGAGTCATGCTCATTAAGGGACGTGTCTCTCTTGCAGCCTGATTTGAGAAAGGAAGAATCCTTTTGAGCGTGGAGGAAAGATGACTCAGACACCAGCCTCCCAGCATCCGATCCCCTCTGCCCCCTCCCCTTTGGCAAATGTCAACCGTCCCACACTTCAAAAACTAGACGACTTAAAAAAAAAAAAGAGCACTTACCTTTTGGGGACTCACTTCGGGATTTCTTGTTTTCCAGAGGACATTCACTGCTGCTGTTGGGAGAACAGGCTCTTCTCTTGCCTAAAACTTCATCTGAAAGGGGGAGGGGGAAGAAGAGAGAAAAAGAATTAGATAAAAAGATGGACTCTTTCCCCCCCTTTCATCCAGGGACTTGGGAAGCATTTTCGCGAGCACAGCACACATCCAAGCTAAAAGAGGGAGGAGGGGAGGAGGGACGGGGTGGAGGGGGTGCGGAGGGGAAGTCATCTTGAATGCTCAGATATGCTTTCCTAATCATTCAGCCCAAAGGGACGCGATCGCCCGTCAACGCCGCTGATCAATGGCAACCGTTTCCAGCCATAAATTTGGAAATCTAGTTTATTTCCTTACTGAACTGCATCGTTTGATCGGCTGCCTTCCGTCCCCCTGGCGAATCCTCCTTTTTCATGCCCTGATGCAAAACAGCTGGGGTCTTGGCGGGTGGTGATGGGGGGAGAGGGAGGGAGAGAGAGGAAACCACCCCCCACACCGAGAACTCCCCCCCCCACTCTCTTGTGATCTCAAAAGCCTGAGCAATCTTCTCCCCTTTCGACTGCCTGGAAAACTCAGCCGCTGCCTCTATGCTGTTGTAGCAAGCCGGCGCAAAATACCTAGTATACAATTACAGCATCTTCTCTTTCCCTCCCTCTCCCTCTCCCCCACCCTCCCCCCTTCTCCTCCTGTATAGATTTAAAATCAATATCCACCCCTAATAATGCAGGGAGGGGGGGGGTCTGAAAAAGAATGTTGTTGAATACAGGCAAGGAAGACGAGACTGCTAGTCACTGCAAGCATCAGAGGCAAAAACAGTGGCAGCCTCTTTCTCCCCAGCCCCCCAAGTACGACGCTTGGGGTTTCACAGGCATGGCTGATTCTATGTGCCACGATTCTGCAAGATCACAGGGGAAACCAAAAAAAGCAGTACTTGGATACAGAATTCCACTTTCTCGAGGATTTCAGGATTCATTTTAAAATAAAGAGGAAGGTAGGTTCCTGGCTGCTGAAATCTTACAACATGCAGGGCAGGAGTGCGTGGGCAGCCTTCTCTGTAATTCCCCCCCTCCCCGTACTGAGCGGAACAGTTCACATCCCGAGCAGAATATAAATGCCGTAATCTTAAAATGGGCAATGGGCAGCGCAAGACCCTGCGTGGCTCTGGATTGCTGCTGAGCGGGGCTTCCTGTGTTAATGAGCCGCTGCTCAAGCGCACAGCTTAGAGCAAACACTGGAATAAGGTTTCCAGAGGTTACGGAGATGAGGCTTTGATGCCCCATGTACCTCCTGACTGCTCTTCCGTGACTAGCAAACCAGAATAAATTGGGCAGAATAGGGAAAGCTGCAGAATGAGCAGAGCAAAGAAGAGAAAACGATGCAAATCTGCACCATCTATTTTGATTCCAGAGTGGAGATTCTCTTGCTGCAGAACATGGACTGCCTGGGCTGGCGATCCATATTCTGCAGTTCAGAACAGCTCAATTTTACGCTCTAGATCAGGGATGTCGAACTCATTTGTTATGAGGCCCAGATCTGGCATAAATGAGACCTTGTCAGGCCAGGCCATGCATGTCATAAAATGGAATGCCATACAGCAGAGATAGAAACTTTATAAAGAACACAGGCAAACACAAATATATATATTTTAAAACCTAAACTAAAACATGCTTAAAAGAATAGCACTCTTGCAATATTTTATTTAACAGCCTCTGATAACTGACACCTCTTGCTCTGAATTATTGCATCAAAATCTAAAGACAATGTCTGTGCTGTAGCAATCTTGAGTATGCTGTCCAGGTGTATATCTGTAAGTTGCAAACCTACTCTTGATTTATTGACATTCATTACAGAAAATCTCATGGTCAATGCTTTGAGTCTAAGACTCTAGGGAAAACATGAAATGGCTGGGCATTGCGAGCTTCTGCACATAAGTTGCTTCATGTGCTGGTCAGTCAATGGAGAAAATAGAGGCTTTGCTCTATAGCTTTGCAGGCCTGGCAAAGCAAGCTGTGATGCAGAAGGAAGCAAGAGAGAGAGAGAGAGAGAGAGAAGGAAGCAGATGACAGTGAGTTGCTCACTGGCCCAATAGGAGCCCCCCGAGGGCCTCATTCAGTCCTCGGGCCGCACATTTGACACCTCTGCTCTAGATAGTTTATGCAGCTTTGCATCATTGCTGGGGGGGAGGGGTCCGCAGTGTTCCAGGCTTCTGCAACCTGAAACGTTCACTCCTCCTAAGTGCATCAGTTTTCTAAGTTCAGAATGTTGCATGATTCATAAGAACATAAGAGAAGACATGTTGGATCAGGCCAATGACCCATCCAGTCCAACACTCTGTGTCACATAAGAACATCAGAGAAGCCATGTTGAATCAGGCCAATGGCCCATCCAGTCCAACATTCTGTGTCACATAAGAACATAAAAGAAGCCATACTGGATCAGGCCAATGGCCCATCCAGTCCAACACTGTGTCACATAAGAACTTAAGAGAAGCCATGTTGGATCAGGCCAATGGCCCATCCATTCCAACACTCTGTGTCACATAAGAGAAGCCATGTTGGATCAGGCCAATGGCCCATCCAGTCCAACATTCTGTGTCACATAAGAACATAAAAGAAGCCATATTGGATCAGGCCAATGGCCCATCCAGTCCAACTCTCTGTGTCACATAAGAACATCAGAGAAGCCATGTTGGATTAGGCCAATGGCCCATCCAGTCCAACATTCTGTGTCACATAAGAACATAAAAGAAGCCATATTGGATCAGGCCAATGGCCCATCCAGTCCAACACTGTGTCACATAAGAACTTAAGAGAAGCCATGTTGGATCAGGCCAATGGCCCATCCAGTCCAACTCTCTGTGTCACATAAGAACATAAAAGAAGCCATGTTGGATCAGGCCAATGGCCCATCCAGTCCAACTCTCTGTGACACAGAAGAACATAAGAGAAGCCATGTTGGATCAGGCCAATGGCCCATCCAGTCCAACTCTCTGTGACACAGAAGAACATAAGAGAAGCCATGTTGGATCAGGCCAATGGCCCATCCAGTCCAACTCTCTGTGTCACATAAGAACATCAGAGAAGCCATGTTGGATTAGGCCAATGGCCCATCCAGTCCAACATTCTGTGTCACATAAGAACATAAAAGAAGCCATACTGGATCAGGCCAATGGCCCATCCAGTCCAACACTGTGTCACATAAGAACTTAAGAGAAGCCATGTTGGATCAGGCCAATGGCCCATCCAGTCCAACTCTCTGTGTCACATAAGAACATAAGAGAAGCCATGCTGGATCAGGCCAATGGCCCATCCAGTCCAACACTCTGTGTCACAGAAGAACATAAGAGAAGCCATGTTGGATCAGGCCAATGGCCCATCCAGTCCAACTCTCTGTGTCACATAAGAACATAAAAGAAGCCCTGTTGGATCAGGCCAATGGCCCATCCAGTCCAACTCTCTGTGACACAGAAGAACATAAGAGAAGCCATATTGGATCAGGCCAATGGCCCATCCAGTCCAACACTCTGTGTCACACAGTGGCCAAAAAAAACAAGTGCCATCAGGAGGTCCACCAGTGGGGCTAGAAGCCCTCCCACTGTGCCCCCCCCAAGCACCAAGAATACAGAGCATCACAGTTTGAACTTCTACTCACTAGCCCTCCCTGCTTTAGCCTTCATTTACAAGCCATGTATTTCCCTCATATCTTATCACCGACCCTATCAATTCTTTTGCAATCAGCTGAATGAAGCTCCAAAAGACTGTTCCCAAACAAATTATTTACTTATTTATTTTAGCATCTGCCTGTCTTGCTGGGACCGGGGAAAGATTACAATTATTGAATGTGGGGGGGGGGGGGCAGAGGGGGGTGCTTGCCCTGGGCGCTGACAGGGGGTGTGTGCCATATTGGGTATGGAGTCCATTGTATTCTATGGGACCATAAGATAGAATGGCCCATAAGGGGGCACCATTTTTTATTTTGCCCCCCCTCAAAAAACACATAGATCCGGTCCTGCTATTGAAACAGTTGCATGTTCCAAATGGCTTCCCAATGAATTATATCGGATATATATCTGAACAGGGTTGAGAGGGGGGCAGCGGAGACCTTCACCCCTCTAGGCCCTGAGGGCAGGTGGGGGGAGTTGGCCCTCTCCCCTTTGGGCATTCCTTTCTTTTCTCTCTTACACAATGAATTACACAGACAAAGCTACCTTATACTGAATCAGACCCCTGGTCCGTCTAGGTCAGTATTGTTTACTCAGACCGGCAGGAGGTCTTTTTCATCACCTACTACCTGGTACTTTCAACTGGAGATGCTGGGGATTGAACCTGGGACCTTCTGCATGAGCAGAAGCTCTGGCCACTGAGCCGCAACCTCTATCCAATCATCAACACCAGTAATTGTCTCCTCAGACTGGGCAGTGGCTCTCCAAGCACAAGTCTTTCACATCCCCCACCACTTGGTCCTTTTAGCTGTAGATGCTGGGGATTGAACCAGGGACCTTCTGCATGCAAAGCAGAGGCTTTTCCACTGAGCCACGCCCCTTCAGGAATGACAGCCATTCCTTTATAAGCAAGAAAATAAAATGCTGCCCGAAGGAGATAGTGACGAAAGAGGAGGAGGTTGGATATATACCCCACCCTCAGAGCTTCAGAGCTTCTTACAATCCCTTTCCAGAGAGCCCGTTTGGTGTAGTGGTTAAGTGTGCGGACTATTATCTGGGAGAACAGGGTTTGATTCCCCACTCCTCCACTTGCACCTGGCTTGGAATGGCCTTGAGTCAACCATAGCTCTGGCAGAGGTTGTCCTTCAAAGGGTGGCTTCTGTGAGAGTCCTCTCAGCCCCACCCACCTCACAGGGTGTCTGTTGTGGGGGGGGGGGGAGATAAAGGAGATTGTGAGCTGCTCTGAGACTCTGAGTGGAGGGCAGGATATAAATCCAATGTCTTCTTCCTCTTTTTCCCTTCCTCTCCCCACAACAGAAACCCTGTGAGGTGGGGCCTTCCATTTCACACTTAAAAGATGATGATATTGGATTTATATCCCGCCCTATACTCTGAATCTCAGAGTGGTCACAATCTCCCCTACATTCCCCACACATACACACAACAGAGACCCTGTGAGGTAGGTGGGGCTGAGAGTTTTTACAGCAGCTGCCCTTTCAAGGACAACTCCTAGGAGAGCTATGGCTAACCCAAGGCCATTCTAGCAGGTGCAAGTGGAGGAGCGGGGAATCAAACTCAGTTCTCCCAGATAAGAGTCCGCGCACTTAACCACTACACCAAATTGGCTCTCTAGGCCACACAGAGGGGCATTTCACCAAGCTCTGGAGATAGCAATGAGGCAGCCCAGTGGCCAGCCCCAGCCCCAGCCTGCAAAGGACGTAGCCTCCTCATTGCCAATTCCTTCTTGGGAATCTGCTCCTGCGCCTTGAAGAGGGCCCGGCAGGGAGAAAGTGAGGAAAGCTGAAGTGCAGCTTTGTGATGGGAAAAAACCTGCCCTTCTAATGAGGCATATCCTGCAAACTGCACAAACAGACATACGGACCCATAGCAACAGTGGGGATGGGGCGGGGGGAAGACAAGGAGGCCATTCACACCAAGCTACCCCTGGCCAAGCATGAAGGCCACAGAGAGCAGGAAGAGGCCTGTGCTCTCCGTTGCTCCGGGCAACGCCTGGGACGGGCCCTCCTGGGCAGCCTCTTGCCAGGGCACGTGCAGAGAGTTTGCCTGGGGTAGGGAGGAGGGGGACCCCTAGCAACCACATCCCTAGCAACGGGCTTGTTCGCTCCCCCCACCCCCCGCCCCGTTCGGCGAGAGGCAGCGCCCGGATTGCAGCCTCCTAACTTCTAAAGCACAATGGCTCGGCAGGTGAAAGGCGCTCGGCGGGTTCCCCTGCGGGCCGCACGCCGCCCCTCGGCTGTGCCCTTTGCTGGCAGGACTCAGTGGGACAAAGAGAGAGAAAGGGGAGAGGTCATGGGAATTACAGGGTGTAATTGAACAGAGGGCAGCCGGGACGGGGAGGAAGAAATGATTAGAGAGGAGCGTCCAGAAGGAGAAGATTAGACCGGTTCACTTCAATTGCTGCCTGATGCTTCGTTGCCGCACCCTTGGCCAGTCTTGCTCCACAGCCCTCCCCCCCTCAAATAAAGCCTTTGAGTTTTAGTCCCCTTTCCTCCCACAGCCCTGATGACCCTAATCTGCACAGAAGGGGGGAGGTTCCCTCCCAAGTCACTTTTCCCAAACTCTGCCCCCCCCACCCTCCGCTTCTCTTTTAGCACTTAATTTAACATTTTTATGCCACCTCTGTAAAGGAAGTCACCCAAGGTGGTTTACAGGGTAAACAATAATATGTGTGCTAGTTACTCTAAAAAGAATTTAGAATAGAATGATCCTCCAAAATATCAGCTGGGGAGAAAAATGAGGAAGAGGAGGAGGAGGAGAAGAAGAAGAAGAAGAAATTGGATTTATATCCTGCCCTATACTCTGAATCTCAGAGTGGCTTACAATCTCCTTTTACCTTCCCCCTCCCCCACAACAGACACGCTGTGAGGCAGCTGGGGCTGAGAGAGCTCTGGTAGAAACTGCTCTTGAGCAGAACAGCTGTGAGAGAACTTGTGGCTGACTCAAGGTCACATCAGCAGGCGCATGTGGAGGAGTGGGGAATCAAACCCAGTTCTCCCAGATAAGAGTCTGTGCACTTAACCACTACACCAAATTGAAATATCCCAGATGCAAAATATATTAAAAAAGAAAAGCAGCAGCAACCCAAATAAACCCCAAATTTGAGAGGCGCGACACCTTGCCCTTGACAAAGGCCTAGGGAAGACCTCTGCAAGGGATTTGCAATGCTTGTTCTGGCTAACTGTTTGGAAGAGCCAAAGGGAGCCCAGCTCTCTGATTCTTTTGGTTCGGTTTAATGAACTGTGGCGCAGAGTGGCAAAGCTGCAGTACTGCAGTCGAAGCCCTCCGCTCACAACTTGAGTTCGATCCCAGTGAAAGCTGGTTCAGGTAGCTGGCTCAAGGTTGACTCAGCCTTCAATCCTTCCGAGGTCGGTCAAATGAGTACCCAGCTTGCTGGGGCAAAAGTGTAGATCAGGGGTGGCCAACGGTAGCTCTCCAGATGTTTTTTGCCTACAATTCCCATCAGCCCCAGCCATTGGCCATGCTGGCTGGGGCTGATGGGAGTTGTAGGCAAAAAACATCTGGAGAGCTACCGTTGGCCACCCCTGGTGTAGATGACTGGGGAAGGCAATGGCAAACCATCCTGTAAAAAGTCTGCTGTGAAAACGTTGTGAACAATATCACCCTAGAGACGAAAACAACTGGTGCTTGCACAGGGGACTACCTTTACCTTTAATGACACAATCCTCTCTGGTCTGCCTCCCCCAAAGTCATGTCTAAGGAGCACCTGGGAGGGAGGGGGGGGGTTGCTGCAAAGGCATCTGCTGGGCTCACCTGCAATAAGGCCATTTACGAGGGGAGGTGCGCAGGCATGCCCTGTGAAATGCGCTTTTACAGCATGTGCCGGGCCATAAAGAGGTGGTAAAAATTCATAGTATGGAAAACAAGCCTAGCTATTCCCTTTTTGCAAGGAGGGAAGAGACGCAGGTTAATTCTGCATGCTGTGCACACAGATTTCGCATGCAGGATGCTGTGCTTGAAGGCTGCTCTCTCGCTGTAAGATGGAACGTTGCACGATATGGAATGGTTAAAATAAAGGCTTGGTGCGGACACGGCACGAACACAAGTTAACGCTGAATAAGGCTTTAACCGCTGTCCAAACTCACTTGGTTTATCAAATGAGATTCAGCTACTGGCTCACTGCACAATGTAGCAATAACCAGGTATAGAAGAACCCCTGCCTTAAACCAGGTTTAGCAAACTTGCTTCACAGTGCAGTCAAAACGAGAATCCTGGTTGTCACTAACGGCAGCTAACACACTAAACCATGGTTAAGGTCACAAAAGGGAGTGGTGGAAAGGAGAATTTGTGAAAGGAAGTCAAGGGAGCCCCTGTTTTTGAGGCCACGGTTTGCAGCATGAAAGGACCGATCTAGGTTCTCTGGTAGAATTTCAGAACCTGGTCCCAAGTGCTGGGGGATATGACAAAACCAAGAAAAACAAGACTGTGCAGAAAGAAAGAAGACTGTGTCCTTCATCTGAGAAGTATTTTGAGATTGACTCCCCCCCCCCCCACCAAAGTGCCCAAATTAATCAAGGTAGCTGGCATCACCCAATATTCATCCAATGAAGATAACCAAAAATATCAGCAGTAATCATTTCTAAATCTAATTTCAAGGCAGTTGAAACGTACTCATTTCTGTTTCGTTTGTCCTTTCTGAGGGCCTTCCACAGAATCACAGCCATTTTCTTAACTCGCCAGGGAATCTCAGAACAGCCCCCGCACGTAGCCAATTCAGCCTCAGCATCAAAACATTACAAGCCCACAAACATTTTTGCTAGCCCGTGAATTCCTCTCCACCTACGCTAGCTTTGCATGGACCCCTAATGGAAAATTTTTCAAAAAGGAATCTCGTGTTCTTTCAGCTGATGCAACCTTTTCAGCCTAGTCACCTGGAGCCAATTTTTACTCCTTGCAGGTAACCAGAAGAGCGGTTATCTGCGAGTCTTCTTAGCCTGTTCAAGTGCAAAAGTGGTCCACATGCTCACCTGATGGGAAATTCTGAACGTAGCACCTCGGGCCGCTTAGCTATCGCCATGGCGACGTGCGAGGCCTACGCCAGCGAACGGACGCGTCTTCCGCCAGCCAGCCTGACAATCCCCCAGTGCCCATCGCCGTTTTATTTTGTAAAGGCCTCGGCCTTTCTGAAGCGGGCCGTTCGGAGATAGCTGTCTCACAGGGAAGCTGCCGGGAGAGCTGTGCCCTTCCCGTCACTTAAACGTCCGACCGCGCTCGTTCGGCCCCCACCGGCCCGTGACAGGCTTTGACAGCCAGACTCCTTAATTCCTTTTTCTTATTCCCTTAATCTGTCATCTTTATCAGGCCGGGGAAGTGCCAAGCGGCGTGCTGGAGCCCCAGCCCCGATCAATCTCCACATTACAGCTGACAGAATGGTGCTAATAACTTATTGATCTCGTGTTTGCCGAGCCCCGCCGGGGCCGAAAAGGCTGCCATTGATTGGCTTGAGGGAAAAAGAACCTCTCAGCTAAGCACCGAGCGGAAAGCCCTCAAATTGTCTTCTTCCCAAGGAGCTCAAAGACAGAGCGAGGGCGGCAGAGGGAAGGGGAGGAGTGGGAAAGAGAGGTGGGGGGGGGAGAGAGAGAGAACATGGGAAGGGAAGAAGGAAGGAGCCAGAATGTGTTCTTTTTTAAAAGGCCTATTTAAACACCCACGTCTGAGGCGGAAGGGTCACCACGGGGTGAGTTTCCCTCTAAATACATGCAGCAAAGTGATCCTGTCAAATTTCTTTTTGCTGCTTGGCAATTCTCCGGGTAGGTTACAGGGAACAGCTTATGGGGGGTTAAAAAGATTGGGTTAGCGCATGAATACAGAAGAGGAAGTTCTCTTAGGGTGATCCGTAGGGCTTTTTTTTGTAGCAGGAACTCCTTTGCATATTAGGCCATGCCCCTCTTATGCAGCCAATCCCCCAAGAGCTTACAGGGCTCTTCTTACAGAGCCTATTGCAAACTCTTGGAGGATTGGCTACAACAGGGGAGTGTGGCTTAATATGTAAAGGAGTTCCTGCTACAAAAAAAGCTCTGGTGATCCACCTCAGAAAGATTCACATGAACAGAGAGGAGAAGCTCACTGCGAAGGAACGGAGGCCTGACCTGAATGCCCCAGGCTGTCTGGATCTCATCAGATCTGGGAAGCTAACCAGGGTTGTCTCTGCTTAGTACTCGGATGGAAGACCCCCAAGGGAGTTCCAGGGTCTCTGTGCAGAGGCAGGCAATGGCTAGCCACCTCTGTTTGTCTCTTGCCTGACTTAGATGGTCTAGGTTGGACCAATCTTGTCTGATCTGGGAAGCTAACCAGGGTCGTCCCTGCTTAGTACTTGGATGGAAGACCACCAAGGGAGTCTGTGCAGAGGCAGGCAGTGGGAAACCACCTCTGCCCTGCCCTGGATGGCCCAGGCTATTCCAATCTTGTCACATCTCAGAAGCTAAGCAGGGTTGACCCTGGTCAGTACTTGGATGGGAGACCACTGAGGATAGTCCAGGGCAGAGGTGGCCAAATTTGCTTACTGTAAGAGGGAGGGAAGAAAATAGACGGGGGAGGAAGAGACGGAATGAAAGCAACTTTAACTTCAGATGCATTCTCCAAGCAGCTGACGGGGCACTGGGGGAGTTCTGAGAGCCGCATAAGGCTCCCGAGCCACAGTTTGGCCACTCCTGGTCCACCACGGCTAAACTACCTCTGAACGTCTCTTGCCTCGAAAAGCCTATGGAGCAGCTTCAAATCAATTGTGACTTGATGGCAAAAGGAGTGGAAAGAGATACATAGCAGGAAACTGGCAAAAGCAAACTAGAGAATGCAAAGCCAAAGCAAAGGTTATGGAGAGCCTGTTTTCAGATGCTCTCTCTCACTGCAACCTTACCCACCTGTGTACCTAAGGACACCTGAGATATACAAGACTAGTATGGAAGAGCTGCATCTCAGGCACTCAGACACAGGGCAATGGTAAGCATTTTTTAGAGCAGCAGTCCTCAACCTGGGGATACAACACCAGCCACAGTGTTTACTGGTACTCATTTCCTTCTTCCCAAAAGCAAAGAGGCAGTCCTGCCTTTCCTCCATCTCACTTCAACACAAGGTTCTTCAGAAGAGTCCAAGGGGGCTCAGTGGCAGAGCCTCTCCTTGGCATGCAGAAGGTCCCAGGTTCAACCCCCGGCATCTCCAGTTAAAAGGGGCTAGGCATTAGGTAATGCGAAAGAGCACTGCCTGAGACTCTGGGAAGCAGCTGCCAGTCTGAGCTGACAATACTGACATCAACATCAAGAAGATCAGAGTCTTGGAGTCTCAGAGCAGCTCCTTTCCTTCCTCCCTTACAACAGACACCCTGTGAGGTGGGTGGGGCTGAGAGAGCTCTCACAGCAGCTGCCCTTCCAAGGACGACCTCTGCCAGAGCTATGGCTGACCCAAGGCCATTCCAGCAGCTGGAGGAGTGGGGAATCAAACCCGGTTCTCCCAGGTAAGAGCCCGCACACTTAACTACCACACCAAACTGGCTCTCTTGATAGACCAAGGATATGATTTCGTATAAGGCAGCTCCCTGCATCCGCCTGGGGTGTCCACCAAAACATGACTGCTTCCATCGTCAACTTGGAACCACGCAACATTTTGTTTCTGGACGTGCCGCCCCCATCTTGGCAGCCAATTCTGGGTGCTGCCCACTCCCTCTTTTCAGAATTCTCACTGGCTCGACAAGGTTGGGGACTTCTGATATAGAGGAAGCAATGCTGTAAGATGCAGTGAGAGACAGACACAGTGAACGCAGACAACGCAAAAGGCTCAGAAAGAGAACAGAACACAAATCTAAAAGTGGAGAAATGGGAAGGGGGAAGGAAGGCAAGCAAGTGAGAAATTGAAAAAGGGGTGATTTGCACAGGAAAGTCTCCCCCGAGTTCCTAATTGGTTGGGCTCTTCCCTCCCACCCTGGGACGCAGCTGCTCCCCAGCCAATTAGTTTCCCACTGCTAGAAAGAGCGCAGCATCAGCTAAGCACCCGCCCTGGCAGCCGTGTTCAATACCTCGCTTTTGCAGGGAGGGGGAGAGGGGCCCCTGATTAATTTATGAGCACCGGCCCCACTAGGCGCTTAACCCTTTCACCTCCAAAGCCTGCAGATCCACTGCTCAGTTCAAAACCTGAGTCTCTGGGAAGACAGAATCTTACTGGAATAAAGGGACCTGAAAATGCGCAAGACAAAACGGTTTGATTCGTTTCATTGGAATAGTTGGAAATCGAGCAAGCCAGTTAAAACTAGGCCTTATTTTTCCCCCTTCTGAGGAAAGGAAAGGAAAAAACAGGTTCTTGTATCTAACAACAGTGCTGATTCTATGAACTTGGGCAGATCGCAAGGACAGGAAGAGTCGCATCGGTGCTTCGTTCTCCTGGCCCCTCCTTACATGCCAAAGGAAATGCTGGTCACCGCTCATAAACTCAGTAGTCATGGGATAAGAGGACAAGCCCTCTTGTGTATTAAAAACTTGTTAATTAATAGGAAACAGAGAGAGAGTATAAATGGGCAGTTTTCACATTGGAGGGTGGTAAGCAGTGGAGTACCACAGGACTCATTACTAGCTCCATTGCTTTTTAACTTATTCATTAATGATCTGGAGTTGTGAAGTGGCTAAGTTTGCAGACGACATTACATCTTTCAAGGTGGTGAGAAGCAGGAAGGATTGTGAGGGGCTCCAAAGGGATCTGTCGAGGCTGGGCGAGCAGGCATTAACAGGGCAAATGAGGTTCAACATGGGCAAGTGCAAAGTAATGATGTTGATGATATTGGATTTATATCCCGCCCACCACTGTGAATTTCAGAGATTCAGAATGGATCACAATCTCCTTTATCTTCCTTCCCCACAACAGACACCCTGTGAGGTGGGTGGGGCTGAGAGGGCTCTCACAGCAGCTGCCCTTTCAAGGACAACCTCTGCCAGAGCTATGGCTGACCCAAGACCATTCCAGCAGGTGCAAGTGGAGGAGTGGGGAATCAAACCCGGTTCCCGCAGATAAGAGTCCGTGCACTTAACCACTACACCAAACTGGCTCTCTAATGCACATTGGAGCAAAAAATCCTGACTATGAATACATGTTGATGGGGTCTGAACTGGCAGAGGCTGACCAGGGGAGTAGGGGTAGATAAATCACTGAAAATGTCACTTGGTGTGCAAAGGCAATAAAAAAGGCAAATGCTATGCTAGGAATTATTAGGAACGGAAGTGAAAACTAATCAGCCGGTATCATAATGCTCCTGTATAAATCGATGGTGCAGCCTCATTTGGAAAACTATGGTCAGTTCTAGTCACTGCACCTCAAAAAAGTACAGAAAAGGGCAACTAAAATGATTAAGGCGATAGAACACTTTCCCTAAGAAGAAAGGTTGGAGAGGTTAGAGCTCTGGCTTGGAGAAGCCACGGCTGAGGAGTGACATGATAGAGGTTTACAAAATTATGCATGGGATAAAGAAGTACTTTTCTTCCCTTCTCACAATACAAGAACTCATGGGCACTCAATGAAATTAATGGACAGGAGGCTTAGAACAGATAAAAGGAAGCACTTCACCCAAAGAGTAATTATTAACATATGGAATTCACTGCCACAGAAAGTGGTGGTGGCTACAAGCATCAAGAAGGGACCGGATTAGCCCCAAAGTGTAACTGGGATTGCTCTGTTTGGGGCAATGATGTTCTGTATTCTTGGTGCTTGAGGGGCCACTATGGGAAGGCTTCTGGAATCTGGCCCCACTGGTGGACCTCCTGATGGCATCTGGTTGTTGGCTACTGTGTGACACAGAGTGTTGGACTGGATAGGCCACTGGCCTGATCCAACATGGCTTCTCTTATGTTCTTCTGTGACATAGAGTGTTGGACTGGATGGGCCACTGGCCTGATCCAACATGGCTTCTCTTATGTTCTTGTGTGACACAGAGTGTTGGACTGGAGGGGCCACTGGCCTGATCCAACATGGCTTCTCTTATGTTCTTGTGTGACACAGAGTGTTGGACTGGAGGGGCCACTGGCCTGATCCAACATGGCTTCTCTTATGTTCCTGTGTGACACAGAGTGTTGGACTGGAGGGGCCACTGGCTGATCCAACATGGCTTCTCTTATGTTCTTATGTGACACAGAGTGTTGGACTGGAGGGGCCACTGGCGTGATCCAACAGGGCTTCTCTTATGTTCTTATGTGACACAGAGTGCTGGACTGGAGGGGCCATTGGCTGATCCAACATGGCTTCTCTTATGTTCTTATGTGGCACAGAGTGTTGGACTGGATGGGCCACTGGCCTGATCCAACATGGCTTCTCTTATGTTCTTCTGTGACACAGAGTGTTGGACTGGATGGGCCATTGGCCTGATCCAACATGGCTTCTCTTATGTTCTTCTGTGACACAGAGTGTTGGACTGGATAGGCCACTGGCCTGATCCAACATGGCTTCTCTTATGCACTTATGTCCTTAATCCCACTGGACTATTGCTTGAACCATGCCCTGAGCATCGTTTCTTCACTCCAAAAGTCACAGCCCATCCATAGCCAGGAGCCTTGTACTGTTATGATCCATTGTAAACTGCCTTGGTAATCATCAGATCAATAGGCAGGTATAAATCTTTAAATCACATACATAAAATTCAGCTTCTGGGGTTGATAAATGTTATTTGGTGAATAACTTTGCAGGCAAATTTGCCCTGAATATAGATGGGAGACAGAAGCAGATGCGAAGGATTTCCCTATATCAGGGGTCCTCAGCATTTCCAAGCCTATGGGCTCCCCTGTGCGAATTCTAACACAGGGTGGTGGGCGCAACCTCAAAATGGAGGTGGAGTCCACCACACACAGAGAGGAAGCGGAAGTGCAAGGAGAAAGAGGAGTAAATTTTAAAAATATACTGGGAAAGAGGAGTTGGAGAGAGAGAATAAAACTGTCACGTTCTCAGGGTGCAGGCAGGCAGGAGTCCAAAGCCAGCCCAAGGTCAAAGTCCAGGAAGTCAAGCAGGAGCCATGTCACCAATGCAAAATCACAAACCGGAATCAGAAGTCAATGTCCAAAAGCCAAAAGGTCAGGGTGCCAAGGAAATCAAGCAGGTCAGGATCAGGAATCGGGAAGGAGCGTGGATGCAAGCCAGAGAATAGACTTGTTGCTTCCACAAGGTTACCAGGTCCTGGGTGGGAGCTATATGGGAGTCTCAATCAGCCTGCTCCCCTGGGTGGCAGTGACTCTGCTAGAACTCAGGGCTGAGAGATCCAAAGCATCGGCGTGCCTCATGTCTTCGCTCTGAAAGTTCTTTCCGGAGCCTGCTTTGAACTCTTGAGTTGGGAGGAGGAGAGCTTGGAGGAGATTGATCGTCAACAGCTGACACTGGTGCCTGGAGAGTGATTGATGGGCCAGCTGCTGTTTGTTCAGCTGAGGAACTGGCTGGCAACTCTTCCAGGTCTGTTAACCCTTTCAGCTCCTCGTCACGGCTCATGACAAAAACCAACACTATTATGGTAGCTGTCACGAAAATATTATTTAAATCCGCTCAGCCAATCAGATTTCAAATGGGCAGTAAGAGCCCCAATTAGGAAGGTGCCCCAATGTGCTTTCTAAAAACACTTGGCGGGTACCAGGGTTTTTTTTTTTGTAGTAAAAGCCCAGCAGAAACTCATTTGCATGCTAGGCTATAACCCCTAACAGCACCATTGTTTCACACAGGGCTTTTTGCAGGGAAAAAAAGACCAGCAGGAACTCATTTGCATATTAGGCCACACCCCCATGATACCACCATTGTTTCTCACATGGCCTTTTCTATGAAAAAGCCCAGCAGGAACTCATTTGAATATTAGGCCACACACCCTGATGCTACCATTGTTTCACGCAGCACTCTTTGTAGGAAACGCCCAGCAGGAACTCATTTGCATATTAAGCCACACCCCTGATGTCGCCATAGTTACACAGGGTGTTTTGTGGGAAAAGACCAGCAGGAACTCATTTGCGTATTAGGCCACGCCCTCTGACACCAAGCCAGTCAGAACTCCATTCCTGGGCATTCCTGCTCCAAAAAAAGCCATGGTGGGTACTGGGAAAGGTGTTGATGGGCACCAAGGTGTACCTGGAATCACTCTGGGGCCCCCTGCCCTGGAAGTTAGGACCCCGGTTCACCAGTATATATGCCTCGTCATCTCAGGGTCTGGATTCAAAAATCAAATAATCTTTCAAGGCAACACCGTGACTCAAACACTTTTTCTCAGGTCCACACTAGAGATTTTGGAGAAGTGGAAATTCCTCCTGAAAATTGTTTTTGATCTGCTGCAGTGAAAAGAAAAGAAGAGGACTATAGATTTATACCTGCCCTTCTCTCTGAATCAGAGTCTCAAAGAGGCTTAAAAGGTAGTCCCCCGTGCAAGCACCAGTCGTTTCCGACTCTGGGGTGACGTCGCATCACAACGTTTTCACGGCAGACTTGTTTTTACGGGGTGGTTTGTCATTGCCTTCCCCAGTCATCTACACTTCCCCCCAGCAAGCTGGGTACTCATTTTACCGACCTCCGAAGGATGGAAGGCTGAGTCAACTTTGAGCCGGCTACCTGAACCCAGCTTCTGCTGGGATCGAACTTAGGTCGTGAGCAGAGCTTGGACTGCAATACTGCAGCTTACCACTCTGCACCACGTGGCTCCTTAGAGCAGTTTACAATCTCCTTTATCTTCTTCCTCCACAACAGACACCCTGTGAGAGCTCTCCCAGAAGCTGCCCTTTCAAGGACAGCTCTGCAACAGCTATGGCTGGCCCAAGGCCATTCCAGCAGCTGCAAGTGGAGGAGTGGGGAATCAAACCCGGTCCTCCCAGATAGGAGTCTGCACATGTACCCATTACACCAAACAACCTCTTCCCCCCTCTCCCCCATCACCGGTTTCTTTTTCTCCTCCTTCCTGCACTGGCCACATAAACGTTTTGACCAGGTCAGCGAACATATATTTCACAGGATGATGTCACAACCATGCAGCCAATCAGGCTTGGCTGTGGGATGACCTCACCGACAGCACTTGTAAGTGGGGACCATTTAAACGAGTAAGCTGACGTGTTCAAAATGAGCCCCTGGCCTCCAAAAAAGGGGGAGGGATCAGAGAAGAGAGGCATTGTTGAGCAAGGTCAAAAGCGGTTGTGGAAAACAGTCTGTGGCTTTGGACCAGCTCTGGAAGGAACTAAGAGACCCTGGCTAGAGCCTACCCGCAGACATGCCAGAGATTTCCTTCTGACAGGCCCCCTCTGTGTGAGCTCTCCCCTCCTCCTCCTCCTCCGCCAACCGCCCGTCTCGCTTTTGCATGCCCCGGCAGAGTGAATTAGCCAAACGGGATAGAAGGGATTGGATTTGTTTACAGACACGCAGGGAGCTTCTCGGGGAGCCTCTAAAGCTCTGTTTGATGTGCAAACCGCCGGCTTTGCCCGCCATGCTTTTGTCAGGCGGCCCCAGCTCCTCTCCGCTCATCCCTTTGTGTGTCGCTCTCAATTAAGATTAAAAAGGGCCTTCTGCCATCCCCCCGTCTCACGCACACCGAGAAAATCCCTTTGTGGCGAGAAAGACGGCAGCACCTTCCCCGTTTATCTGATCCCCCTGGTGGGGGTGGGGGAGAATAAAAGGCCTACGGTTCCCGCTCCAAATCCCGCTGCAGGGTTAGAACAGATTTTGCAACGAACATTGGCCAGATTTACTCCCGTCTGCACTAACTGCCGGTTTTGTTTTGGATTTTCCCAGGGCAGATTCTTGGGAAGAGGTGGATTACTTATAGAAGACGAGGACCCAAACAACAGATTAAAAGGTAAAAGTAGCACCCCATGCAAGCACCAGCTGTTTCTGACTCTAGGGTGACGTTGCACCACGACGTTTACACAGCAGACTTTTTTACAGGGTGGTTTGCCATTGCCTTCCCCAGTCTTCTACGCTTTCCCCCCAGCAAGCTGGGTGCTCATTTTACCAACCTCGGAAGGATAGAAGGCTGAGTCAACCTGAGCCAGCTACCAGAACCAGCTTCCGCTGGGATTGAACTCAGGTCGTGAGCAGAGAATTCAGACTGCAGTACTGCAGCTTTACCACTCTGTGCCAGGGGGCTCTTAAAGGTAAAGGTAGTCCCCTGTGCAAGCACCAGTTGTTTCCGACTCTGGGGTGACGTCCAATCGTGATGTTTTCATGGCAGACTTTTTACAGGGTGGTTTGTCATTGTCTTCCCCAGTCATCTATACTCCCCGCCCCCCCGCAGCAAACTGAGTACTCATTTTTCCAACCTTGGAAGGATGGAAGGCTGAGTCCACCTGGAGCCGCCTCCTTGAACCCAGCTTCCACCGGGATTGAACTCAGGTCGTGAGCTTGGACTGCAGTACCTCAGCTTTGCCACTCTACGCCACGGGGCTGCCTTAAACAACAGATGAGGCGGCCTAAGGATTGCCAGCTCTGGGTTGGGAAATACCTGGAGATCTGAGGGGTGGAGCCTGAAGAGGGTGGGGTTTGGGGAGGGGAGGGACTTCAGTGGGGTATCATGCCACAGAGTCCGCCCTCCAAAGCGGCCATTTTCTCCAAGGGAACTGATCTCTCTGTCACCTGGGGACCAGCTGTAATTCTGGGAGATTTCCAGTCACCGGCAACTCAGAGTGGCCCTCACACGTAAAAGAGAAGGTCAGGGGTTTGGGGCCATGCTAAAGAAAGATCCTTGTCAGAAACAGACATCCACAACCTTCCTAGTTATTGTTACACCCCCTCCCTCAACCCCCAACCCCCCCACCCCGATTTCCAGAGTTTTTCTTGCAGTCATGAAGGACAGAAACTTGGCAGTTTTTCAAGGACTGACACACACACATCAGACATCCTATTCCACAAACTGCAAGTTTTGAGATTCGACACCTACGCGTCGTCGTTTTTGCCTGAAGAGCCACAGGAAAGGTTCCCGTCCCTGATTACAACCACCTAAACGACTGAAACATTTCTACCGCACACCCTCTGCTACAAGCTCAGCAGGCAGATGGCTCCGATTCATCTCAAGGAGGACTTTCTTTTACCCCTGCCCGGTGTGCGTGCCAGCCTCGGCTGCTCGGAAATGGGTGGGGAGACAGCGGAGAGGCTGGCAAAAACTAGATCAGGGGTGGCTAAACTGTGGTTTGGGAGCCACATGTGGCTCTTTAACACATATTAGAATCATAGAATCGTAGAGTTTGAAGGGACCTCCAGGGTCATCTAGTCCAACCCCCTGAACAATGCAGGAAACTCACAAACACCTCCCCCTAAGTTCACAGGATCTTCATTGCTGTCAGATGGCCATCCAGCCTCTGTTTAAAAACCTCCAAGGAAGGAGAGCCCACCACCTCCCGAGGCGGTCAAGAAGTTCTTCCTAATGTTGAGCTGGAAACTCTTTTGATTTAATTTCAACCCGTTGGTTCTGGTCCTACCTTCTGGAGCCACAGAAAACAATTCCACACCATCTTCTATAGGACAGCCCTTCAAGTCCTTGAAGAAGGTGATCATATCACCTCTCAGCCACCTCCTCTCCAGGCTATTGTGTGGCTTGAAGCCCCCACCACCTCAGCTTGGAGAAGCCCCCACCACCTCAGCTTGGAGAAGGCATTTGACTCTTGATCAGCTTGGAGAAGGCATTTGGCTCTTGATCAGCTTGGAGAAGGCATTTGACTCTTTTACCGTTTTCGCACACAGCTTACCTCGCAGTCACAATCCTGTTCCCTCCCCTCCTCAGCGTCTGTCGGATTTCCCACCATCTGCGTCGGAGTTACAGGAAGTGTGGCTTTTGCGTAGCAAACGTAAACTGGGTTTTAGCGGTTTACGTTTGCTACGCAAAAGCTGTGGCACTTCCTGTAACTTCGGCGCAGATGGTGGGAAATCTGACCAGACGCTGCGGAGGGAACAGGATTGTGACTGTGAGGTAAGCTGTGTGCGAAAACGGTCTTTAAATCACATCTCCAAGCGAAGCCAGCTGGTGGCTTGGAGGATGCATTTAAAGTTAAAGTTGCTCTCTTTCCACCTCCCCTACCCTTATCTATTTGCTTTTCTTCCTTCCCTCAAACACCTGGCATTAATGTCTTGTGTCTCTCAAACATCTGATGTTTATTCTTTCATTAAGCAAGTTTGGCCACCCCTGAACTAGATCCACCGGGTGCTAATGCAATGCTATTTCTGCTAAAAGGGGGCCAGGCTTAGCCTAGCTCTGTGTCAATACGCCTACTTTTAGCAGAGCGTTCCACCCACTACCGCCTCAGTTGACCTTAGGCTGCAGCTCAGTGGAAGAGCTTCTGCTTTGCACACAGAAGGTCCCTGGTTCAATCCCCGGCAGCTCCAGTTAAAAGGATCAAGCATTGGGTGATGTGAAAGAGACTCTGGAGAAGCCACTGCCAGTCTGCGTAGATAAGACTGACCAAGACAGACCCTTGAGCTGATCCAGTATAATGAAACTTCATGTGTCTTCCTCTGACAATGGGTAGGATGATGCCAGCAGGCACGACCCGGCCTGCTTTTGGCAGCAAGCTCTACCCCCTGACCACCCGTCCACTGAATCCCTTACAAATAAGGTTGTCAGGTTCAACTCAGGAAATATCTAGGGACTTTGGGAGTGGAGCCAGGAGACATTGGGGGTGGAGTCAGGAGCAAGTTTGTGAGAAGCATGATTGAACTCCAAAGGGAGTTCTGGTCATCACATTTAAAGCGACTGCACTTGTTCAAAATGCCTTCCCTTCATTAGAAATAATGCAGCATGGGGGTCACCTTCTTTTGGAGCCCATAGAATTGGACCCCCTTGTCCAATCATTTTGAAACGTGGGGAGTTTTTTGAGAAGAGGCACCAAATGCTATGTTGAAGATGTGGTGCATCTACCTCAAAAAACAGCCCCGTGGGGCCCCGAATACTCACAGATCGATTCTTCATTATACCCTACAGAAACCAGTCCCCGTAGGGATAATGCAGTGCCCAGTGGACACACAACTTTCTAATAAACCTGAAATGGGGGGGGAGGGCCTCCAAACCAGGGGGGCCCCTGCCCCCAACGGGGGTTGTCAACCCAACTTACAAGCTCCCCCCTGGAATTCAGAAGCCTCAAACCTCCTCTGCTTTTAACAAGCAGCAACAGTGATTCAGACTTCTGCAGCAACCGTCCTGTGCGGTACTGTTAACTGAACAGCACTCAAGTACATTGACGTGTACTATATGGCAACTTGCTTGGTTCTCAGTAGTTAGAACCAGGGCTTTTTCTTGAGCAGGAATGCACAGGAATGCAGTTCCAGCTGGCTTGGCACGAGGGGGTATGGCCTAATATGCAAACGAGTCATTCCTGGGCTTTTTCTACAAGAAAAGCCCCGGTTAGGACTATAGCTTTATGTCACTTCTGGAAAGCACGCTTGGCTTCAAAGGACAAAACACATGCCAGCCCCTCTCCTGGGACTACCTAAAAATTGAGCAGGGGAAGGGACTGCGCATCTAGCCCGCCCCCAATGGATTTCATCCACAAGAGCAGGTTTGTGAGAGCGTAACAGCGCTGCTCCTCCCGCCCCCCCCCCCAAGGCGCAATGCTATCGCTACGCTCTTGCAGAAAGCCGAGCAGAGCTCCAGCAATAATTATAATAAATCTTCCGGTGCTGAGCAGAGAGAGCGGGCCCGGCACAGCCCTGCTCCATGATTAAGAGATCCCGGTAATACCTTACGATCCCCAGTGGGCTGGGCAGGGCGCGATATAGCGAGCATTGCATCAAACACGTTAGGAATATCTCAATCATTAAGCGGCAACCCACGGCAGCTACGAAAGTGATCGATGGGGCAATTAGATTTTATCAGCGCCTGCCTTTCGGGCTCCTTGCTTGCATGTGCTGGCTAGGCGAAAGGCCAAGTTATACCTGCCTCACTGGGGGCCATCTCCTCCCCCTCCCCAAAACAAAAGTGACAGCACTCGCTTTTTGTATTAGAAGTCTGTGTGTGTGTGTGTGTGTATGTTTAGACTTAGGGGTGGGCTGGGGATAAGGACACCAAAAGCCATCAAATGAAGAAGACTGCAGATTTCTACCCCGCCCTTATCTCTGAATCAGAGACTCAGAGCGGCTTACAATCTCCTATATCTTCTCCCCCCACAACAGACACCCTGTGAGGTAGGTGGGGCTGAAATTGCTCTCACAGCAGCTGCCCTTTTCAAGGACAACCTCTATGAGAGCTACGGCTGACCCAAGGCCATTCCAGCAGGTGGAAGTGGAGGAGTGGGGAATCAAACCCAGTTCTCCCAGATAAGAGTCCGTGCACTTAACCACTACACCAAACTGGCTCTCCTGATGAGAAAGGCTTCTGAACTACTGGTGGTTGAACTAGTGCAGAAAATAGAACAAAGGTGGAGTCCAGGAGCAAAGTTTTATGGAGAATAGAATCAGTTGGGTAGCATCATAACATTACCGGTAACTTTCCCGCAATTAGAAAAGGTTATCTTACACACTTATCTCCTATTTTGAGTTTGAAAAATGAACCCAGAATAAAGTAGTGCGCATCTAAAGCCTGGTTGACTATATGTTAAGCCAACCCATCCACCCTCTAAGGTACATGGAGCTGTGAATATAGAGTGAGAGGAAATGAGTAAAGCAAACCTCCACATACAGAGGCAGTCAGTCTCTGAATACCAGTGCCAGGAGGCAAGACAGGAGGAAGGCCACAGCCTCTCTGCCCTGTTGTTGGCCCTCCTGAGGAACTGGCTGGCCACTGTGTGAGACAGGAGGCTGGACTAGATGGACCACTGGTCTGATCCAGCAGGGCTCTTCTGATGTTCTTATAAAGGCCTCAGCCTCTCTGCCCTGTTGTTGGCCCTCCTGAGGAACTGGCTGGCCCCTGTGAGAGACAGGATGCTGGACTAGATGGACCACTGGTCTGATCCAGCAGGCCTCTTCTGATGTTCTTGTGAAGGCCTCGGTCTCTCTACCTTGTTCATTAGCCCTCCAGAGGAACTGGTTGGCCGCCATGTGCAAAAAGATGCTGGACTAGATGGACCCTCACTGGTCTGATCCAGCAGGGCTCTTCTGAAGTTCTTCTCAGGGGAAGGCCTCAGCCTCTCTGCCCTGTTGTTGGCTCTAAAGAGGAACTGGTTGGCCACTGTGTGAGATGGGATGTTGGACTGATGATTCAGCCAGGGTCTCCTTATGAGTGCTGTCCTTGACGAGCTCTCCTCAAGCCAAGGGGGTTCGCCGATTGCAATTTTCAAGTGCTGTGTGCGTTTCTCCTGCACAGCTTTGTCAGCATCTGATAATGGCTGTAAAACATGACGCACGTCAAGGCGGCCGTTCTGCACATAACTATACGCAGCTCAGTTCCCATTCAAGTCACAGGGATGGAAGCCTGTAGGTTCAAATGCTGCGCTGTAGCCTGAAAATTCCACAAAAACATACTACAGCAGGGGGTTACCCAGCCTTCTTGAGCCAGGAGGCACCTCTGGAATTCTGACAATAGGGGGGTGGGAACAACCTATTGTTGTAGCCCCAAGCTGGTAGAAGGAGCTCCTTGAGGAGGTTAGGGCCCTCTGAGAGCTCGTACAGTTCCGCAGGGCCTGTAAGACGGAGCTCATTCCACCAGGCATTAATTAAGATCGCAGGCTGCAATAGACTCCAAAACAACTGGACCACCTTGAACATGAACCTGCGATCTGTCTTTCTATAGAACACCCAGCTAGAACAACAGAATAGGAAAATTCAAAGATTTTTATCGCACTTGAAATGGTTTGATTTTTATATCTTAATGTGATTTTATGTTCCATGTATTTACATGAGCGTGTAAGCCGCCCTGAGCCTGATTTCACGGGGAGGGCGGGATATAAATTGAATAAATAAATAAACAAACCACGAAAATGGCTGCCACAGGAGGTGGAGCCAGCTACGAAATTTTAGGAAGCCGGGTCTCGCGTAACTCTAACAGCAACTCTTCCACATTTCAGGCAGAAACTCTGTTTAACAGGATGCCTTTGAAAACGAACATATTCTTTAAAAATATTTCCTTGGTATACACAGGGGCTTACCTTCAGCCACAAAAATGTAGATCTCGTCAGATCTCGGAAGCTAAGCAGGACTGACTCTGGCAAGCACTTGGATGGGAGACCTCCAAGGAATACCAGGGCCGGGGTGCAGCGGCAGGCAATAAAAAGCTACCTGTCTGAACATCCAAGCTCTATTAGGGATTGCCAGAAGTCAGCCATGACATCCAGGCATGCACGCATGTGTGCATACACATACACAAAAATACAAAGAAAACTTTCACAGCCAAGCCAATCTCCAAGGGACAATCACCAGCCCTACTTGGCAAAAGCCACACCTGGCCCCAGCCACTTTCTAAAAACACCTGGAGAGCATGATGAAAGGTGTCAACAGGTATTATGGTGCCCCTTGGCACCACGTTGGGGACTCCTGCATTAGAAGAAGACGACGACGACTGCAAATTTATACTGCGCCCTTCTCTCTGAATCATAGACTCAGAGCAGCTTACAATCTCCTTTATCTTTTCCCCTCCACAACAGACACCCTGTGAGGTGGGTGGGGCTGAGAGAGCTCTCACAGCAGCTGCCCTTTCAAGGACAACTCTTGCGAAAGTCATGGCTAACCCAAGGCCATTCCAGCAGCTGCAAGTGGAGGAGTGGGGAATCAAACCCGGTTCTCCCAGATAGGGAGTCTGCACACTTAACCACTACACCCAAACTGGCCCTCACACATCTAGAACCAGAGGAGAACAGAAAAGCTGCAGGATGCTGTACTGGGTCTGACTCTCTTTTGTCCAGCTTGAAAACTTCCTCCGATTTTAGTCAAGCACCAATGCGGAAATCCGAGAGCCAAATCTATGGCACGAAACGGCCTGCCCTCCTAGCAAGATTCCCCCCACCATCACTGCCTGTGTGCTGCTTCCCATTTATCCAGCTGCTTTCCCCAAGGGCTAGTTACACAGCAGAACCAGCTCATTGGCAGCGCGTGAAAATAAAAAGAGCTGAGAATGGGCTCATCTTCGGAGAGCCATGCTTGTTGATGGATGCGCCGTTGCCCCTTCGTTGTCCTGACCGTTCCCCCTTCCCAGGGCTCTTTTTCTAGCAGGAGCTCCTCTGCATATTAGGCCATGTCCCCCCCCCCCCCCCGCGATGTAGCCAATCCTCCTGGAGCTTACAGTAGACCCTGAACTAACAGCCCCCTTAGCTCTTAGAGGATTGGCTACATCAGGGTGGCGTGGCCTAATATGCAGAGGAGCTCCTGCTAGAAAAAGAGCTCTGCCCCTTCCCACAGTGACTGTCAAAGAGCACCAGGAGACGCAGCCTAGCCTGCCTTTCAATTTCTCTCCCTCTCTCTGGTTCTTGCATCAAAACAAGGCAGGGTCCGCTAAGCTCCAGAAAGGTCAGGCTGCAATATAAAGTCGAGGGAGCCACACAGCGAGGGAGCTGAGCTGCCGAGGCGACAAGGTTCTGATTAATGCAATTAGAAACCAGACCCAGGTCTTTCAGCTTCACCGCCCGCTTAACCCCACCCTCCATTTTGCTCCTCTGATGGAGCCCACTTTAACCCAGAGGCTGCTGTGAAGTCTCTGATAAAAATCAAGGAAAAGCCTGAAGCATCTGGGTCACAGTCACTGGTTTCACACTGTGAAATTGGCACGATATTATCCCGTTGGGGGAAAAACCGCTTCAGTTTGATCCGTTTCTGGGCTATTAGCCACTGTTGAAGCGGCAGGATCCCAGCAGTGGTCCCTGGTTGCCCATTCACACTGCCAGCGCGGCTCAACCATGGACCACTGCAGGAAGGGTTGCTTTAAAAAAAAAATAGTCCCCTGTGTATGCACTCAAGCAGAGAAGTAGAAGACGACTGACTGCAGATTTATCCCGCACCCTTCTCTCTGATTCAGAGCAGCTCACAATCTCCTTTATCTTCCTCCCCCACAACAGACACCCTGTGAGGTGGGTGGGGCTGGAGAGGGCTTTCACAGCAGCTGCCCTTTCAAGGACAACTCCTGCGATAGCGATGGCTGACCCAAGGCCATTCCAGCAGGTGCAAGTGGAGGAGTGGGGAATCAAACCCGAGTTTCCCAGATAAAGAGTCCTTGCACTTAACCACTACACCAAACTGACTCACAAGCAAACTGGCTCAGAAGTGCACAAACGCACCTCGGAGAGCGGTTAGGGGGGGAAAACCAACCCAACCATGCTGGAAACGGCTTGGTGCGATCGCACAGCTCTTCCACTTATGGGTTGCACTGGGCCATTCAGGCAGCAGCCGATTATCCAACCTACATCCGATTCCGGGGGATGATACCGGGAAAATCCAGGTGGCTTTTTGATGCGGATAGGAGGCGTCTGGAGATGGGGTGCATACGGGTGCCGCTCAGAGGGCAGATGTGCTTGTGCGCTCGCGGGCTTTTAATCCAAATGGGAAGTGGGGCTAGGTCAGGCCAAATCTCCTGTGTGAAACCACCAGTGAAGCAAAGCCCTGGCCTAGATAGCCCAAGCTGGCTTGATCTCATCAGATCTCAAAAGCTAAGCAGGGCCAGCTGTGGTTAGTACTCGGATGGGAGACCTCCAGGGTCTCTACAGAGAGGCAGGCAATGGCCAACCACCTCTGAAAGTCTCCTGCCTTGAAAACCCCATGACTGTAACTTGATGGCCCTTGTCATCACCAGCCACATCTCACGGAACAGCAGTGCATTTTGGGGGGGCAGCCCCCCACACCAGGAGGAAACGGCAGGTCATCCCCCACCTCGACCAGCGCTTACCTGCTCCTCCCAAGCCGACGTCGAGGCTGCTTCTCTTGAACTCGCAGCGGCTCTGGGTCTCTGGCATAACGAGCTGGCGACTCTGGTGCAGGTTGGAGATGAAGGAAGTCAGGTCACTGTCTCGGCTGCAAGAGAGAAGAAAAGGCTTTACTCGAGGGGAGCCCCATGCAGCCGCTGGAGGAGGGGCAGGGCTTGTGGGGAGGTTAGCTTTGTTTTCTAAAAAAAAATTGTATTTTGAATTTGTGTGTGTGTGTGCATGTGTGTGCATGTGCATCTGGAAGTCATGGCAACCTCTGGTGACTGACCCCTTCTGGAGGTCTGGAGGATATTCAGGGAGGTATCTGAATAAATCCTACCCTGCCTCCAGGTTCTGGTATTCCAAGGTGGTCCCTTGCTACACCTTCAAAAACCCTTTCCAGGGAGCCTCTGCAGGACAGACAAAAAGCCATATAAACTAGTATCTGGAGTGGTGTTGCCTTGAAGAAAAAGATGACAGTAGATTTATACCCCGCTCTTCTCTCTGAATCAGACTCAGAGTGGCTCACAATCTCCTTTATCTTCTCCCCCCACAACAGACACCCTGTGAGGTGGGTGGAGCTGAGAGGACTCTCGCAGCAACTGCCCTTTCAAGGACAACTCCTGAGAGAGCTATGGCTGACCCAAGGCCATTCTAGCGGCTGCAAATGGAGGAGTTGGGAATCAAACCTGGTTCTCCCAGATGAGAGTCCACACACTTATTCACTCAGCGAACTGAGGATCAAGGCTGGGGAGGTAGGGCTGCCCAGCCCCTGGTCCGGGTGGGGGAGGAGGTTTCCAACCTGTCACCCAGAAGTGACGTCATCGTGCCAGCGATGGTGCACAGCAGCCACTCTAGGCGTTTCCGAGAAAACTCTATGGTTTTCCTGGATGCTCTAGCAATTTGGGAGGGAAAACTCTATAGTACAATAGGTACCATAGTTTTCCCCTCCCAAACCGCTACAGTGTCCGGGAAAACCATAGCGTTTTCCTGGAAACGCCTAGAGCAGCTGTGCGCAGTGTAACTGGCACTATGACATCACTTCCGGGTGACATCATTGCGTCGCGTGCGCGAAATTCTCCTACTCTGGGAAGCAGGTGACTTGGCAATCCTATGGGGAGGAGATGCTACCAAGGTGCTCTCCATGAAGGCTGTTAGCAGGGAAGTCATGGACCATGAATAAGAATCCTTGTCACGCAGCAGGGGACCAGGGAAGGCCTCTGCTAGTCAACACCACTCTGGTATGGGTCAGTCTGGGAGGGCCCAGAGCACCCACCCAACCTCGGTGTCTCCCTTCTCAACAAATACCTTTTATCTGTGACTGAAGAGACTTCAGTGCAATATTCAGGACCCAGGTAGTATAACAACAACAGTTTTGTGAGAAAAATGCTCAAAAACAATAAGTGGTTTGTAAAAACTTTTAGCGCAACAGTGAATATGAAAACAGGGGTGGAGCCAGGAGATTTTCACATTCCCTAAAATAAATAAGTAAAAATACAGCGGTGCAGTTCCCCTGAAGAGAGTCTTCATTTCCACATCCCCAACCAGCTGCACCTCCTGTGTACACTCTCTCTCTCACACACACACAGTCACAGCGGGGGAGGGGAGAGAGAGAGAGAGAGAGACCAAAAAATAAAACAGTTTGCAATCCCACACTTGTGTGGTCTCACTAGGGCAATTTACTCACAAGTTGCTGAAGTTCCAAGTTCTAAAGAATAACACAAGGAAACCAAAGATTCTATGCAAACAGCTTCTGAGAAGGTTACAAAACCAAGAGAAGTTCTGGCCTCTTTCTGTTCCCTTCTCTTCCAATAGGCAGGTTGTTCTGCAGGCTCGCCCCGCCCCCATTCAAACTGATCTAAGATTTAAAGGCACCAAGCACCTTTCTAGAAGAAAGCTGTTCCCAGTGCCTTCTTAAGCCTTCTGTGGTTTGAAGGCACATACATGGAGGCTGTTGGGCTGGAGCTTCTCCCTGCCGGCCAGCCGACTGGAGGCGGGAAGGAACTTGCAAAAGTGGGGAACCCCCGTTGGGACCTGGTGATTGGCAAGCCTAACTGCCACTGAAACAGCCGCTCCTCCATACAACCCTCTCCACAGCAGGCCTTTAAGAGACTATCTGCTGTGCCAAGAACCCTCCATGGCCATTTTCATTCATCTATTAAAAACGCTTGGGGCTCTTTAGCTTGGAGAAATGTCGACTGCGGGGTGACACGATAGAGGTTTACAAGATAATGCATAGGATGGAGAAAGTAGAGAAAGAAGTACTTTTCTCCCTTTCTCACAATACAAGAACTTGCGGGCATTCGATAAAATTGCTGAGCAGTCGCATTAGAATGGATAGAAGGAAGTACTTCTTCACCCAAAGGGTGATTAACATGTGGAATTCATTGCCACAGGAGGTGGTGGTGGCTACAAGCATAGCCAGCTTCAAGAGGGGACTGGATAAAAATATGGAGCAGAGGTCCATCAATGGCTATTAGCCACAGTGTGTGTGTGTGTGTGTGTGTATATATATATATATATATATATATATATAATTTTTTTGGCCACTGTGTGACACAGTGTTGGACTGGATGGGCCACTGGCCTGATCCAACATGGCTTCTCTTATGTTCTTATTTATATCCCACTTCTTCAGAGCCATTTCGATCAGCTCACAATTATATTTCTGAGCTACACCAATCTCATTTTTATTGCTCCTATGTCAAGAGGAAGCTCAAAAAAGTTTGCTGGTATACGCTATCAACGTAACTGGCCAAATGGCCAGACACAGACCCCTCCCCAATCTGAATACTGTTTGGGCACTTCATCTCTTCTCTTCCTGCTGCCCTGGATAGTTTAAAAAATCATTTCCCACAAATAAACAGAAATAAGTGAACAAAGACAACAGACAGAAAGAGTAAATACCAAGAAAACTGGGTGAATGGCTACACTCATAGGGGAATTTTTGGGGATGAAATCAATCTTGTCCGAAAATTCTAAGATGAGTCTAAGTGAATGTTGACGGTTACCTAAATGGGACTGGCAGCAGCAGGTGTTAAAGAAAGCGGGGACACGATAGATGGACAGCCAGTGGTATAGTGGAGAGAATGTCAGATTAGGAAACCAGGGTTTAAATCCCCAATCGGCCATGAAGGTCACTGGGGGACCTTTCACCAGTCTAACAATAATATCAACACCATCTATTTTCAGATCTCCACAGAACTCGGCATGGACTGTCAGCATTCACCTTTACCGAATTTTCAGGCATTCGCTGTAATATAGACATTTCGGCCTCTACCCCATAATCATAATTCCAGATGATGATAAGAACCCTTTTTCCTTATAACACTGTAATAGGTAACTTCTTCCATCTCCTGTCTTTTAAGCAGATCGCTCTGAGCACTGGCTGTTGCCAACGGTGGGGCAAAGTGCCATCAAGTGGCAGTTGACTCATGGTGACACCCCCACCCCAGCATATGGTGACACCCCCCCCCCCCCTCAGCATTTTCAAGCTAACCAACAGACATGATTTGTTATTGTCTGCTTCTGCAGAGTGACCTTGGACGTCTTTGGTGGTCCCCCATGCAAATACTGACCAGGGCTGACCCTACTGAGGTTCCAAGACCGGATGTGATCAGGCTAGCTTGGGCCATCCAGATCAAGGCAGAGAAACACAGAAGAGGTTTGCCATTGCCTGGCTCTTCATAGTGACCCTGGACTTCCTTAGCGGTCTCTCATCCAAGTCCTGCAGCCTCGTGGTGCAGAGTGGTAAAGCTGCAGTACTGTAATGCGAGCTTTCTGCTCATGACCTGAGTTTGATCCCGGCGGAAGCTGAGCTCAGGTAGCCGGCTCAAGGTTGACTCAGCCTTCCATCCTTCCGAGGTCGGTCAAATGAGTACCCAGGTTGCTGGGGGGAAAGTGTAGATGACTGGGGGAGGCAATGGCAAACCATCCCATAAAAAGTCTGCCGTGAAAATGTCATGATGCGATGTCACCCCAGAGTCGGAAATGACTGGTGCTTGCACCTTTACCTTTTTTTTTTTTAATCCAAATCTGCCATAAATCAAGCTTCCACAACCTATTCCAAGAAAGAAACAACACAAGATCTCATTGGGCAACTGGCAGATTCCTGATCGCCTCTCAGGCTTCAAGTCTGGCATGGGGTTAACTCGTACTCCTTTCTTCCTTCTCACCAGATGTGCTGTGCTGGATCACAACTAAAATGTCTGCCTTGTTTGCAACACCAGCCAGCCACATGCCACTGAGTAACCCGCAAAGAGGCTATGGAGCTGAGGGACTTGTCTGACATCAGCAGAAGGCAATGAAAAACCACCCCCTTTTGAGTAGAGAGTTTCTGGACTAGGAAAAGGGAAGGTCCCCTGTGCAAGCACCAGTTGTTTCTGACTCTGTAGTGACGTTGCTTTCACAATGTTTTCACGGCAGACTTTTTTACAGGGTGGTTTGCCATTGCCTTCCCAAGTCATCTACACTTTCCCTCCAGCAAGCTGGGTACTCATCTGACCGACCTCGGAAGGATGGAAGGCTGAGTCAACCTGGAGCCAGCTACCTAAAAACCCAGCTTCCGCCGGGGATCAAACTCAGGTCATAAGCAGAGTTTAGGACTGCAGTACTGCAGCTTTACCACTCTGCACTACGGGGCTAGCAGGGTGGTTTATCTGCTCTGTTAAGGAATTTATAAGACTAGACCATGCCTTGTTTTCACCTGGATGGACCCGAAAACCTAATGCGATCAACTTTTTGCTACTCTCTCCACAATCTGGCACTCACAACAATTGGAATGTTGAAATCTCTCGTTGAATTATCACCTCGAGGAAGACCCAACAGCGTTCAACCCCTCCTTTCTTCCTTTAATTGGCCATGCCTCTAAACATAAGAACACAAGAGAAGCCATGTTGGATCAGGCCAATGGCCCATTCAGTCCAACACTCTGTGTCACATAAGGACATAAGAGAAGCCACGTTGGATCAGGCCAATGGCCCATCCAGTCCAACACTCTGTGTCACATAAGGACATAAGAGAAGCCACGTTGGATCAGGCCAATGGCCCATCCAGTCCAACACTCTGTGTCACATAAGAACACAAGAGAAGCCATGTTGGATCAGGCCAATGGCCCATCCAGTCCAACACGCTGTGTCACACATTGGCCAAAAAAACCAAGTGCCATCAAGAGGTCCACCAGTGGGGATAGAAGCCCTCCCACTGTGCCCCCCACAAGCACAAGAATACAGAGCATCACTGCCCCAGACAGAGAGTTCCAACATTCCAGGAATGCAAAAAACCAAAACAACTTGCAAAGCAATCAAAAACAGGGCTGACCCTAGCAAATGCTTGCATAGGAGACTTCCAGGGAAGACCAGGGCCGGTATGCAGAGGCAGGCAATAGCAAACCACCTCTCTGAAAAATGTCCAAGACCCAGTAGAGATTCTCCAGAAGTCACCATGACTTCCAGGCACACAAACGCACACATGTACACACAAGAATACTTTCGAAAAAGTAATGCTAAAGAGGGATTCTTGTACTTACATGACCAATGGCCTCGTTCTGCGCATTGGCAAGCCGCAACACATCACCTTCCGTTCTGGCTCAGCACAGGAAGCCCTGACTGCTTGGTGCCACCGGAGCAGTGCTTTCTCTGAGGAACTGCCCAGCGCGCATCTCCCTTTAAGTAGACCCCCCCCCCCCAAGCATCTCGTCTCTCCCCAGCTCGGGCCAGAGGTGCCGCGGAGCAACTCCAAAGTGGATGGGGGAGGGAAACTAATCTCCAGTCCAGCGCTTTGCTTAATCAGATAAAGTTTATGACAGAAAGGTCATTAGATGGGGGAGCTGTCGATGGGCGTCTGGCGCTGGGATTTTCACAAGGCGCCCGCAGACAAAGGTGGACTTTGAGTCTGCCGCTCTCCTCGCTCTGCTTCCGCAGGCCGGGTTTTTCATAGGACACGTCAGGCCTTCCAAAGGCGTTTCAGCCGCCACCTTCCACCCGCTTGCTGGGCCCCTCCACCGAAAGATGCTGGTTTCAGCACGTGGACGCCTAACACCTCCACCCTGCCCCCACAAGGCTCCAGGGCAGGTGACTGGGAGGCTTAACCTTTGCCTAGATGCCACTTGTGAGATCTATTATGCAAAACATATCCAAAGGAGTTTATGGGATTAATTTGAGGCAATTATCAGTACATCTTAATTGTGCAAATCGATATCTGGATGTCGGGGACAGAGATAAAAGCCGCCATCAGTATAATAAGAAAAGGAGGGAGGGGGCTGACGTTGGCAAGCTTGGGTGGGAACGGAAATCCCTCTTGGCTTGGCTCATATTTGGGGATGACAGGCAGCATTTCGAGTCACTGCTGCAACCCAGAGAAGAAGAGGAGGAGGAGGAGGAGACCATAGATTTATACCCCACTCTTCTCTCTGAATCAGGGTCTCAGAGCAGCTTGCAATCTCCTTTATCTTCTCCCCTCACAACAGACACCCTGTGAGGTGGGTTGGGCTGAGAGAGCTCTGGCAGAAGCTCCCCTTTCAAGGACAGCTCTGCAAGAGAGCTATGGCTGACCCAAGGCCATTCCAGCAGCTGCAAGTGGAGGAGTGGGGAATCAAACCCGGTTCTCCCAGATAAGAGTCTGCACACTTAACCACTACACCAAACTGACTGAGATGAGGCTGGGGGAAGTCACCAATTTCTGTTAGCCATAGCAGCTTCTGAGACCCTCCCAAAACCAAAGTGAGGTCAAAAACAAGCCGTGTCTTTCCCTTTGGGTGGAGGCACATGTTCACCAAACTAATCGCACACGCAAATTGCTGAGTGCATTTGCAGACCCCTCCCCTAAATCAGAAAACTCCCTGCAAATAGAAGAGAGAGCCAGTGTGGTATAATGATTGCTGTATTGTAACTTGTTCTGGGGGGGACTTGAGTTCAAATTCCTCCTCTGACTGAAGATTGCTGGCTGCTCTTGGGCTAGCCATACTTTCTCAGCCTAACCTACTTCTTAGGGTGGTTGTGAGGATAAACAATAGGAGATGGTAGACTTGTGTGTGCAGCCCTAGGCTCTGGGCAGGATAGAAATGCAACAGAAAGCAAAGGAGCTCATCAGAGACCAGAGCAAGCTAGAAACACTTGCTTCCGTGCTTTACAGGAAGGTTTTTGGGATCTCTTAACATGAAGGATAGCTAATAAAATCTGAAGTGACAAAAGCCACTTTATGACTTCCTTCTCCAGCATGGGGAGAAAAGGCTTCAGAGAATGTGTTATGAGGCTTCCTGTTCCTATTGGTCCATGAACGAATGACCTTTTTCGGAAATGAAGAGACTTTCCTGAGCAGACTAGGCTATGCTAGTTGATGCACGCCAATATTCATAGCTAGCTTGTTCGTTTGTTCGTTTTCTTCACTGACAAAACCAAAGCGTGCAACAACTCCTGTACAAAACTGCGCAGCAAACACTGGCCAAGTTCTTTTCACAGGAACTGATTTATTACTGTCCAGAAAAATACAGACACAGATTAGCCACCTGGCCATAGAACAGAGGAGGCCAAACTCGCTTAACGTAAGAGCCACGTAATATAACCATCAAATGTTTGAGAGAAGGAAGGAAGGCAGGCAGGCAAATAGATGGGGGAGGTAGGAAGGAGGGAAAAGTAGAAAGAAAGCAATTTTAACTTTAAATGCATTCTGCAATCGGGGTTCTTTTTTTGTCTAAAGAATCTTAACATTCGTGGATTAAGGAGGACTAATTTTGGTCGTGGTTCTGAAAGCATTTGTGGACTTCTTGGGCACTTCTCAATAAAATCAGTAACAGTTGTCAAGCTTATATGCCACTTGTTTCCTACAACGTGGAACTGCAAGGGAGTAAAAGGCATCTCTCGTTTGTATACAGCAAATGGCAAACCCAGCAGAACCAGCCACCACCACCCCACGTATGAGTGAAGTGTGCGTCCTACAACATTCCTCCCTCGATTCCTCTGCAACAAACAGGGGTTCTGGGTGCAATGTCTCTATGGAAGCCAGAAACTATTCTGATTCAAGTTTGACACAACCTGAAGGCCCCCAAGACAGAGGTCGGCTCTGAAGAAACAAGCTGAGACTTCGCTAAACCTCCTTCTACTTGACCCCATAAAGATGTGTGCCTTTTTACAAACACCTGCCCTCCTTTCCCCCACAAAGAAACACATACGAAATCAGATTATCTGTCTGATCCCTTCCAGCAGTGTACTATTATATATCTATATATTTTAAAGGATTAAAGAAGGGGAGGTCAGAGAGAGAGAGAGAGATCTCCACAGAGGACAAGGAAGAGATAGATAATCGGCTAAAAATTGGAGATTGCTGTAACAATGTCCAGTTTATGCACATTTCCTCTTCCAGTCTCACCTTTTTCTAGCAAATGGTTTTAGTGTTAATGGAACATGTGAGGAAAAAAGCAACCATTCAGAAGCAGGTGGGGGAATCTTTTTTTATAAGGATGTGTCACAACAGACACCACCTAGGGAGAAGCCTTTCTTTCTGTTTACATATGAGAAAAGAAGGAAGATCTCTGCTAAAAAGATGCAACCCACCCGTGCATTTCTAAGTCCTTAAATGCACTGAGCAAGTTTTAGAAGTCTGATGTCTAATTAATTGATAAAATCTTTTGAAAACCAATCAGTTTTTTTTTTTAAAAACTCAGAAATAAACTAAATGCCATTGCCCTCCAGGGTTGGGAAATACCTGGAGATTTAGGCGATGTAACCTTGGGGAGGGCAGGGTATGGGGGGTGGGCTTCAGTGAGGTTATAATGCCTTTTGGAACCCACCTTCTCTGTGTTTAATGCTGTAGGAATGATCCATTTTTGAAGCGATGAGTGGGGAATGCCTTTTTGAGGAAGGGTGATCCGGAACCAGTAACAAATGCTGGTGTTACTGTCAGAGGCTTCCTTTGCACCCACTTTTATGAATTCCAACTTACTGATGTTCTGAAGCTGTTATAACTGGTGTTTGGAAATAGGAAAGAACTGATATAAAATCATAAGGCACTTTCTTCAATGGAATCAGCACAAGCACTAGCACTTTAACCAGCCATGCAGGAGTGTGTGTGTGTGTGGGGGGGGGGGGGGCGAAGTTACTGAAGTCTGAAATAAGCTACTGAAGACTGAAACTGGCAAGCTTACATGGGACTGAATGGACTGGGACTTTGGTTGTTATAATTTATGTTTGATTGTTTACAACTTACTGTGATAATAATGAAACATATATAATATTGAGATATAAATTTTATTCTTCAGGCTGTTTCACTTTTAAGAGAGTTTTGGAACCAGGTTTAACAGTAGCAACTTCTAGTATTTGGGACTTTGTTAATCTTCTGTTAAACAGGTTTTTTCGGTTTATCCTTACCACCTGGAAGTTGGCAATCCTAGTGCCAGCTCCATTTGCTGATGAAAAAGGCAGCCCCCTTTCATAGAATCATAGAGTTGGAAGGGACCTCCAGGGTCATCTAGTCCAACCCCCTGCACAATGCAGGAAACTCACAAATACCTACCCCAAATTCACAGGATCTTCATTGCTGTCAGATGGCCATCTAGCCTCTGTTGAAAAACCTCCAAGGAGGAGAGCCCACCACCTCCCAAGGAAGCCTGTCCCACTGAGGAATCGCTCTAATGGTCAGGAAGTTCTTCCTAATGTTGAGCCGGAAATTTTTTTGATTTAATTTCAACCCATTGGTTCTGGTCCTACCTTCCAGGGCTACAGAAAACAATTCCACACCTTCCTCTATATGACAGCCCTTCAAGTACTTGAAGATGGTGATCATATCACCTCTCAGCTGCCTCCTCTCTAGGCAAAACATCCCCAGCTTCTTCAACCTTTCCTCATAGGACTTGGTCTCCTCACCCCTCACCTTTAAGGTGGCCAGCCTCCAAGCACACCTGGAAATCTCCCACTTTTACAAGTTATCTCCAGAAAAACCAAGATCAGTTCCCCTGGAGAAAATGGCTGCTTTGGAAGGTGGACTCCATGGCAGGGGTTCGGGCTGCCAAGTTCTTGCCAGGGGCAGGAGATCCCCCAGTTTGGTGGGCCCCAACCCGTCAGCAGGGAGGAGGCCGCCAGGGGATCCCTGCCCCCAAAGAGTCCCATCACTGTGCACATGATGATGTCACCCGGACGTGATGTACTGCGCCAGGCACGTCACGCAGAGACACTCTAGGAAATCGCTGGAAACTCTATGGTTTCGTGCAGGAACGCTCTAGCAATTTGGAGGGAAACTCTCAATCATCTGATGTTCATGCCTAGTGGCAGTCAGACATCTGAAGTTTATTCTATATGGCTCTTACGATAAGCAAGTTTGGCCACTCCTGGCCAAGGCTATCCCAATCTTGTCAAATCTCAGAAGCCAATCAGGGTTAGTCTTGGTTAGTACCTGGAAGGAAGTACCAAGGGAAGTCCAGGGTTGCTAGCAGAGGCAAGCAATGACAAGCCACCTCTGTTTGTCTCTTGCCTTGAAAACTCTCAGATACCATATCTCAGATACCATATCTCAGATACAACTTGACAGCACATTCTACCACTACATCCTTTTAGCAATTCCTATAGCATGGTGAGACAGCATCTTCATACTCTTGGAAGAATTCTGACACCTAAGAGAATTTGTGGTGCAACAGCCCCCCCCCATCCCACCCCCACCCCTCAGCTTGGGGACACCAGCCTCAAGGTCCAGCTTGAATCTCACACGGTTTGCAAAAGATGTGGTTACAAAGCGGGGGGGGTGGGGAGCGGGGAAATGCGGCTGGGTATACAGACCAATACAAAATAAAAAAACCCGTTGTTAATGTCTCCGCTGAATGGCCCGATTAATCTATTGTCTACATTTAATGGGACTAATCGTTTGCCTTCCCTCAAAAGGCCGACTGTCCTAATCCATCCTCTGTAATGGCAATATAATGATTCACCCACGGCAACAGGATAGCTCCGTAGCTTACGGGAAATGGAGCCCGAGAAGCTATAGAAGTGTGAGATGACCTCTCTGGTAGGAAGGATAACCTCAACTCGACCGTTGCTGGGAGGAAGACGGGCAGCCAGGTGTTTACATTGTTTTATAGATGCTCCAGAAGAGCGTTAACCCAGAAGTGCCAACACTGTCCGTCAGTTCTTAATGAAACCATGCACTTCTGTAAATGAAACCACACGCTTCTGAGCTCTAACTCCTCAAAGACCAGAGCCACCTGCAACCTTAAACTTCTGGCAGGAGGTATAGGGTTGCCAGGTCTGTGTAGGAAAATACCTGGAGACTTTGGGGGTGGAGCTGGGAGAGGGCGGGGTTTGGGGACAGGAGGGGCCTCAGCAGGGTACAGAGTCCTCCCTCCCAAGTTGCCATTTTCTCCAGAGAAGCTGATCTCTGCCAGCTGTAAAGGCAGGGAATCTCCAGGCCCCACCTGGAGGCTGGCAATGGGGAATGCGTTCTGCGAGAATTACACTTGATCACTTGATCGTCGGATATTAGTTCTCATGGGGAACACGGCCGCTTCAGAGAGTGGACTTAATGGCATCACAGCTCTGCTGTATTCCCTCCCCTTCCCACGCTCCGCCCCTAAATCTCCAGGAATTCTCAACACGGAGTTAGCAACTCTACTTCCAAGCTTTAGTGCTCACAGTGGTGAGATACCAATGGGTGGGAAAGAAGGGTGCAACGGGGAGCAGAAAACGTAAATACACAGGGGGTACAGGGAGTTCAAATCTCTGTTGGGAAGGCCTATTGAGAACTAATCCCAAAGCCAGAAGTTAGAGCCAAATCATATGAACTTATGAAGCTGCCTTACACTGAATCAGACCATTGGTGTATCAAAGTCAGCACTGTCTACTCAAACCGGCAGCAGCTCTCCAGGGTCTCACAGGCAGAGGGCTTTCCCATCACCTACTACCCCTGGTCCCTTTTAACTGGAGATGCCGGGGATTGAACCTGGGACTTTCTGCTTGCCAAGCAGATGCTCTACTACTGAGCCACGGATCTGAAAATGTATTTCTCTGCTATTGTCTTTGACTTTACATTGTGACAGTTTAGAGTCCTTCCCAAATAATATTTTTGCATCTCACCCTTCCTTCCCTGCAGCGATCTACCGGACAATTAAACCACACAGGCTCCAGGTATGGTACCCCACCACTCTGTCTGGGCCTCTTCCTGCCAGCCTCATCTTCGCTATGACAACAAATAAGGTCGTCTGAGTCACTGGCCACGCACACAACCCTTTGCCCATCCACAAAACTGGGAGGCCCGGAAGATAAACAAGAGATGAAATACTATAGAAGAGGACTTCCTACGAAGGAGGGAAAAAATAGAAAGTTTTGCTCATCCTGCCACCCGTAACGATCCTTCTGCCGCTGCAGGGATTGTATTAAATTTCCCCGATCAATACAGTCACCATAAACCTGTCCCGACCCTGTGCCCTTCCTTAACATATAAAATAAAATCCAATATGCAAAGCAAGGAGCGATTGCAGCGGTAACAACAGCAGTGCCACAGACGGAGCAGAAAAGCCACAAAGGTCTGAAGAAACAGGGCGGGCGGGGGGGGGGGGGGAGAGAAGGCATCTGTCAGTCCATTGGGCAAAAGTGGCTGGAGCTGCATGGGATTTCATGCAGACGGTCGCAGGTTCAATCCCTGGCATCCCCAGTTTAAAAGAATAAGGCTGTCGGTGATGGGAAAGACCTCTCTGCCTGGGACCCTGGAGAGCTGCTGCTAGTTTGAGCAGACATATGAACATATGAAACTGCCTTCTACTGAATCAGACCCTCGGTCCATCAAAGCCAGTATTGTCTTCTCAGACTGGCAGCGGCACTCCAGGGTCTCAAGCTGAGGTTTTTCACACCTATTTGCCTGGACCCTTTTTAGTTGGAGATGCCGGGGATTGAACCTGGGACCTTCTGCTTAGCAAGCAGATGCCCTACCACTGAGCCACCGTCCCTCCCCAGACAAGACTGACCTTGATAGACAGATGGCCTGATTCAGTAGAAGGCAGCTTCATGTCCACGCAGTCATCAGTGCTGAATTAGTAACATGAGAAGCATTTCCAAAAAAGGTCCTGATTATTGGACCTCCAGAGGAACTGGTTGGCCACTGTCTGAGACAGGATGCTGGACTAGATGATGATGATGATGATATTGGATTTATATCCTGCCCTATACTCTGAATCTCAGAGTCTCAGAGTGGCCACAGTCTCCTCTCCCTCCATCCTCCCCCCCACCCACAACAGACACCCTATGAGGTAGGTGGGGCTGAGAGAGCTTTTACACCAACTGCCCTTTCAAGAACAACTCCTGTGAAAGCTATGGCTGACCCAAGGCCACTCCAGCAGCTGCAAGTGGAGGAGGGGGGAATCAAACCCGTTTCTCCCAGATAAGAGTCAGTGCACTTAACCACTACGCCAAACTGGCTCTCACTAGTCTGATGCAGCAGGGCTCTTCTGATGTTCTTATAAACAATGGGGTTGAGGCAGATCCTCCCTGCCCACCGTGATGTACTGGACATTCTGCGGCTCCTGGTCTGTTTTTTTCTTTGTCCTCCCCCCTCTCCCCCCCAGGCCTGCCTGTGCCAGAGTCCCCGAGGGCAGTTCAACAGCCAACTGGATTGCCACATCCAGACTCATCACACGCAGGCTACAAATCAAATGCGCCAAACCGAGTGAGATCACGCTCTGCTCTCCCCGCTTTGGTGGGTCCATTACAGCAAGATCTGACAGGCGCTGTCATCCCAGAGATACAGCATCATCACAGCTCGCAGGAGACGAGTTCGGACAGGACATTGGGGGGGGGGGGCGGGCTGTGCATATGCATGCAGCACATCCTTCAGCATGCGGTCAAATAACACCAGTGTAAACTGACCAACCCAGCATTCTATGATTGTAGGTATACAAGTTTTTTGCTATACCAGGGGTGGCCAAACTTGCTTAACATAAGACCCACATAGGATAAATGTCAGATGTTTGAGAGCCACAAGACATGCATGCCAGATGTTTGAGAGTCACGAGGAAAGAAGGGAAGGGAAGGAATGGGGGAGGGAGAGGTGGAAAGAAAGCAACTTTAAATGCATCCTCCAAGCTGCTAGCTGGCTTGGCTTGGAGAAGTGATTTCAAGGGACAAATGCCTTCTCCGAGCCAGCCGATGAGGCCGTGGAGGCTTCAAGAGTCATGCAATATGTGCGAAAGAGCCACAGTTTGGCCACCCCTGCACTATACAGTGCTCCAGAGCCCTCTCTGAGGTTCAGATTGACATGGCTGGGAAGGAAGCTCCTTGTGAGAGAAAGGAGGAGCCACCACCTGGTATTAAGTGAGGCCCTGTGTTGGTCTGCAGAAGTGCAAGATTGGAATCCAGCAGCACCTTAAAGACCAACAAGATTTCCAAGGTGTAATCTGTCAAGAGACTAAACTCTTCAAAGAAGAGAGCTAAAACTCTTGAAAGTTTATATTCTGGATATCTTTTGGGTCTTTAAGGTGCTCTGACTGGATTCGAATTTTGTTCCCACCATTTTGTGATATTATCATTTTTTTTATTTAGAAAATCTTAAAACCACATTCCCCCCTCAACATACACAGATGCACACTCTAAGCAGCAAAGTCCAAGACATCAGATTTGTATCCCGCCCTCCACTCTGAATCGCAGAGTCTCAGAGCAGCTCACAATCGCCTTTACCTTCCTCCCCCACAACAGATACCCTGTGAGATGGGTGGGGCTGAGAGAGCTCTCCCAGAAGCTGCCCTTTCAAGGACAACCTCTACGAGAGCTATAGGTGACCCAAGCCCATTCCAGCAGCTGCAAGTGGAGGAAGGGGGAATCAAACCCAGTTCTCCCAGAGAAGAGTCCACACACTTAACCACTACACCAAACTGGCTCTCAAGGAAGACTGGGTTACCCAGATACATCCACCCAACTCTCAAACGATGATGTGTAAGGGCCCAGTTAGAGGTGGATGAGCCAGAATCTAGGCTAGGGATCCCCAACGTCGTGCTTAGTGGTGCCCCCCAAAACCTTTCCTGGTGTCCACCAAGTGTTTTTAGAAAGCAGGCGGGGCTAAGTAGGGCTTTTGTTGGAGAGACTTGATTGGCTGTGCAGATTCATAAAAGTGTTGCTTCAGCTGGCAATGCAGAACATTACTAGATGACTGAAGATAAGCTGTGGCAGCCATTTTGTGGTTGGCTCTACCTCTAAGATAGCAGCCCCGTGGCGCAGAGTGGTAAAGCAGCAGTACTGCGGTACTGTGGGTCTGAACTCTCTGCTCACGACCCGAGTTCGATTTCGGCGGAAGTTGGATTCAGGTAGCCAGCCCAAGGTTGACTCAGCCTTCCATCCTTCCGAGGTCAGTAAAATGAGTACCCAGCTTGCTGGGGGGAAAGTGTAAAAGACTAGGGAAGGGAATGGCAAACCACCCCGTAAAAAAGTCTGCCGTGAAAACAATGTGAAAGCAACGTCACCCCAGAGTCGGAAACGACTGGTGCTTGCACAGGGGACCTTTCCTTTCCTTTCCTACCTCTAAGACAAGGTTGCCAGGTCCAACTCAGGAAATATCTGGGGCCTTTGGGGGCGGAGTCAGGAGACTTGGGGTGGGGCCAGGAGCAAGGTCATGGCAAGCATGATCAAACTTCAAAGGGAGTTCTGGCCATCACATTTAAAGGGACCACACTCCTTTTAAATGCCTTCCCTTTGTTGGAAATAATGGAGGATGGGAGCACCTTCTTTGGGGGCCCATAGAATTTGATCCCCTGGTTCAATCTTTTTGAAACTTGGAGGGGGGGGCGCTGAGGAGAGGAACCAAATGCTATGTTGAAAATTTGGTGCCTTTACCTCAAAAAATAGCCCCCCCAGAGCCCCAGATACCCACAGATCAATTTTCCATTATACCTAAGGGGACTAGTATCCATAGGGTATAACGGAGTGCCCAGTGGACCTTCAAACCCTACCATCACCTCTTTCTGATAATCCTGAAGCAGGGGGAGGCCTGCAAACCTTCTGCACATGGGAACACACTCCAAGGCCAGAACACCCACAAATCCCAAGGAGCCAGAGATATCCTCAGACCTCCATTCAATTTTGTCACCAGGTCATGGATTCTCTCTAAATCGCAGCTATAACACCCGAAAGACTCCCCTTCTTTGTATATATGAAGCACATGTGTATGTGTAGCATGTTTATTTCTACTTGACTTATCTACCTTATTTGTTTACTTGCACTGGTCTCCTCTCCTCCATTTTATCCTCACAACAACCCTGTGAGGTAGGTTAGGCTGGGGGTGTGTGACTAACTCAAGGTCACCCAGCAAGCTTCCATGGCAGAGGGGGGATTCGAACCTGTTCCTCCCAGATCCTAGCCCAGGGGTAGCTAAACTGCAGCTCGGGAGCCCCATGTGACTCTTTCACACATTGTATGGCTCTAAAAGCCCCCACCAATCCATTGGCTGTCTTCGAAATGGTATTAATCTCTTTAATTAGAGCCAGTTTAGTGTAGTGGCTAACTGTGCGGTCTCTTATCTGGGAGAACCGGGTTTGATTCCCCGCTCCTCCACTTGCACCTGCTGGGATGGCCTTGGGGCAGCCATAGCTCTGGCAGAGGTTGTCCTTGAAAGGGCAGCTGCCGTGAGAGCCCGCTCCAGCCCCACCCACCTCACAGGGTGTCTGTTGTGGGGGAGGAAGGTAAAGGAGATTGTGAGCCGCTCTGAGACTCTTCGGAGTGGAGGGCGGGATATAAATCCAATATCTTCTTCTTCTTCTTTAAATCACTTCTCCGAGCCAGTGAGTGGCTTAGAAAACATGTTTAAAGTCGTTTTCTTTCCACCTCTATCTCCCCCATCTATTTGCCTGCCTTTCTGTCTTCCGGCTCTCAAACATCTGATTTTTATTCTATGCGGCTCTTGTGTTAAGCAAGTCTGGCCACCCCTGTCCTAGCATGGCACTCTTAACCATTAAACCACACTAGCTCTCAACACCACATTGGCTGCTTGTTCATTCCAACGCTGGGTCCCATTTCAGTACCAAACGATTGCTTCTTTTCAAAAGCAGATCTCCTTGCCTAAGTTGGGAGGAAAACCAGAAGGCAGTACCCATGCTGTGTGCGTTCTCTAAGTTATTTAACGATGAGGAAATGGAGGCGACGTATCCGTCAGCACTGCCTAAATGAGAGCGAACACCAAGGGACGGGACAAGCGCATAAATCAGCATGAGAACGCACCAAAAGAAAAATAACGACCTTTTTATGGATGCCATTAAAAAGAGAACCCCGTCCTGGCCTATAAATACTGGTCCTTCGCTACCTCACTGACGTTATTTCATGGAAGTTGGTGCGTAATCTCTGGGCTGCATGAAAATATCTCAACGACCGTTTGGTTGGACCTTTTTAAAACAACAGCAGCAGCAGCAAATCTCATGTTAAGAACATTAACTCTCAACATCTGATTTGAGTTTTCTCAGGTCAAGAACTCTTGAAGCTTTTTTCCTTTATCTATACATTTTTATCTTACTCCATCCACCTCATGGCAAACATGGCTCTCTCCCCCTATTTTATCTCCACAACAACCGTCCAAGGAGGATAGGCTGAGTGAGAATGATTAACCTAGGGGTATCAAACATGCAGTTTGGGGGTCGAATCAGGCCCCCAAAGACCTATCAGGCTCCTGAGCACCCGGCTGTCATCTGCTTCCTTCTCCCTCTCTCTTGCTTCCTTCTGCATAACAGCTTGCTTTGCAAGGCTTGCTCAATCACACAGGAGCTACAGAGCAAAATCTCTGTTTTCTCCATTGGCTGAGGCTCCTCCCTTGGGGAGGAAGGGGGGAGGAATAGCTTGCTTTGCCAGGCTTTCTTAATTGCACAGCAAAGCTACTAAGCCAAGCCTCTCTTCCCTCTCTTGGCTGAGGCTCCCCACCCTCGCAGACCCTTGGGGAACGAAGGAAAGGGTCACAGCTTCCTTTGCCCAGTCCCCTGGATCCCATGGGAGAAATACAAAGAAAGTATCTTTAAGATCAATGAGTGCTAACATTTTAAGCATGTTTTAAGTTTTTAAATATATATATTCAGGGCTTTTTTTGTGTGTGGCAGACTTGGTGTCAGGGGTGCGTGGCCTAATATACAAATGCATTCCTGCTGGGCGTTTCCCACAAAAAAAGCCCTGTGTGAAACAATAGTCACATTCAGAGGGTGTGGCCTAATATGCAGATGAGTTCCTGCTGGGCTTTTTCAACAAAAAAAGCCCGGTATATATTTGTGTTTGCTTGTGTCCTTTATAAAATTTATCTCTCTGCTACCTAATCTTAAATAGGTACACACATGGCCCAATCCAACAAGGTCTCATTTATGTCAGATCCGGCCCTCGTAACGAATGAGTTCGACACCTCAGGATTGACCAGTCTGTGAGTTTCATGACTGGGTGCAGACTGGAGCCTGAGCCTCCTAGTCCAGAGTTTTGACTGCTACTTGAACACAGGCTGCCTTCGTGGCTGAGGAAAGCCAAGAAAGCCAAGAAAGTTGAAAGGGGCTAGCAAAAGGTCTGTGTGCAAGCGGCAAGGCAATACGAGAGCCAGGGTTTGTGGAGGAAGTTACGGAGGTAACTTCTCCAGGGGTCTGTTTTAAGATGGAAGACAGCTGGTTGCAGAGAAGCCCAGGCTACTGGGCTCAAATCTAGCTGACCCGCTTCAGACGCACACAGCTACCCTCCTGAAACACTGCTTTCTGCTAAATGCTTCCAAACCCCCTTTTTCGACTGCTCTTAAATCTTACAGTTAGTCGCAATAACACAATCGAAAACAAGGATAACAAGCTTGAACAAAAGATAAACGGTGCAGTGCAAACTAGAACAAGTTACAATTCAAGAATAAAGTTGCATAAGGATAGTAGTATGTTTTCAAAATAGGATTTTACTTCGTTATTGCAAGGACATTATAGTGATAGAATTTCTTTGTATAGGGTTCTCCGGTTGAAGGAATCTGCATACCCAGACTGAGGTTTTTGAGGACATGCAGAGAGAGACAGAAATGCAGTCAACTATAATAATTAGTTGCCACCCTAATTTCAGTTCAAGCTGAATTCGAGAGTTCTTTCCCCGGCTAAGCTCCAGGGAAGCCAAGATGGGTTGGGTGAGAATAGCCAAGATTCCCAAGGGGATCCTGTGCACCCTGAGGCCATCGCTCAATTTTGCTTAGAACAGGCTCTTCTAGTACAGCGAAAGCAAATAGGTCAACAGTCTGGCATTTCTCAACGCAAAAAGTACATCCGCTTCCTTGCTTTCTGTTTTTTGAACATTCCCCACGGCTGAGAACATACCGGCCAATCAATTTTTTTTTTTTTTTTTACGAGGACCGAAAAAGGGGTCAGCTTCTTCGCTTGCAAGGAAGCTGGCACTGTTTGGGTAACAGGAAGAGCACAGGCTTCTCTGTGAGGCTTTACAGGCCGTCAACATGGGTTGGATGGAAGAGGACGTGTGTGTGGGCATTTGGGTCTTCGCATATTAACATAAATCAGTGAAGAACCCCCAGATTTTGGGTATCGGACAGGAGGATCTGCAAGAGCCACAAGACATGAATGCCAGATGTAGGTAGGTAGGTAGGTAGGTGGGAAGGAAGGAAGGAAGGAAGGAAGGAAGGAAGGAAGGAAGGAAGGAAGGAAGGAAGGAAGGAAGGAAGGAAGGAAGGAAAATAGATGGGGGAGGAGGGAGGGAAAGGTAGAAAGAAAGCAATTTTAACTGTAAATGCATTTTCCAAGCTGCCAGCTGGCATGGCTTTGGGAAGTGATTTAAAGAGAGAAATGCCTTCTCCATGTAGGCCGATGGGGTGGTGGGGGCTTCCAGAGCCACACAATTTGTGTGAAAGAGCCACATGTGGCTCCCGAGCCACAGTTTGGCCACCCCTGGGCAAACTTACCTAGTCTGACTGTTTTCAGGCAACAAATAGGCCCTGCTTCTGCGCTACTGGCTACCAATGGGAGCAGAGAAATTGGTGGCAGGGTGACCTCTTATCACATGCTTTCCTACATAGAAGTTAAAGCCACAGGAGTAACTTGACACGTTCAACATGCCGCAACCTGCAATACCTACTGCAAGTTACGGAGTTGCTCCCATTGCTGTTCACAGTCCTCCATCACAGCCGCTGAGATCTCATTCACCCCTATTTCCCACTAGTCTTATGCTGCTCTCATGCTCCTCTTCTTCGCCGGGGCTTCTGTCGGATTTCACACTATCTGCCCTGGGACTGCAACTAGCTTCACCTTTTTTGCATGGCAAACAGAAACTGGTTTTTAGAGTATCTTGTTTGCTGCACGAAAGAGGCGGAGCGAGTTGCAGCCCCAGGGCAGATGTGAAATTGGATGGAAGCCCTGCAGAGAAGAGGAGACTGAGAGCGGCATAAGGCTAGCGGGAAATCAGTTGAAGTCACTGTCCTTCTCACACATCAGCCTTGATAAGCCTTAAAGAGAGCCAGTTTGGTGTAGTGGTTAAGTGTGCTGACTCTTATCTGGGAGAACCGGGTTTGATTCCCCACTTCTCCACTTGCAGCTGCTGGAATAGCCTTGGGTCAGCCATAGCTCTGGCAGAGGTTGTCCTTGAAAGGGCAGCTGCTGTGAGAGCCCTCTCCAGCCCCACCCACCTCACAGGGTGTTTGTTGTGGGGGAGGAAGGTAAAGGAGATTGTGAGGCGCTCTGAGACTCTTCGGAGTGGAGGGCGGGATATAAATCCAATATCATCTTCTTCTTCTTGATAAATCCCAACAGAGTGAATGCTCTGTGTCTACTATGGCCCCATGTTCTCCTACACCCCTCTGTCTTTTGAAGGGCTCTTTGCACACCAAGGAGTCATCTGTCACTCCAAGTAGGTGAAGAAGAATTGCAGCGTTCCAAACTCAACACCAAGGAAGAGCATGTTTACATTGTGGGGGGGGCACATAAAGTGCTGCCAACTAACTAATATTTCCTTAATGACCCGGGGGCAGTCCATAAGAACAGACAACAGAGCTGGAAACTCCAGAACAGTCAGATGAAACGCAAAATCTTGGGAAATGGAATAAAAATTTAATTTATTTAATTTATTTATTTTATGACTTCTATCCCGCCCTTCCCAACAAGTGGCTCAGGGCGGCTTACAACACAGGAATCTAACATAAATAGGCGTTAAACATAGAGCATTAAATTTAAACATTAAACCATTTAAAACATTGAACCATTTAAAACATTTAAAACATTGGGGGCAGCAGACATCCAGTATAACTACGCTCAGTTTCTTGTACCAGCTAGTCATAGGCCAGCCGGAAGAGGGTTGTCTTACAGGCCCTGCGGAACTGGGTGAGGTCCCGCAGGGCCCTCACCTCTTCCGGCAGCTGGTTCCACCAGGAGGGGGCCATAATAGAAAAGGCCCGGTCCCTTGTCGATTTTAAGCGGGCTTCCTTTGGCCCGGGGATATCTAGGAGATTTTGAGTTCCCGATCTCAGTACTCTCTGGGGAACATGCGGGGAGAGACGGTCCTTCAGGTAGGCAGGTCCTAGGCCATATAGGGCTTTAAAGGTAATAACCAGCACCTTGTACCGGACTCGGTAAGCTATCGGCAGCCAGTGCAGGTCCCGGAGCCCCGGCCGGATGTGCTCCCTTCTTGGGAGCCCTAACAACAGCCGGGCCGCGGCATTCTGCACTAGCTGCAGCTTTTGGGTTCGGCACAAAGGCAGCCCCATGTAGAGAGCATTGCAGTAGTCCAACCTCAAGGTGACCGTGGCATGGATCACTGTTGCTAGATCGTCACGTTCCAAGAAGGGGGCCAACTGCCTTGCCCGCCTAAGGTGAAAAAATGAGGACTTGGCAGTGGCTGCTATCTGAGCCTCCATCGTTAAGAAGGGCTCCAATAATACCCCCAGGCTTTTGACCTTGTCCGCCGCTATCAGCGGCACACCCTCAAAAGCTGGTAGGGGATTTCCCTCCCTGGGCCCCGACGACCCAAGCAAAGGACCTCTGTCTTTGCTGGACTTAGCCTCAGCCCGCTCAGGTCTTGAATGCCCATGGAAGGATGAGGATCGGCTCACTCCAGACAAGTTTTTCTTTAAAAGGCAAGGAATGAAAAGCCCACAGCTGAATCATCTTCCCAGACCTCTGGGATTAAGTGAGAGCAGTCTGGTGTGGCTGTCCGTGAATCATGCAACCTCTCCTTTCCTGAAACTAAGCTTCAGTTAGCCAGGCGAATCCACAGCATTGATACCTATGGGACCCACACGTCAAGCTATGCCTTGCCCTTCGGGATGCAGAGGCCGGGTCAATGAAGCAGATTCTCTTCTCTTCTTCCTCATCTCAGACAGCAGCAGCAGCTGCTGCTATCTTCCATGGAGGAATATAAGTGGAAGGCGAGGTCTTAACCTGGGTCGAAATACAGACTATGAGAGACCACTGTAGTGATGGAAGAATGCAAGCAAATATAAGTGCATGCAATTACAGAGTTTCCAGGCCCGATGCTAATGGAGTGAGATTGGGTTGCCTGCTCTGGGTGGGGCGAGACCTGGAAACTTTGGGGGGTGGAGCCTGGGGAGGGTGGGGCTAGGGAAGCAGAGGGACTTTAGCAGGGGACAGCACTGTAGAGCCCACCTTCCAAAGCAGCCACTTTCTCCAGGGGAACTGATCTCTATTTCCTGGAGATCATTTGTCATCAGTGTTCCCTCTAAGCTGAGTTAGCGTGAGCTAGCTCACTGTTTTTTAGCCTCCAGCTCACAAGTTTTTGTCTCAGCTCAGGAAGGATGGCCCCAGAGCAAACTAATTGATGCAGCAGCTCCCAACTTTAATGCCAGCAGCTCACAAAGTAGAATTTTTGCTCACATGATTGCAGCTTAGATGGCTTGTAATAACAAGAGATTTCCAGGCCAAGCCTGGAGGTTGGCGACCTAGGATGAGGGGGTTTGTAGGGAAGAACTGGCGGAGGGGAGGTGCTTAAGCATCCTTGCATCTGCCAGTTCTTTCCCAAAATCCTGCCCCCCAACTCTTCCGCCCCACCCCCGTCTCACATGGGTTTATCCTGAGGCTTTGCCTCAGCCATAGATACAGATCCATGGCAGAATGAGGCCATAAACTCCTGAGGTGACAAACCAGATTGCAGCATGTAGAGTGCAGGTGGGGAAATCACATTTTTCAATGCTTCCCTATATTTAAAAAAAAATTAATGCAAATGGAAAATGATCACAGCGGAGATTGAGGTGGAGAGAACTTCTCCACCTGCTGGGCTACCAGACGGGGGAGGGGGAGAGTTTATATATTGGGGAGGGGGAGAGTTTATATATCGGGCATCATTAGAAATAGCCTTCCCTACCTGTTTTCTGAAACAATACATTATGCTTTGCCACCTCCCTCTGCCCCCCTAGGTAGAGTAGGCCTAAGAGGTTAAGCCAAAGGTATCACTCAAGAGGCAGAATCTGAAAGGGGGAGTTTGGGGGGAGGGAGGGAGGAATTGGGGGCCTCCAAAGGTAAAGCCTCTGCTTGGCATGCAGGAGGTCCCAGGTTCAATCCCTGCCATCTCCAGTTAAAATGACCAAGTAAAGAGGTGATGTGAGAGATCTCTACCGGAGACTCTGGAGAGCAGTCGCCAGGCTGAGTAGACAATACCGACCGGCGGAGAATTGACCAGGGTGTCAGCTTGCCCAATGGCAAAAGGGCCCTGTGGCCCCTGATGAAGTGAGCCCCCCTTAAACATTAGACAATATGTTCAAAATGTTAATGACCTTTTAGTAGCTTGAAAATATAATAAACGTTCCAATATTATTACTGTGATGCAACTAAAATTTATGTTGTTTTTAGTGTTGCCAGCCTCCAGGTGGAACCTGGGGATCTCCCACTTTTACAACTGATCTCCAGCTGGCAGAGATCAGCTCCCCTGGAGAAAGCGCAGTCTGCATTTACATTTAGTATCTACTGCATACTGCCAGTAATATGTACAATATATGTACGCGATAATTACTAAAATAGATATACATTTACGTTGCAAAAGTTTTAACTGAACCTTTTTTCCACTTACATATTCTTGAAAATGTTATTTATTTCTTATAAAAATTAAATGGCAGCCTTAAGAGTTGTGGGTGGGCCCCCGATGTCTCCTGGCAACCAATATTTTTAGACCCAGTCCGTCACTGATACCGACCTTGGGTTCGATTCAGTATAAGGCAGCTTCATGTGTGTTTGGAGTTCTGGGAGGGGGCTACAGGCCTTCAGGACAACAGCTTTGCTTCCACACCCAGCCCACCAAATGGCCACTTCCTTCAGGTGAGCGGGGGGGGGGGGGGAGAAAGAGAAGACTGCCAAGGTTGATTCTGAAAACTGTCCCCCATCAGCGAGCAAAGGCCGCGTTCCGAAGACCTCTTTCCCCCACCCTGCCCTGCCCGTCTCTCTTCATTGGCTTGCCCGACAGGGCCACTGACGGCACTTATAAAGCTTCCTGCTTGACGGCTATCAAGCACCTGTGTTATCGATCCTTCCCTCTGACTAGAGAGCGACGTGGCGCTTAATGCAAAGGCCTGCTGACAGCCATGCAAGCAGCGCATGGGATGTAACGGGGCCTACGGGCAGAGGTGTGATTCTCCAAGACAGAGCCCTTGCTTTGAATACAAAGAGTCTCGGACTCACTGTCTCATCTCGCATGAATGCATGAAACCACCTTCTATTGAATCAGACCCTTGGCCCATCTGTCTAGTCTCAGACCGGCAGTGGCTTTCAGACAGAGGTCTTTCACATCACCTACCATCTAATCCTACTATCTAAGGAAGCCAGTTTGGTGTAGTGGTGTAGTGCGGACTCTTATCTGGGAGAACCGGGTTTGATTCCCCACTCCTCCACTTGCACCTTCTGGGATGGCCTTGGGTCAGCCATAGCTCTCACAGGAGTTGTCCTTGAAAGGGCAGCTTCTGGGAGAGCCCTCTCAGCCTGACCCACCTCAAAGGGTGTCTGTTGCGGGGGGAAAAAATATAGGAGATTGTAAGCCGCTCGGATTCAGCAAGAAGGGCGGGATATAAATCTGCAGTCGTCTTCTTCTTCTAATTGATTCAACTGGAAATGCCAGGGTTTGAACCTGGGACCTTCCGCATGCAAAGCAGGGGCTCTTCCATTGAGGCGCAACCCCTTTCATAAACAAGTGCTTGTTATTTGATTGAATGCATGAAGCTGTCTTGTCTACTCAGACTGGCAGCAGCTCCCCAGGGCCTCAGGCAGAGGTCTTTCACATCACCTACTGCCTGGTCCTTTAACTGGAGATAATGGGGACTGAACCTGGGACCTTCTGAACACCCAGCAGATGCTCTGCCAATGAACCATGGCCCCTCCCTGTTCAACAGGTGAGAAAAGACCTTGGGGAGTAAATATAGGGTGATTACAGAGCGGCACTTTCAGAGACGGCTCTGAAATTGACCAAAAATCCTTCCACACATGAACATTTGCCGCCCGTCTCCATCCCACACTCACCCCATCCTCCGGCCTCCACAGACTGGCTCAAAAAGCTACCACTTCCAAAGCAGTTGCAAATTTCTGAGCTGACAGCCAGTCGCCAAGTCGGCGTCTGGAAGCGGCAGGGTGGATGTGAGGCGACTTGAGTGTGTGAAAGCGCCAAGCGGCCTCAAGCTTCTTCCGCCCTTTTCCCCCCTTAAAAACTGTTGGGAGCACCAGAGCACTTGAGCGCTTAACTTGTTGGGGGAAGAAAGAGCGATCCAGCTTCTGAGGCGCATCCACGTCTGGAGGCGCCCAGCCGCCTGGCAGACGGGATGCGAGTGCTTCTCTGGGGAGCATGTGGAGGCTTCGGGACAGCTCTTTTTGAGCCGACCCAATTCAGGACAGTAACAAAAGGCTAAAAGATATGGCACTGGAAGATGAGCCCCTCAAGTCAGAAGGTGCCCAACACTGCATTGGAACGTGGATGGTGGAAGACAGGAGGGCCTGGCGTGACTTGGTCCATGGGGTCGCAAAGAGTCGGACTCAACTGTGCGACTGAACAACAAAAAATTTGGGACGCCTCCCAACTGCCCGTCTGTTATCAGCCAAACAGAGTTAGATGGTCGGATGACGGACAGGAGCTCTGCAGGGTCAGATATGCAGAGGGCTCTCCGCTGACGGTTTGAAGTGTGAAGGGCTCGCTCCATTTAAGAAGTTGCTAAACCGCTGGAGTACCCACTTCCCAACTCCAGCCAGAAGTTGCTGCCCTCAGCCACATGATCCAAAGCCATCTCCTCCAGACCTTACAGAGTATTGTTTTCTTTAAAAAAAAATAAATACTCCCAGTTAAAACAACAGCATGTCCAGTTATCACTGGCTTTCCAGCTGTTGTTTGAAAGCCAAACAGGTGTGTCGCCAAAGAGTGTTTGCGCCCTCCTTGCCAGAGCACTGCCTTCACGTGACCGCCTCTGTCCACCGCCATGTAGCGGCTTTGTCAGCCAGGTGTGTTCTTGTTTATGTTGGCTCGTCCTGCAGGAAGAACGTCCCGCTTTGAAGGCTTAGTAATCAGAAAGGGAGGCCAAGGCAAAGACGGCCTTTTGAAAATGGCCCTCTTTCGAGAACAGCCGAGACGACCGGGAAAGAACAAAGACACCCCTGAGGTTGCAGAACGGCGGAGCTAGCGACACACACACTGGAGATCTGTGCAGTTGGCTGAGAAGTGGTCGTATTCAGCGTTCCCTTGAAGCTGAGTTAGTGTGAGCCAGCGCACAGTTTTCTAGCCTCCAGCTCACACATTTTTGTCTTAGCTCAAGAAAAATGGCCCCAGAGCAAACTGATTTGGGCAGTAGCTCACAACTTCAATGCCAGCAGCTCACAAAGTAGAATTTTCGTTCATAGACGCCACAGCAGGGGTGGCCAAACTGTGGCTCTTTCACACATATTGTGCGAACTCTCAAAGTCCCCCGCCAGCCTGTCAGCCGGCTTGGAGAAGGCATTTGTCTTTTAAATCACTTTTCCAAGCAAAGCCAGCTTGTGTCTTGGAGAATGCATTCAAAGTTAAAGTTGCTTTCTTTCCACCCCTCTCTCCCTCTTTACCCCATCTATTTTCCTCCCTTCCTTCCTTCTTCTGGCTCTCAAACATCTGACGTTCATGTCTTGCAGCTCTCAAAACAGCTGACGTTTATTCTATATGAGTCTTACGTTAAGCAAGCTTGGTCACCCCTGACCCAGATTGTAAAAACTTTCCTTTTCGTCGTAACTTGTGTGGACACAGACTCTGAAACCTTTATTAGGCATTTGTTCATCGGAATCCAGATAGTAGGAAGTAGGAGGCAATGCAGTTATATAATAAAAGAAAATGCTATTTAAAACTATAAACATCTAAATTCGGGATAAAATCAAGGAAAGACTAAAAAAAAAGATCCTGTGTGGACGCAGAACAACCGTGGTTAGCACACTAACCATGTGTATTTGCCACAACCCTGCCTAAAATCCAGCAATACACACAAATCTGTTTAGAAACACAATGACTGGTCAACAGGGCTTTTTTTGTAGAAAAAGCCCAGCAGGAACTCATTTGCACATTAGGCCACACCCCCTGACATCACCATTGTTTCACACAGGGGCTTTTTGTAGAAAAAAGCCCAGCAGGAACTCATTTGCATATTAGGCCACAGCCCCTGATGTCAAGCCAGCTGAAACAGCATTCCTGTTCAAAAAAAGCCCTGCTTGTCAACTTGCAAGAAGAGTCACTGGAGCAGTGAGGACACTCCTTTGACCATAGCTCAGCGCCAGAGCACAAGTAACTCATAACCATGGTTAATGCAAACTACAGTTTGGCAAATGCATTTCAGAGCACATCCTAGTTTGTGGGCATTACTTAACCGTGGTTTAGAGACTCGGGTGTTAAAACTGAAGTCAGGGTTAAAGGAAACAAACCATGGTTAAGTGTTGCAGCCACACGGGCCTTACACTCCAGCGAACCACTTGTGCTATCTCAGGTCAGTCAGCCGCTTAGTATTTTGCAAACCATTTTACTGCTTTAATATCTTGTAAAGGAATGCCTGGTAGACTGTTACATCCCCCACAGAACCACCAACTTGAAGACTCTTCTGTCTGCCCTCCCTTTACTCAGACAGCTGAGTCTAACTGTCCCTTGTGAGAGAGACCTGAACCCTGGGAAAAACCGAGTTCCTAGCAATTCCCCTTGGAATCAAAGGGAAAAGGCAAGACTCCCGGAGGCATTAGGCCCTGAGAGTATTCCCATGACTCTGAATGCTGACAGGCCTTAGCTTTTAAACAAAAAGGGAGGGGGAGCAGAGAGAGAGAGAGAGAAACCTAAAAGGGGAAAAAATACTTCATTTATTGAGCAATTTTGAAGCATTTTTAGAAAGCGACTGAAGGTATGATGCTTTTTTTATAAAGGGAATGTCACCACAAGAAGCGGCTTCCTTTCAAAGCGGGGGGGGGGGGGGGAGACGTACCGAGACACCGCACAAAAACATCAGCTCTTGCGTTAACTTCAAAGCGCCGAAGAGAAAGGATTACCAATGAGGCCTCCCAGAGATCGCAATCTTTCCCTTTCAGGAGGAGGGGGGTTGGAAATAAAGCGAGTTCCGTCGCATCAGGTTTTTGGCGCCGATAGCACAGGACCTGTTTGTGCCTAATTAAGCATTCTTTCATCAAGGACAACACAGAGACAGTGACTCCAAGGTGACCAGACTGCACAACGAAACCAGGCAGGCGACTCAGCCGGCTTGGGGAGAATGATCAAAAGGAGACAGAGGGGGAAGGCAGGTAAAGTCACGTTGGGTTGTGTCTAGAGGGTGGCGGATCCAAAACCACAGGTGCCCAAGGTGGTGTGTGGCACCTTTGCCTTTGTTCAAAGGCTTGCTGGGACGGCCTTGAGAGTGCTGAAGCTACAGCACAAGACGCCCTCCGGAAAAACGGTCAGGAAGGTTTCCATCCTCAGCAAACCACACCCCAGGAAAACATATAAAAGCCAGAGCTTGACGTTAATGTAAGAACATAAGAGAAGCCATGCTGGATCCAGCCAATGGCCTGTCCAGTCCAACACTCTTTGTCACACAGTAGCCAAAACTCAGGGGCCATAAGGAGGTCCACCAGTAGGGCCAGAACTCCAGAAGCCTTCCCACTGGGCCCCCCCACCCCGAAGCACCAGGAATACAGAGCATCACTACCCCAGACATAAGAGAAGCCATGTTAGATCAGGCCAATGGCCCATCCAGTCCATAAGAACATAAGAGAAGCCATGTTAGATCAGGCCAATGGCCCATCCAGTCCAACACTCTGTGTCACACAGTGGCCAAAACCAGGTGCCATCAGGAGGTCCACTAGCAGGGCCAGAACTCCAGAAGCCCTCCCACTGTGGCCCCCCCAAGCACCAAGAAGACAGAGCATCACTGCCCCAGACATAGTGTTCCATCTATAGCTTGTGGCTAATAGCCACTCATGGACCTCTGCTCCATATGTTTATCCAATCCCCTCTTGAAGCTGTCTATACCTGCAGTTGCCACCACTTCCTGCAGCAATGAATCCCACATATTAATTACTCTTTGGAGAAGAAGTGCTTCCTTTTACTTGTTCTAAACCTACGGCTCACTAATTTCATTGAGTGCCTACGAGATCTTGTATTGTGAGAAAGGGAGAAAAGTACTTCTTTCTTGGTCTTTTGTATTTCATGCATAATTTTGTAACCCTCTATCATGTCACCCCCTCAGTCGTCATTTTTCCAAGCTAGAAAGTCCTGAACTCTTCAACCTTTCTTCAAAAGGAAGGCGTTCTATCCCCTTAACCATTATAGTTGCTCTTTTCTGCAGCTTTTCCAATGCTGTATCATTTTTTAGGTGCAGTGACCATAATGCTGAGAACATCAGAACAGCCCTGCTGGATCGGGCCAGTGGTCCATCCAATCCAGCATCCTGTCTCACACAGTAGCCAACCGGTTCCTCTGGACAGCCAACAGTGCGGCATAGAGGCTAAGACCTTCATAAGAACACCAGAAGAGCCCTGCTGGATCAGACCAGTGGTCCACGTTGTCCAGCATCCTGTCTCACATAGAGGCCAACCATTTCCTTTGGAGGCCTAACAACAGGGCATAGAGGCCAAGGCCTTTTCTTGATGTTGCCTCCTGCCTCTGGGATTCAGACGCTGATTGACTCTGAATATGGAGTTTCCTTTTAGACATCACGGCTAGTAGCTTCTGATAGACCTGTCCTATTTGGCCTCGTTCTAGAGTAACCAAGAAAGAGGACCCAGGATTAGGCTGTGCAAATGAATAACAGACTCAACTCTCAATGACACAGAGGAATAACAGACTCAGCTCTCAGCACAAGGTTCATTCTAACCCCATTCCCGGTGGCATCCCTCCCCTTTATTTTCTCCCTGAACCAATTCCATTCCTTCTAAGAGCTACGGTTCAGAGACACCGCAGGGGGCAAAGGCAAAGCTTGTGTCTTCACAATATGCAAGTCCTCTCCTTACCCTGCCCCCGCACTCATCTTAATAACAAGCCACAATAGTCAAATCCAGACTCATTAACAGCCGGTTTACAACTTTCTACCCATTCGGTCACATCTCTTTCGGCTGGCTTGCTCTCTAGGCTTGCAAACCTGTTACAGTCTACCTTCTGGGTCTGCAATTTTTTTTTTCCAACCTGAGATACCAGAGAGTTCAGTAAGTGAGAGCACCAGTAAGTGAGAGCACCAATGAAATGGGCAGGCTGAGCACATCTTTGCAAAGTTTGGAGTGCCCTGCTGGTAAGAATATCAGAAGGCCCTGTTGAATCAGATATCCACCTAGTCCAACATCCAAATACAGCCTAATGCTCTTAGAAAGTCCACAGTGAGGGCAGTTTGGTATTCTTGGCATGCTGCCTCAGAAGAAGTGTGCTTCTAGCACGCGAAAGCTTACATTCTCAATAAAACTTCATTGGTCTCAAAGGTGATGCTTGACTCCTGCTTTGTTCAGTTGTTGCACAGCTATGCTCCACACATTTTTTTCCAATTCCCATTTAAAGCTATCCGAACTAATGGTCGTTGCATGGATACATGCATTAGCTAACATCCAGTCAGATATTGGACCACCAGAAAGCCACTGAAAATGAGTCGAGCTGCGTGAGGAGCAATGTTTGCTATGTCAATTGTTTTGCAACTGAACTCTGATGGGTAAGTCTATCAACAGCTGATCACCATGACAGCTAAACTGAACTTCAGTCCAGAGGCATTGCAACTTTGAGCACAATGGCAACCAGGGAGAGAAGCACTGCCTTCACTAAGATAGTTTTGAGGGAGGCAGCCATGTTGGTTTGCAATAGAAGACCTACACTCGAATCCAGTACCACATTCAAGACCAATGAGATTTTTGGGCTGCCGGTTTGGGGCGCAGACTCTTAAAAGCTTTCACCCTGAAAATCTTGCTGGTCTCTAAGCTGCCACTGGACCTGAATCTTGCTCTTGCACTGTCATGCAAAACATCTGGGCGTCACTGAGACAGCTGGCCGGCTGCCATGCAATGAAAGAGCTCTGGATCCAGTGGCGTCTCATGCTCACTCATGATGACCTTATGAGACTACAGCAGTCTCTTGCTTTCTTTTATTTTTAAAATTATGTTTCTCTACAGCAGGGGTGGCCAAACTTGCTTAAGGTAAGAGCCACATAGAATAAACATCAGAGGCAGGTAGGTCGGAAGGAAGGAAGGAAGGAAGGAAGGAAGGAAGGAAGGAAGGAAGGAAGGAAGGAAGGAAGGAAGGAAGGAAGGAAGGAAGGAAGGAAGGGAGGATGGATGTGGAGGGAGGAAGGATGTGGAGGGAGGGAGAGGTGGAAATAAAACAACTTTAACTTTAAATGCATTTTCCAAGCTGCCTGCTGACTTGGCTTGGAGAAGTGATTTAAAAAGAGAAAATGCCTCCTCCAAGCTGGCTGATGGGGTGGTGGGAGCTTCGAGAGCCACACAATATGTGTGAAAGAGCCACATGTGGCTCCCAAGCCACAATTTGGCCACCCTTGCTGTAGAAGTTGTCCTGACCTGGATGGCCCAGGCTAGCCTGATCTCGTCAGATCCCAGAAGCTAAGCAGGGCCGGTTCTGGTTAGTAATTTGAAAGAGAGACCACCTAGGAGTGCCAGGGTGGTTTGTGAAAGGAAGGCAATTGCAAACCGCCTCTGAACATCTCTTGCCTCATATACCCTATGGAGTTGCTGTAAGTTGGCTGCAACTCAACAGCACTTTACACAAACACACACACACACACACACAGAAGGTGTTATAGTAAATGCGAGTTTAATTGAACCCCTGGAGTAGACCTGGGATTGCTTCATTCCATGCCAAACTCTACACAGATGTGCATGGCTCCCATTCGTGAGCCTACCCGTTTTGGTATACGAATCGCCTTTTCAACCGCGCTTCCAAAGATAAATGCAATATTTCTGCCATTGTGAATGTTCAAAGAAAGGAGAAAAAGAATGAAGACGATAAATGAAAGCCACACAACGGACACACTGAAATGGGTCATGTCTCCAAAGGCATCCAATGAGCCGACATTAATGTGTGATCATATAAACATCTTGGCCTACCATACAAAGAGCGGGGCCAAAAATGGTACCTGCAAGAGGTCTCGCGGAAAGAGATGTTCAGATCCCAGTGTGCATGGATCCTGTTGAGAAAGAAGGGAACGAGAGAGAAAAGTTTCAATCACAGGCACCTGACACTATGAACCATCCAGTACATCGAAGAGATGTGCATGCTCATGGCTCAGCGCACAACAGATGGTTTCCTCATCTCCTAACCACAGTCAAGAGTTTGAGAACAGGCACGGGGGCTTCCTGCTCTTTCCAGCACTTCCTGTAGTGAGCTGTTATGTCTGATCAGGAGTTAAAACAAACCATGGTCACCTGAAAACAGGTCCTGCCAACAAGCTCCCAATCCTAGTTTCAAGCAAACTGTAACAACAAACCATGTGGTTAAGGCTGATAAAAGGACAGCAGATCTGCACAGGAGGAAGAAAATGGGGGAGTTTGTCTTTTACTGTCCCAGTCTCTGAATTGTCTGCAATCATACAAACAGAAGTCCAATGGTACCTTAAAGACTAATATGTAGGGCTTTTTCGTAGCAGGAGCTCCTTTGCATATTAGGCCACACACCCCTGATGTAGCCAATCCTCCAAGAGCTTTACAGGGCTCTTCTTACAGGTCCTACTGTAAGCCTTTGGCGGATTGGCTGTATCAGGGGTGTGTGGCCTAATATGCAAAGGAGTTCCTGCTACAAAAAAAAATAAGCCCTGACAATGTGTATTTCCAGTATGAGTCGGAGCTCGCTTCCTCCAATAGAATAGAAAGAAAGAAAACGTCTGCCACATCACTTGATTGCAATCAGTCGATGCAGGTTTTCCTAGCCCTTCCCTTCTCTTAAAATCTCCCAACAAGGCTGTATCCAAAACACCCTAGACTGGTACTCCCCAGAAACCAGTTCCTTCCCATGGTCACTCCAGCACTGTAGGAGTCCCTTGGCTGATGGGCTCATCTGCCACCCTTCATTAGAAGCCAGGCAAAGGCTTTTTAAAAGAAAATTCAGCCAGGGTTTTGGTACTGCTGTCCTGGGATTTTAATGTACTCTATATGAGAATCATAAGAGCCCCGTGGCGCAGAGTGGTAAAGCTGCAGTACTGCAGTCGGAGCCCTCTGCTCACGACCTGAGTTCGATCCCAGTGGAAGCTGGTTCAGGTAGCTGACTCCAGGTTGACTCAGCCTTCCATCCTTCCGAGGTCGGTAAAATGAGGACCCAGCTTGCTGGGGGGACAGTGTAGATGACTGGGAGAGGCAATGGCAAACCATCCCGTAAAAAGTCTGCCGTGAAAACGTCAGTCGCAATGACTGGTGCTTGCACAGGGACCTTTCCTTTTCCTTTTATATTAGAATCATAGAGTTGGAACCGACCTCCATGGCCATCTAGTCCAACCCCCTGAACAATGCAGGAAATTCACAAGTACTCCCCGCCTACACACACATCCAGTGATCCTGCTCCAAGCCCAGAAGATGACAAAAGAAAAAGAAACCCTCCAGGATCCCTGGCAAAACTGGTCTGGAGAAAAATTGTTGCCTGACCCGAAAGCAGCAAACAGCATTTCCATGGGTTTGTAAGAAAGGGCCATGAGAACTAAGCACTGGTGCAACCCTTCCTGCCCTCCCTCTCTTGGTGGGTCAGTCTGGTGTAGTGGTTAAGTGAGCGGACTCGTATCTGGAAGAACCCAGTTTGATTCCCCACTCCTCCACTTGCACCTGCTGGAATGGCCTTGGGTCAGCCATAGTGGTGAAGTGTGCAGACTCTTATCTGGGAGAACCGGGTTTGATTCCCCACTCCTCCACTTGCACCTGCTGGAATGGCCTTGGGCCAGCCATAGCTCTGGCAGAGGTTGTCCTTGAAAGGGCAGCTGCTGTGAGAGCCCTCTCAGCCCCACCCACCTCACAGGGTGTCTGTTGTGGGGGGAGAAGATATAGGAGATTGTAAGCCGCTCTGAGTCTCTGATTCAGAGAGCAGGGCAGGGTATAAATCTGCAGACTTCTTCTTCTTGTTGTGATCTGTTTAAGTTCACAGAATCAGCCTTGCTGTCCGATGGCCATCTAGCCTCTGCTTAAAACCCTCCAAAGAAAGAGAGCCCATCACCTCCCAAGGAAGCCCGTTCTACTGAGGAACTGATCGAACTGACTGGAAATTACTCCTAATGTTTAGTCAACAGCTTTTCTGATTTAATTCCAACCCTTTGGTTCTGGTCCGATCTTCTGGGGCAACAGAAAACAACTCCACACCATCTTCTATATGAAAGCCCTTCAAGAACTTAAGCTAGAATGATCACTGTGCATTTTATCTTTGTGTGATATTCTTCACTTCCTTCTTGGAACTCAGGTAGACATATAGGGTTCTCTGTGCTCCATTTTATTCTCACAACCACCCTGAAAGGTAGGCTAGGCTCAAAGAGTGGGTGGCCAGCCCAAAGTCACCTAGCAAGCTTCCACAGCAGAGTGTCCAGGTCTCTCATTCCTAGTTGGACCTTTTACTATCTCACACTGGTGCTAGGCTTTTATTGTGTTTGGTCTTCTGCTAAACTGCTTTCTGCTATAAAAGCCGCACAGAAGCAGGTAATCAAACCGGTCAACCTGCCGTTTAAAACAGGTGATCTGGCCAACATCTGTCTCCTCCTTTGTACACGGTCCTGTTCACAGGTAGGAGATGGCACCCAAACAGCATGCCTCAGCAGGAAGGAGACGCTTTGGCCCAGCAAACATGAAGGACGCCCAACCACGGCCTCGTCTCTCGCTGTTTCCCCTCCACTTGCACACACGTACTCGCCTCCTTCCAGCTGTAAATAAATCATTAGCCCTCTTCCCCCTCTGAAATTAATTCTGCATGTTCTGCCTGCTAGCTAGAGAGGCAGGATTCCAGAGGAGAGGCAGTCTAAATTTAGATGCTGATAGGCAGCGGATGAGATTTTTCCCACAGCCGCCAGCTCCAGGTAGCAAGTGGCACCGTCTCTGGTCACCTTTGCAAGACTGACCTTTTGCAAACTCCAGAGTCAGGATCAAGCCCAGATTGTTCCAGAGTTGTTTGTTCTCATGCCCCACTGCATCCCCACGGCAACTCTGTGTGACATGTCATCGAGAGAGGAACTGGCCTGGGGTCACCAAATATGCTTCAATGGCAGAGGAGGGATCTGAACTCAGGTCTGCTGCCAGCGAGGCTGATTTCCTACTATGCGCAGAGAAAAGTCCATTGGGAAATGGGTGGATGCAGGTTCAGCACTATGCCCTCGGAATCCTAGCCTGAGCCAAACCTTTGCCGATGCCTGCTGAAAAATGCCAACTCTGCCAACTTTGTGTCATTTGGCCCTCAGATATCAAGAGAACGCTTCAAGGGGACGGGAAGGGACGGGAAGGGAAGGGACGGGACGGGACGGGACGGGACGGGACGGGACGGGAAGGGAAGGGAAGGGAAGGGAAGGGAAGGGAAGGGAAGGAAAGGAAAGGAAAGGAAAGGAAAGGAAAGGAAAGGAAAGGAAAGGAAAGGAAAGGAAAGGAAAGGAAAGGAAAGGAAAGGAAAGGAAAGGAAAGGAAAGGAAAGGAAAGGAAAGGAAAGGAAAGGAAAGGGAAGGGAAGGGAAGGGAAGGGAAGGAAAGAAAGCAAAGCAAAGGAAGTGCATTTAACAGGTGTTCTTTTTGCAGAGACAGGTACATGTCAAGATCAATCATAGAACCGAAAGGGGAAGAATGGAACAGGGCCAGGAATTCTACAGGGACTATAGGATGCCTACAAAGACAATGGCCCCAGGCCAACTCCCAGAATGTCTCTGGTTCAAATCCACTCATGGCCAATGACTCATGGCAATAAGGTATTTATTTATTTATTAGCCCTATTCACAACCTCAATTTCTAAACAAGCAAACTTGCCTTACCTCACCCTAACCTGCCCCCCTCCATCCAAACCAAAGTTAAGGTACATTCCTCCATCTGACATTTCTCTGGAGATTACGCACTCCCCACAACTGCACAATTCCTGTGTAGAAGTGCTTACTAAGAGGAGCAAGACTTCAGCAAGACTGCACCTACTGCACAACAGTGCTCTGCCATTTTGCCCCTCCCCAACACAGCAACCAGAGTATACCTCTGTTCATTAAACTTTCAAACATATTGCCGGTCCAGTTTTTAAAAAAAAAATCCTCCAAAAAGGAATTAGATGCATTCACAGAGGAGAGGTCGCTCAGTGGCTATAAAAACATAAGAGAAGCCATGTTGGATCAGGCCAATGGCCCATCCAGTCCAACACTCTGTGTCACACAATGGCCAAAAAAGCCAGGCGCCATCAGGAGGTCCATCAGTGGGGCCAGGACACTAGAAGCCCTCCTGCTGCTGCCCACCCCCAAGCACCAAGAATGCAGAGCATCACTGCCCCAGACAGAGAATTCCATCTATACCTTGTGACTAATAGCCACTGATGAACCTCTGCTCCATATCCAATCCCCTCTTGAAGCCCTCTATGCTTGTAGCCACCGCCACCTCCTGTGGCATTGAATGCCATGTGCAATCACCCTTTGGGTGAAGAAGTACTTCCTTTTATCCGTTCTAAGAAGATGACGATGACTGCAGATTTATACCCTGCCCTTCTCTCTGAATCGGAGAGGCTTACAATCTCCTCTACCTTCTCCCCCCACAACAGACACCCTGCGAGGTGGGTGGGGCTGAGAGGGCTCTCACAGCAGCTGCCTTTTTAAGGACAACTTCTGTGATAGCTGTGGATAACCCAAGGCCATTCCAGCAGGTGCAAGTGGAGGAGTGCAGAATCAAACCGGGTTCTCCCAGATAAGAGTCCGCACACTTAGCCACTACACCAAACTGGCTCCCACCTGAGCCAGCTATGAACCATGATTAGTCAATAGAACCTCCATGTTCAAAGACGTAACTCGACATAACTGTTTGCTGAAAGCCGACAAGAGGCAGGGGCTAGGGCCTCTGTCCCCTTCCTGTAGGGCTTCATAGAGTATGTCAAGTGATGGATGCTGAGCAAGGACCTTTGGTCCGATCCAGCAAGGCCCTTCTGATGTCTGTAAAGCACCTCACATTGGTAGGGACACAGGCCTTCCAAGATGCATCAATGAACCCTTCTCCCAATAAGGTTTCCCATGGCTCAGCCTCAAAGTCCCCTAGGCTTCCACCAGAATGCTTTTCGCATTGGGAGGGGAAAACGATGCTCTCCACATGCACGGCGGGGGGTGGGGAGCGCATTTTCCTACCTTGGCAACGGCAGCTATCTGCCGAACTGGATAATTAAACACCCATATTTAAACAAATGAATAGGTAAGAAATGAAATTAAATCCCAATTATCTTCTATCTCTCCCCCCACCCCCACCCCACCACACACCCACCCTTTTTCTTTCCTGGGTAGCTTAAGCAAGCGCTCGCCTTGCGTTTCTCTAGTTTCTATGGTGTTATCTCCAATTAGATTTCTGGGTCTAATGTGCATTTCGCTTTAGCGGGTTATTCATTCAATTGAAATCAAATTACTAATAATTTGCAAGCTATCAAGCGGCAGGAGCGGCGTCCTTGGGTGAGCGGGATAGAGGGCCAAGGGGGGCTCCTTATAAATTACTAATAATTAAAGAGAGAGAGAGAGAGGACGGATGACAAGCAAACAGCCACCACTGATGCTCCTCTTTCTGCTTCAGCCTCCCCCCCCAAAAAAACACCCTTCCTCGCCTGTGCAATCAGCTAGAAAGAGTTTAATAAAAATGCCCAGATGGGTCCCACGACTAGAGGCAAGCTTTCCTGAAAAGAGGCGCCCACGTGGGAAGGGGAGGGAACAGAAAGAAGACCGGCTCATTTCCGAGCTTATGCAGAAAGATGGACCACCACTGATGTTCCTACGTGTTAAAAAAGACAGGACAGAATTTAGAAACCCCATGGATCTAGAAGCACTCGGCTTATGGGTTGTGGGATGTAATCAAAGCTGCTGCAACTTTCTCCCAAGCTGGACACATGAACGCATGAGGCTGCCTTCAACTGAATCAGCCCATTGATCTGTTGAGGTCAAGAGTGTCTACTCAGACCAGCAGCCGCTCTTCCAGGGTCTCAGGCAGAGGAATTTCCCATCACCTACTAGCTGATCCTTTCAACTGGAGATGCCAGGGATTGAACCGGGGACCTTCTGAATGAAAAGCATGTGCTCTGTCCCTGAGCCACAGCCCCTCATCCAAACATGAAGCAAGCAGCCTTCTACTGGATCGGACCTTTTGGTCCATCAAGGGCAATATTGTCAAGCCCTGACCTGAACAGCCCAGGCGAACCCCATATTGGAAATTAAGCAGGGCTGATCCTGGCAAGTACTTGGATGGGAGACCTCTTTGGAATACCAGCAGCCGGGAGGGCAGGGGCAGGTTTTATTCAGCCACCTCCCTGAATATCCTCCAGGCCCCCAGTAGGGATCAGTCACCAGGGGTCAAAACGACTTCCAGGTGCACCCACAAACTCACACAAGCACATACCTGTGTGCACACCTGGAAGTCATGGTGATTTCTGGTGACCCCTACTGGGACACAGAGATCATTCAGAGAAGTGGCTAGATACAGCCTACCTCTGCCTCCCGGCCCTGGTATTCCTTGGAGTTGTCTCCCATCCAAGCACTTGTTAGGGTGGGCCCTGCTAAGCTTCCGAGATCTGACAAGATCAGGCTTGCCTGGGCTATCCAGGTCAGGGCTCCAAAATCACTTTCAACCAGGGGCGGAATTCTAGCAGGAGCTCCTTTGCATATTAGGCCACACACCCCCTGATGTAGCCAATCCTCCAGGAGCTTACAAAGGCTCTTTTTTTGTAAGCTCTCGGAGGATTGGCTACATCAGGGGTGCGTGGCCTAATATGCAAAGGAGCTCCTGCTAGAATTCCACCTCTGCTTTCAACTCTCTTAGAATCAGCATCACTCTCCAGCTTTAGTCCATGAGTTGAACCATGAGGCCTTTTCTGGTTCGTGGGCAACACACACACCCCTCTTCTCCGCTCCCATTTAGGAGGGGATTTCTCTCTTCCTCCCCCCACCCCAGTTCCGCAGCACAGTAAAGTAGCCATTTCCTCTCACTATCAAATCTAAGTCCTCATTAGACCGGCTGCCGCTTCCTGGCACTCTGGATCAAATCCAGGGCTCGTTTCCCAGACGGATCTTAAATGTATTTTATTTATTAGGGTGACAGTCATTATTATGAAGTGGCGGCAGAAGCGGGCAGCTGTGCTGGAGGATGAAGTTCTTGGGAGGAGTCACGCAGAACAGAGCAGGCAGTGTGTGTGTGGGGGGAGCATAGGGTTGCCAATCCCCAGGTGGGGGCAGGGGATCCCCCAGTTTGAAAGCCCTCCCCCCGCTTCAGGGTAATCAGAAAGCACGGAAGGGGGGAGAGGAAAATGTATGCTGGGCGCTCCATTATTCCCTATGGAGACTGATTCCCATAGCGTATAATGGAAAATTGATCCAAGGGAATCTGGGGCTCAGGGAAGGGCGCTGTGTTTTTTTAGGTAGAGGCACCAAATTTTCCACATAGCATCTGGTGCCTCTCTTCAAAACACCCCTCAAGTTTCAAAAAGGTTGGACTGGGGGGTTCAATTCTATGAGCCCCAAAAGAAGGTGAGCCTATCCTTCATTATTCCAAATGGAGAGAAGGCCTTTTAAAGGAGCGTGGTCCCTTTAAATGTGATGGCCAGTACTCCACCTTCAGAGTTCAGTTGTGCATGTCACACCTTTGCTCCTGGCTCCACCTCCAAAGTCTCCATGCTCCACCCCCAAAGCCCCCACATATTTCCTGAGTTGCACCTGACAACCCTAGGGGAGCACCTTCGACTCTGAACGTGCTTCCCGGGAAAACTGCGGAGGCAGACTTGCTTTCTTCTCCAAAGCCCATCTAGAAAGTTCAGGGTCCAAATGAAGTCAGGGCCCTTCCCCTACTCATTGCTCTCCCTGCATCTGACCACTTGCATTCTTTCCATTGCAGGCACACAAATGTTTTCCATTCTGATACATGAAGCTGCTGGATACTGAAGCAGAACACTGGTACATCAAGGTCAGCCTTGTCTACTCAGACTGGCAGCAGCACTCCAGGGTCTCAGGTGGAGGTTTTTCCCATCAACTACTGCCTGGTCCTTTTTAACTGGAGGTGCTGGGGATTGAACCTGGGACCTTCCGCATGCCAAGCTAATGCTCTGCCACAGTGCAACAGCCCCTCCCCAATCAACAAGGCCAATACTGTCTACTCAGACTGGCAGTAGTTCTCCAGAGTCTCAGGCTGAGGTCTTTTACATCACTTCCTACTTGGCCCCTTTTACCTAGACATGCTGGGGATTGAACCTGGGACCTTCTGCAGTACAAGCAGATGCTCTACCCCTGAGTCACAGTCCTGCCCCAAATTATACTGAAGCTGCCTTCTACTGAATCAGATACTTAGTCCATCAAGGCCAGTGTTGTCTACTCAGACTGGCAGCAGCACTCCAGGATCTCAGGCTGAGGTCTTTCCCATCACCTCCTACTAAGTCCTTTTAGCAGGAGATGCCGGGAATTGAACCTGGGACCTTCTGCATGCCAAGCAAGAGGCTCTACCACTGCGCCACAGGCCACCTCCAGCAATCTGGGTGCTATTAACTAACCTTACAAAAACTGTTCCTAACACAGGTAGTCTAATCTGGAATGCAAACAAAAGAGCATGCTAAGAAGCAACTTTCCCAAGAAATAGATCCAAGTGGGCAGCCGTGTTGGTCTGAAGCAGTAGAACAAAGTGGGAGTCAAGTTGCACCATTAAGACCAACAAAGTTTTATTCATAGAAACATAGAGCTGGAAGGGACCTCCAGGGTCATCTTGTCCAACCCCCTGCCCAATGCAGGAAACTCACAAATACCTCCCCCTAATTTCAGAATGTAAGCTTTCATGCACACATGAAAGGTTACCTTCTGAATAAAACTTTGTTGGTCTTAAAGGTGCAACTTGACTCCTACTCTGTTTCCCAGGGAAATACAAGCCAGGGACTGTCTCTCCTCCATGGTTCCCCACTCCTCCCTGAAAGACCACAAAGACCTTTGATTGATCCCAAGATAGCACCTCAGAGCTTCATGCCTCCCCTGAGCCAAACTGGTCCCTTTGCCAATGGAAGACTAACTCCATAAGGGAATTGCAGAATCACATTGGAAGGGATCCCCCAGGGTCATCTAGTCCACCCCCCCGCACAATGCAGGAAATTCAAAAGTACTTCCCGTCAAGTTCACAGGATCAGCATTGCTGTCCGATGGCCATCTAGCCACCTCAGTGTCAGCCGCCAGCCTCCTCGACTTCAGACTGGCGACTGAACATGATCAAACTTTTCTGCCGTACCTCTTGTGGCTGACAGAAACAAACGTACGCTGTGTGAAACGTATGCAAATATATGCAAGCTTGCCTGATTTGCATAATTTATGCCGCTCTCAGAACCACTTGCTCTGGCGAGACGGGCATTGCAATAGAGACTGCTTGTTTGGGAACGTTTGTTTCGGAACCCGGAGTCGTGGGCCTGGGGTGGTTCTCCCTTTGCGCCTGGCTGCATCTCATAGGTGCCAGAAACATGTAATCTTGGGGGAGGGGGGGTTGTCATGGGTTTGAACTCCAATCAATTAGGGAGTCAAAGAGCAGGCGGCCGTCAAGAGACGTCAGAAATAGCTTTCCACTTAAGGGCCCAGGGATGCGTCTGACAGTCTGACAGCGGTGAACCATTAAAGCCTTCAGCAGAGGCCGGCAATTTTGCTATTAGAAGATGGAGCCCTGCTAAGAATGGCACGATGACCTGGTTTGCTGGAGGCGAAAGGGAAATGGGGGTTTGGGGGTGGGGGGAGACAGAGGAGGGCACAAGACACATTCCTGTTCCTCTCTGGGTTTTTCCTGCTAAACCACAGAGACGCTAGGAACATCAGTCAAAACAGGTGGCAAAATGAGGGGAATTCTAAAAGATATCTCTGACCCTCCCTTAACCTCATCCATCAATCTTTCCATGGCTCTCTGGCATGGGAGTCCTTTGCCTCTTTCTGCGCCCCAGCCTCCTCTGCCTGCTGCAGGCTGAGAAAGTTCTCTGTTTCTCTGTGCACAGTCCCCAACAAAAAAAGCACATTCCCCCTGCCCCAAAGAGCTGCAGGTGCATCCACACAGGTGCATCCAAGCTGAATAAATATGCATTTACCCATTTAAGCCTCTTGCATATCAAAAGTGTTTTCCCATCAGCCCAGTTAAAGGATTTTTGTCATGTGGTTGAGGAGTACAGCCCCTTTTTATTGGCTACATTGATGTGGGCCACGCGTTGATCATGTGGATTCCTCGCTGAACGGAGAAGAAGAAGAAGAAGATGGTGATGACATTGGATTTATTTCCCATCCTATACTCAGAGTGGTCACAATCTCCTTTAGCTTCCCCCCACCCCAACAACAGACACCCTGTGAGGCAGGTGTGGCTGAGAGAGCTCTTACTGCAGCTGCCCTTTCAAGGACAACTCTGCCAGAGCTATGGCTGACCCAAGGCCATTCCAGCAGTTGCAAGTGGAAGAGTGGGGAATCAAACCCAGTTCTCCCAGATACTGGCTACTAGCCATGGTGACTGAGGGGAACTGAACCCCAGAGCCGGGAAGCCACATCAGGGTAAGGCCTCAGCCTCTCTGCCCTTCAGAGGAACTGCTTGGTGTAAAAATGGATGCTGGACTGGATGGACCACTGGTCTGACCCAGCAGGGCTCTTCTGTTGTTCTTAATACTCCAGACTGGGAGGCAGGAAATGGGGCCAGCAAAGCAGAGACAGTGGCTTGAGGAAACCCACTCCATGAAATCACGGCAGAGCTGAGATATGAGTTGATATCTTTTAGTTCCTAACACTGGGCTATACCAATTCATACACTTAACAAGCATGCACATTTTTTTTACCACCTTCAGGCTACAAAGGGCACAACCCAAAAGCATGTTCTGGCCCTAATAGATGAGTTACCCTGGTGACTTTTCACTTTCTATTGAGAGCCAGTTTGGTGTAGTGGTTAACTGCATAGATTCTTATCTGGGAAAACCAGGTTTGATTCCCCACTCCTCCACTTGCACCTGCTGAAATGGCCTTGGGTCAGCCACAGCTCTGGCAGAGGTTGTCCTTGAAAGGGCAGCTGCTGTGAGAGTCCTCTCTGCCCCACCCACCTCACAGGGTGTCTGTTGCGGGGGAGGAAGGTAAAGGAGATTGTGAGCCGCTCTGAGACTCTTGAATGGAGGGCAGAATATAAAACCAATGTCTTCTTCTTCTTCTTCTATTGCGCTGGAATTAACAAAATCTAGAAGCGCTTCCCTTGCCCTGGGATCTGTACTGGGTGTGTTCAAGGCACCATATTCTGTGCCGCACCATTTGAGGGAAGGTCCTCTAATGGCAGAAAGTGAGGAGGACCTAAAGAACCTCTTGTTGAGGGTGAAAGAGGAGAGCACAAAAGTAGGCTTGAAACTCAACATCAAAAAAAATAAGATCATGGCATCTGGCCCCATCACACCTTGGCAAATAGAAGGGGAAGACATGGAAGTAGTGACAGACTTCACATTTCTGAAATCCAAGATCACTGCAGATGGTGACTGTAGCCATGAAATTAAAAGACGTTTGCTCCTTGGGAGGACAGCTATGGTGAACCTGGGCAGTATAATAAAAAGTAGAGACATCACCCTGCCAACAAAAGTCCATATAGTCAAACCAATGGTATTCCCAGTAGTAATGTATGGCTGTGAGAGCTGGACCATAAGGAAGTCCGAGCACAGAAGAATAGATGCTTTTGAGATACAGTGCTGGAGAAGAGAGTCCCTTGGACTGCAAGAAGATCAAATCAGTCAGTCCTAAGGGAAATCAACCAAGACTGTTCCCTGAAAGGTCAGATGCTGAAGCTGAAGCTCAAATACTTTGGTCACCAAATGAGAAGGGAGCACTCCCTGGAGAAGATCCTGATGCTGGGAAAAACAGAAGGCAAAAGAAGAAGAGGACGGCAAAAGATGAGATGGCTGGACAGTGTCACTGATGTAACAAACACGAATTTGAGCAGACTTCGGAGGATGGTGGAAGACAGGAGGGCCTGGCGTGACTTTGTCCAGGGGGTCGCAAAGAGTCGGACTCGACTGTGAGACTGAACAACAACAACCTTCCCAGACTAGACAGAAACTCTTTGGATGTTAAAGGCAGGAGGTAACATGCTTTTGGGAACCCATACTTAATTTTTAGATGCAAGCACATGGCTAGAGGCCAAGCTAGATGTCCTCAGGGAACTCGCATGGATTCACTCATTCTTGTCTAAAATGGCTGTGTGGAGGTTTTTTAAAAAAGTGATAAAGGATCCTGCAGGTGAGAGGAGCTTCCTCCAATTCCCACGCTGCACTACATTCCTTTCAATATTTTTCTGACTGCTCAGAAGTTGGAGAGGGGTGAGGAGAGAAAGGCTGAATGCAACAGGAAGCAGTGGAGTAAGGCAGGGGGAGGGGGCGTTACCTCCCCTCACCTGCATTCTTCATTTCCGCTAAAGACACATGCACACTTTAAACAAAAATCGACTTCATTTACACCCCACCTTTCTGACTAAGGGGGATGCAGAATGACTTACAGCATTCTTCCCCTCTCCTCCATTTTGTCTGTGGATCTCCTCTCCCCATGTCTGGGTTGGCCCTAAATATTTGGAATTTCTAGACGGAAGCATCAGCTTTTTAGATACCAATTAGCCACAAGGGATTGTTATAGCCTTGAGCCCTTCCAAGGAAACAGGCCAAGTCTGCAACCTCGGACACTCTTACATAGGAGCAAGGCTTTTTTTTTTTTTTTAAAGCAGAAAGATCCAGGAATATAGTTCCGGCTGGCTTGGCATCAGGGTGTGTGGCCTAATATGCAAATGAGCTTCTGCTGGGCTTTTCCTACCAAAAAACCCTGTGTGAAACAATGGCGACACCGATGGTGTGGCCTAATATGCAAATTAGTTCCTGCTGGGCTTTTCCTAAAAAAAACAACACCATGTGTGAAACAATGGTGACACCAGAGGGTGTGGCCTAACATGCAAATTAGTTCCTGCTGGGCCTTTTCTTCTCCTGCTTAAGAGTAAGACATGCCCCTGCCCAAGTCAGTGAGTCTTTCTTCTAAGCAAACATGCATAGGCCTAGGCTACTTTTTTGTAACGCTAACTAGGATAGCCCAGTATGGCTGAATCTCGTCAGATCTCAGAAGCTAAGCAGGTTTGGCCCTGGTTAGTTCTTGGATGGGAGACCGCCAAGGAAGTCCAGCGTCCCTACCCAGAGGCAGGGAATAGCAAGCCTCCTCTGCCCTTAGCTGGGTGGCCCAGGCTAGCCGATTCTCATCAGATCTCAGAAGCTAAAGAGGGTTGGCCCCACTTAGGACTTGGATGGGAGACCGCCAAGGAAGTCCTACGCAGAGGCAGGCAATGGCAAGCCACCTCTGAACATCCCTTGCCTTGAAGACCATATGGCAGTGGTGTCAAACTCTTTTGTTATGAGGGCCGGATCTGACATAAATGAGACCTTATTGGGTGCCATAAAATGTAATGACAGGTAGGTAGCGCAAACAGAAACTTTATAAAGGACACAGAAAAACACAATTAAAGGCCCAGAGGAGAACATGAAATGGCTGGGCATTGAGAGTTTTTATACATAAGTTGTTTCATGTGCTGGTCAGCCAGTGGAGAACATAGAGGCTTTGCTCTGTAGCTCCTGTGCGATTGAGCAAGCCTAGCAAAAGCAAGCTTTGATGCAGAAGGAAGCGAGAGAGAGAGAGAGAGGGAGGAAGCAAACAACAGTGAGTTGTTCACGGGCCTGATAGGAACCCTCTAGGGGCCTGATGTGGCCCATGGGCCACACGTTTGACACCTCTGCCCTATGGGGTTGCCCTAAGTCAGCTGTGACTTGATGGCAGTTTCTACCTACTAATAGCTAACAGCGAGGGGGAAGAGGCTACACATTCCAGTTAATTAGTCCATGCTGTTACAATAATTCAGAGTTTTAAACGTCTCAATTAAACATTTGGATGTTCTCCCTCCTTCCAGCACTGCAAGGGCGCTGAAATGAATGAGCACCCTGGGGACTCTCTGCACAGTTCCTTAGCATGCCTTTGCACAGGTGGTGAAGGAGCGCCCGCATTTCCCAGTCTTCCACCTTCAATCAACAAACAGCTGCCATGGCTGATGGCCACAAGCTCTGACGGATCAAGTTATAGATGTGTTTTGGTTGGTTGGAGGGGGGGGTGGGCCGTCCCTGCCCTCCCCCCACTCCCGAGATCTCTGCTGTTGTCACCCACCAAAGGAGCAAGAAAATGGCTCATCTGCTCATAAGCAACACAGACATAAAAACACAAGAAAAGCAATTACACGCTTTCGCTCTCTGCTCCACAGTTTTTATTGGGCTGGTCTCAGGATCTGAGCAGCTCTGAGCATTAGTGAGCATGGGATGATGACAGCCAAAAATAGCTGTAATGAGACAAGCTGGGGCTGTGGGGGGCGGACATGACAAAAGTGCCCGTTGCCTGCAGGTGCAAGAACTATATAAGAAACACGAGCCAGCATGATGTAGAAAAGAGGGCACACAACAAGGCCCGATGAGACTCTGGCTCAAACCTTCGCTCTGCCTTGCTGCTAACTAATGGTGAGCCAAACCTACCTTACAAGGCCATTGTGAGGATAAAACAGGGTGGGGAAGAGCAACAAATGTTTCCCCGACCTCTTTGGAGAAAAGGCAAGGTCAAAAAGAGAGAGACGGATTCCAGACCTCTAGCAGCCTGCGCTATTTGAGAGACTTTCCATCACCAAAAAGGGCCCTTCACCTTCCTTACAGGATTTGCACTCGTCAACATTCTATTGCTGACTATTCGGCCCTACTTCCCTCCTCGTAAGTAGTCTGAACACTCATGACTATTAAATGATGTCACAGAGGACATGAAAGGAACAAGAATTCATGGCTATACCATTCCTTAAACAGCATGGACAATAAAGCTATGGTAGAACCATGTTATTGATTAAATTGTGGTTTTGATAGGTGCGGATTTTGTTATTTGGTCATTTTTCTGTTATCCGGCTTATCTGTTCAGGTGTTGCTGAATTGACTACACCTTTAACATCCTGGGATTTAACAGGGCTCAATCCACATTAAATTGTCCACTAACGGAAGGGGTGGGGTCCTTTCTTCCACTTCTCTCCCCTTGCTGCAGACACCTGATTTGCCTCTCATGAGGGTCCCCTTCCCCAAAAGCAACATTTCAGGAAGATCAGAAGGGTACAGTGTGTGGTGGGAAGGGAGGCAGATAGGTTCTGTTCTACTACATGCCACCCCACCCCCCGGACAAATTCATGCTATCACACAAAAGCATATTAATTCAGAGAAGCAACCAAGATTATATTGCTGACCGTTTTGCCCTGAGCAGTTAATATGTTCATGAACATTACATGACATCACAGCAGCTCAGCCAATGACATACAACCAACCAAGCAGGCTGAAACAACTTGCAATCCCTGACTTCACACTATTTATGATCAATCCAGTTTTAATGCTTCAGGTTGGGGTGGGGGGGAATTACCTTCTTTTCATGATACTAATATGCAAATCCTCCTCTTGCTTGACATCAGGGTGGTGACCGTTGACCTTGTCGCTCTCTTCGCTGTCGTCGCTGTGTGAAAAAATGGAGGGCAGCTCTTTCTTTGGGGTCCGGGTGGGAGGCAAGGGGATCGTCCTCTTCTCGGCCAAACGCCCCCGATTCTGCAGAATGGGAGAGATTTGGGACGAAAGCGGGAAGCGGGGAACAAAGAAGAAGACAAGACTGATTAGGCAGCAGCCAAGACCATTTTCTCAGACTTTTACAACAGAAAACTTTCTTTTTATTACTCAGTTGTAGGGGGATGCTTCTGTAATACTTATGCTTCCTCTTGGAATGTACAGGAGGAAAATAAGAAGGAAAAATGCACCTGTGGACAGGGGTGGCAGAGGGAATGGTGTGCAGGTGGAAGAAAGCACCCCTCCCATCTGCCACCTTCTGCCCTGCCCAAATTCTCCGAGATATTTCTGCCTGGGAATTAAGATCACAACGAGAGGCTCTCCTGACTGTCCCATTAATCGTAAAAGATCATTTGATGGGCACACAAGATAGGGCCTTTTTGGTGGCCACCCCACGACTGGTGAACAACCTCCTGCAGAAGGAAGGCATGGACCCCTCACTTTTAGTCCCAGCTGAAGATGGACCACATTCCATTAAGTTTACTAGCGGCCTGGAATTTTGATTTTACGGGGTTTTTTAATGACTTTCGTTCTATGCTTTTTATCTGTGTTGTAAGCCACCTTGAGCTCTGCATGGATGAAAGGGTTGCCAGGTCTGTGTTGGAAAATACTTGGAGACTTTGGGGGTGGAGCCCAGAGAGGGTGGGGTTTGGGGAAGGGAGGGGCCTCAGCAGGGTACAATGCCACAGCGTCCAACCTCCAAAGCAGCCATTTTCTCCAGGGGAGCTAATCTCTGCCAGCTGGAGATCCGCTGTGAAAGTGGGAGGTCACCAGGCCCCACCTGGAGGCTGGCAACCCTAATTAATGTTTTAAATAAAGAAATAAACCTTCCCTGTCCATTCTGTACATTCTACAGCAATCGCTGAGTTTAGAACTCTCGTACATCTAACTCCGCCTCAACTAAGCTTCTATTATGAGGCCCCATCCCTGTGTATTATGGCAGGCGGTTACTCCAGTGCCTGACACCTCTGGGCATGCAGATCTTAATGCCCACCTGACCTTCCACAGCTGGGTATTGCTGTGCATCTTTTCTCTTAAGTTGCTCATTATTGTATCAATTAGAGTTGGCGGTGTGCAAAATCCCCAACCCAGGGCAACTGCAGTTCTTTTTCCAGTGTTCACAAGCTAAGGAGAACGGTTGCTCGCTCAGATCATAAAAACCATTTAACGGCCATTACTGTGCCTAAGAGCAGTTACCCAGACTCAGTGGCCGCCTGGGGAGCCATCATCTCTAACGAGAGAGGGAGAGACGACTGACGACAAAGGGAAAAGAGGATTTGGCCCCTGCTAGAAACTATCCGGGGTCCCATGAACGTAACAGAAGGGAGCCTAACTCAGAAATCACTTAGCATGGATTTGTTACCCCTTGGACTTTCCAATGGAAGCGGCAAGCAGTCAAAGAGAGTTTCTTGCCCTTTTGGGACATGCTAACGGGGAAGCGGAGACTGGAATCTGCAAGTCAAGGGCTTGTCATTCATTTTCAGCACTCGAGTACCCAAATATCCCCACTGCCACTGCAGAGATAATTCATGTGTGTTTGTGTGTAACTCACTCCACCTATTGAGATTAAAGCACCTTCCAGCGCAAAGCCGCTACTTCAAGGTGAAAAGGCAGATAGCCAGTGGACAGTAGTTATTCCAGACTGGCACAACGAAATGCAGGGGTGTGTCTTTGCGCATGCAATATTGTAGCGATGTGCAGTAATTTTTCCATTTGGGTCTTTAAAAGCTTCATGCGCTGTCATTTCCATTAGTGCATTCATCTGTTTTCATTTCTATTGTTCAACAAGATACACATTTTTTAAAAAAATCATTACAAAATTACACTATTTGCTATCATGCGCAACAACTGAACAACCTTGAAAAAGGAATGCTTCTTAACAACCGACTAGCCCCAGCTACATAATCAAGAAAGAATTCACCAAGCTACTGAACAATGGTAGAAACACATAGGGAAAAAAATCCTAAGCACATTTCTCTTCTATTGCAAGATCTGTTTGATTTTGATGACTGGAAAGCTGCCCTGTCAGTTTCATTATTTCCTCTTCTCTTGACTCCCCATTCCTCTGACCTTCCTGATGAACTCTGTAACTCAGGGGTCCCACCATGGCGCTTGTCAAGTGCCTTTAGAAAGTAGAAAGTAGGAGGCTTTTGCTCAGCAAGGCTTCTGATTGGCAACTGGAGATTTGATTGGCTGCACAGATCTGCCGCCATTGAGCAAACTGCTTGACTGAAGGCAAGCTGTTTCAGCAGCCATTTAGTGGCTGGCTCTGCCTTTTATGGCAGCCATTTTGTGCCAGTCATTTTGTGCCTGTACTCACCATACTGTGTCAGAATTCTAAAGGTGCCCACAGGCTCAAAATGCTTAGGAATCCCTGTTCTAACTAGACCACCAGGTGCAAGGAAACAAGCAAAATTTCACTTACAGAACAAAGTTTTAGTCCAGCGGCATTTTTAAGATCAACAAAGTTTTATTCAAGGTATAAACTTTCATGTGCAAGCACACTTCTTCAGATACCTTCTTCAGAAGACTAAATCTCATTTAATTGTTTGTTTGTTTTTAATTCATTTGGAAATTAATGAACAACCCTGCAGAATTTTGTAAGACTATGTGACTTCAGTGGTTTGAGCTATAAGACATCCCTCTCCTAAAATCCCAGACTTAAGTCTGCAATACAGTTCATAACTGTTAATTTTTATTTACATGTAAAACCATCTTTATGATTTTATGTGGATTTTAGTGGACTGTAATAAATACACATTAGAGGCCCGAAGCAAAATGTGAAATCAATATGTGAAATTTAGCACCAGTCCAAAAACTTGTTTGCATAGTGAATATTCTAGTGCTGATCCTACACCCCCAAATGATTTGAAGACTTTTGAAGGAAATGGATAATTTTAAACAGAATATACGGTAAGTAACAGAAACTAACTATCATGGAGAGATACTGTAGGGCAGGGGTGTCAAACATGAAGCCCGAGTGCCGGATCAGGCCCCCGGAGGGTTCCTATCAGGCCTGCGAGCAACTCTTTGCCATCTACTTCCTTCTCTCTCTCTTGCTTCCTTCTGCATCACAGCTTGCTTTGCCAGGCTTGCTCAACTGCCCAAGAGGTACAGAGCAAAGTCTCTATTTTCTTCATTGGCTGACCAGCACATGAAGCAACTTATGTACAAAAGCTCACAATGCCCAGCCATCTCACGTTTTCCCATGGGCCTTACGCTCAAACCATTGACCATGAGATTTCTGTAATGAAATGTCAATAAATCAAAAGGTTTGCAGCTTACAAACACACACCTGAACAACATCTGAAGTCAAGATTGCTACAGCACAGACATCTTCTCCAGATTTTGTTACTGTTAAATAAACAAAATATTTCAAGAGTGCTAATCTTTTAAGCATGTTTTATTTTAAGTTTTTTAAAAAAAACTTTGTGTTTTAAGTTTTTTTTTAAAAACTTTGTGTTTGTGTCCTTTATAAAGTTTATATCTCAGCTACATGACATTACATTTTATGACACACATGGTCTGGCCCAACAAGGTCTCATTTTTATCAGATCCGGCCCTCGTAAGAACGTAAGAGAGGCCATGTTGGATCAGGCCAGTGGCCCATCCAGTCCAACACTCTGTGTCACATAAGAACATCAGAGAAGCCATGTTGGATCAGGCCGATGGCCCATCCAGTCCAACACTCTGTGTCACATAAGAACATCAGAGAAGCCATGTTGGATCAGGCCGATGGCCCATCCAGTCCAACACTCTGCGTCACAGAAGAACATAAGAGAAGCCATGTTGGATCAGGCCAATGGCCCATCCAGTCCAACACTCTGCGTCACAGAAGAACATAAGAGAAGCCATGTTGGATCAGGCCAATGGCCCATCCAGTCCAACACTCTGTGTCACAGAAGAACATCAGAGAAGCCATGTTGGATCAGGCCGATGGCCCATCCAGTCCAACACTCTGCGTCACAGAAGAACATAAGAGAAGCCATGTTGGATCAGGCCAATGGCCCATCCAGTCCAACACTCTGCGTCACAGAAGAACATAAGAGAAGCCATGTTGGATCAGGCCAATGGCCCATCCAGTCCAACACTCTGTGTCACAGAAGAACATAAGAGAAGCCATGTTGGATCAGGCCGATGGCCCATCCAGTCCAACACTCTGTGTCACATAAGAACATCAGAGAAGCCATGTTGGATCAGGCCGATGGCCCATCCAGTCCAACACTCTGTGTCACAGAAGAACATAAGAGAAGCCATGTTGGATCAGGCCAATGGCCCATCCAGTCCAACACTCTGTGTCACAGAAGAACATAAGAGAAGCCATGTTGGATCAGGCCAATGGCCCATCCAGTCCAACACTCTGTGTCACATAAGAACATAAGAGAAGCCATATTGGATCAGGCCAATGGCCCATCCAGTCCAACACTCTGTGTCACAGAAGAACGTAAGAGAAGCCACGTTGGATCAGGCCAATGGCCCATCCAGTCCAACACTCTGTGTCACATAAGAACATAAGAGAAGCCATGTTGGATCAGGCCAATGGCCCATCCAGTCCAACACTCTGTGTCACAGAAGAACATAAGAGAAGCCATGTTGGATCAGGCCAATGGCCCATCCAGTCCAACACTCTGTGTCACATAAGAACATCAGAGAAGCCATGTTGGATCAGGCCGATGGCCCATCCAGTCCAACACTCTGCGTCACAGAAGAACATAAGAGAAGCCATGTTGGATCAGGCCAATGGCCCATCCAGTCCAACACTCTGCGTCACAGAAGAACATAAGAGAAGCCATGTTGGATCAGGCCAATGGCCCATCCAGTCCAACACTCTGTGTCACAGAAGAACATAAGAGAAGCCATGTTGGATCAGGCCGATGGCCCATCCAGTCCAACACTCTGTGTCACATAAGAACATCAGAGAAGCCATGTTGGATCAGGCCGATGGCCCATCCAGTCCAACACTCTGCGTCACAGAAGAACATAAGAGAAGCCATGTTGGATCAGGCCAATGGCCCATCCAGTCCAACACTCTGCGTCACAGAAGAACATAAGAGAAGCCATGTTGGATCAGGCCAATGGCCCATCCAGTCCAACACTCTGTGTCACAGAAGAACATAAGAGAAGCCATGTTGGATCAGGCCGATGGCCCATCCAGTCCAACACTCTGTGTCACATAAGAACATCAGAGAAGCCATGTTGGATCAGGCCGATGGCCCATCCAGTCCAACACTCTGTGTCACAGAAGAACATAAGAGAAGCCATGTTGGATCAGGCCAATGGCCCATCCAGTCCAACACTCTGTGTCACAGAAGAACATAAGAGAAGCCATGTTGGATCAGGCCAATGGCCCATCCAGTCCAACACTCTGTGTCACATAAGAACATAAGAGAAGCCATATTGGATCAGGCCAATGGCCCATCCAGTCCAACACTCTGTGTCACAGAAGAACGTAAGAGAAGCCACGTTGGATCAGGCCAATGGCCCATCCAGTCCAACACTCTGTGTCACAGAAGAACATAAGATAAGCCATGTTGGATCAGGCCAATGGCCCATCCAGTCCAACACTCTGTGTCACAGGAGAACATAAGAGAAGCCACGTTGGATCAGGCCAATGGCCCATCCAGTCCAACACTCTGTGTCACAGAAGAACATAAGATAAGCCATGTTGGATCAGGCCAATGGCCCATCCAGTCCAACACTCTGTGTCACAGGAGAACATAAGAGAAGCCACGTTGGATCAGGCCAATGGCCCATCCAGTCCAACACTCTGTGTCACAGAAGAACATAAGATAAGCCATGTTGGATCAGGCCAATTGCCCATCCAGTCCAACACTCTGTGTCACATAAGAACATAAGAGAAGCCATGTTGGATCAGGCCAGTGGCCCATCCAGTCCAACACTCTGTGTCACAGAAGAACATAAGAGAAGCCATGTTGGATCAGGCCAGTAGCCCATCCAGTCCAACACTCTGTGTCACAGAAGGACATAAGAGAAGCCCTGTTGGATCAGGCCAGTGGCCCATCCAGTCCAACACTCTGTGTCACATAAGAACATAAGAGAAGCCCTGTTGGATCAGGCCAATGGCCCATCCAGTCCAACACTCTGTGTCACACAGTGGCCAAAAAAGCTAGGTGCCATCAGGAGGTTCATCAGTGGGGCCAGGACACCGTGAACCAAGCTACACCCTTCACAGTCTATGGACTTTAAAGGGTGTAACTCTGTTTGGCAATGCATTCGTTTATACTATCTCGGTAATAAAAAGTTAGATCCTGATTTATACCGGTTTTCTTCTTTGCAGGGACCAGAACAGCACTGTACTAGTTCCGTATCCTGTCTGGGGAAATCATTACTGACGCCACACACACACAGACACACACACCCTGTGTGAAAAAACAAACTGTATTTTAAGAAAGCGTCATAACTTCATCCCCTTCCAGCACAAACACTGGATCAGCTCAGAGGAAATCCCAGCGGATGTGGCCTCCTTTTATAACCCTAGGATTCTCCAGTCTTGTAAATAAGACTATATCATTGTATATTTAAACACACACACACACATACACACACCATCCTATACCTTCTGGCTTAAAAAAAAAAAAAAAAACGTGGCTTTTTAACGTATTTCTCAACTGGCTCCCACTGATGTGAAAAGAAACTTTGTTTTCTTAAAAATGTGCAGGGCCCTGTGCCTCGTTCCTTTTTGGCAGCCACACCGCCCAGCCTCCCTAGGCCCAGGGAACCTCTGAGCTTGGAGGAGGAGAAAAGCACATGGCCGAAGGTGTCTGGTTCTGCATTACCGCTTCTGCATTTAAAAACTGCCCATGGTACGCCCTGCCTTAGATCGCCTCGAATGTAAATGAGAACCAGCTTCCTTCCTTTTCTTGCAGTAGATCGAGAGATAAATAGATAGATATGAGACAGAGAGTGAGAGCGAGAGAGAAAGAAAGAAAGAGACCGAGACCAAACATACCAGTAATGGGAGACAGCTGGGGCTTGTCCAAATTCTGCCATCTTGAAGCCACCCAGCTTTAAAGCTGCCAATCTCCAGGTGGCAGCCGGAGATCTGGTGTTACAAATAATCAGGGCTTTTTTTGTAGCAAGAACTCCTTTGCATATTAGGCCACACGCCCCTGATGTAGCCAGACCTTCTGGAGCTTACAGTAGGCCATGTACTAAGAACCCTGTAAGCTCTTGCAGGGTTGGCTACATCAGGGGTGTGTGGCCCAATATGCAAAGGCACTCCTGCCACACAAAAAAGCCCTGTAAGTGATCTCCAGGTGACAGAGATAAGAATAGAAGGATAGCTGGTCTCAGCAAAGAGCTGCTCAGATTGAAGGATGCTTTGGAGCAGCATTGGCTCTCCAGATTTATCCAACTCTCCAGCCCAAGAGGGTTGTGGCTGGAGGTTTTCCCAGCAGGAATTTCCTGCTGTTCCTTCATCACCCCCCCCCGCCCCCCCAAAAATGCAAGGAGTTGCAATTAGTTGCCCCTGATCTGCAGGGGGCTCTTGGTTTGAGTCCAAAAGGGCTTTTTTGTGGCAGGAACTCCTTTGCATATTAGGCCACACACTCCTGATGTAGCCAATCCTCCAAGAGCTTACAGGGCTCTTAGTGCAGAGCCTGCTGCAAGCTCCAGGAGGATTGGCTACATCAGGAGGGATGTTGCCTAACATGCAAAGGAGTAGGTGGGGCTGAGAAACTCTGACCTAAACTGCTCTTGAGAGAGCATCTGTGAGAGAACTGTGACTGGCCCCAAGGTCACACCAGCAGCCAAGGCTGGATCTAGGGGGGGGGGGGCAGAGGGGGGTGCTTGCCCTGGGCGCCACCGGAAGGGGGGGGCACCAAATTGGGTATGGAGTCCATTCTATTCTATGGGCCGATAAGGTAGAATGGGCCCATAAGGGGGTGCCATTTTTTTTTTTGTAATTTTGCTCTCCCTCTCAAAAAACATGTAGATCTGGTCCTGCCAGCAGCTGCATGTGGAGGAGCAGGGAATCAAACTTGGTTCTCCAGATTAGTCTGCCGCACTTAGCTAGTGCATTAAAGTTGCTGAGAGAACCAGAGAACATCTCTACAAGAACCGTGAGTGGCCCAAGGTCACCCAGCAGCTGCATGTGAAGGAGAAGTGGGGAATCAAACTTGGTTCTCCCAGATTAGAATCCATGCTCCTAACCAATATACCAAACTGTCTCTCTCCCTGCAATCTGCTCTCAGACCACACCACAACACTGTTCCTCGCGACTGGCAGGTGGCCTGATGCATAAATGTCAGGTGCTGGACCTCCTGCCCTTGCTTAGTTAACGGAGCAGCATGTCCTGCTTACCGTGAGCTCCAGCGTCACTGAGAGCCAGTTTGGTGTAGCGGTTAAGTGCACGGACTCTTATCTGGGAGAACCAGGTCTGATTCCCCACTCCTCCACTTGCACCTGCTGAGATGGCCTTGGGTCAGCCATAGCTCTGGCAGAGCTATCCTGGAAAGGGCAGCTTCCAGTGCCGGATTAAACCTTGTGGAGGCCCCTAGGCAGTCAAAATCTCAGGGGACCCCTCACAAATTATCTCAGAGTTGGAGCACCCGCCCCACTGCCTGTGGCCCCCGCTGCAGCCTGCAGGCACCTTCTCAAAAGCCCCTCTGACAAAGCTGTGGGGGAGAGCCAGAGAGAGGCAAATTTAACGACAACGCCAGCAGCAGCCATGCCAGGTAAGCTGGGCAAAGAGCAGCTCAGTTGCTGGCTGCACATGCAGGCTGGGAGGGCTGCAAGCAGGGGGGAAACTGGGGGGAGGGGAGCCAGCCCAGGGCCTCTAAAGGCATGGGGGCCTATAGGCCTGTGCCTGCTTGGCTAATTGTTAACCCGGTCCTGCCAGCTTCTGGGAGAGCTCTCTCAGTCCCACCTACCTTACAGGGTGTCTGTTGGGGGGGTGGGGGTGGTAAAGGAGATTGTGAGCCACTCTGAGACTCTGATTCAGAGAAGATGATGATGATGATGATGATGATGATGAGAGTGGCTCACAATCTCCTTTATCTTCTTCCTCCACAACAGACACCCTGTGAGGTGGGTGGGGCTGAGAGAGCTCTCACAGAAGCTGCCCTTTCAAGGACAGCTCTGCCAGAGCTATGGCTAACCCAAGGCCATCCCAGGAGGTGCAAGTGGAGGAGCGGGGAATCCAACCCGGTTCTCCCAAATAAGAGTCCGCACACTTAGCCACTACACCAAACTGGCTCTCCTGAAGAAGGGCAGGGTATAAATCTACAGTCTTCTTCTTTTCTTTGGAGGGGGGGGGGGATTAGAGTTATACCGCTTCAAGTTAGAGAAAACATCTACGAATTGCAACCAGAAAAGTCGGTCATTAGGGAAGAGGCTAACATTCCCAAGCAGGGAAAAAAAACCCCCTGTATTCCTCTGGAAATCAACAGTTGATCCCCACCCCCTGGAGCAACCCTCCCAAGAAAACGGCCAAGATGCCAGGCGAGCCTTCTGTCACTGCTCCTGGAAGCCCACCCCCCCCCGTCAGCCCCGCCAACAAAGCCAAATGGCAAGTTATTCAGCAGAACAACAAAGAGCCTTGAGGGGAGGCCCCACAGATGGAGGGAGAGGTGGGAAGTCCAGGCGCGGATGGAGCAAGGCTCGCAAAGGTTCCCTGTTCTCCCAGGGAAGGTCAACGCAGCAGCGTCGCAACGCCCTGGCGGTGATGTAATACGGCTGCCAGAAAAGGAGGAAGGGCTGCTTCCAGTCGGATCCCCAGCGGGCGTTTAATTGATCCCAGCGATGCGGAGGCCTTTGCTACAGGGGCGGTAAGGCAGAGCTCGCGACCCAGAGACACCAGAGAGAGATGCTTTCGCCAGGCCTGACAGTCAGAGAGGCCAAAAGCTGGGGAAATACATCCTCTTCCTGAACGTGCATGCTTGCACGTGTGCAATGGACTCTTGAGTAGTTGCAGCTTCAGCCAAGATTCTGCATTTTTGCCTGACCGAGCAACTCAAAAACTAAGCAAAAAACATAACTCATGTATTTAGCCGTCAGGTCTGGATTCCTTACCCAATGTCAGATGCAAAAGTTATATGTGAGCAATGCTCCCTGTAGGTTGTGGCATCTTGTGAGCAAGAATTCTACTTCATGAGCTACTGGCATTAAAGTTGTGAGAGAGCGATTTGGCTACTGCATAAATTAATTTTGCACTGAGCTAGGGCAAAAATGATGAAGATATTGTATTTATATACCGCCCTCCACTCCGAATCTCAGAGTGGTCACAATCTCCTTTCCCTTCCCCCCATACACACAACAGACACTCTGTGAGTTGGGTGGGGCTGAGAGAGCTCTCCCGCAAGCTGCCCTTTCAAGGACAACTCCTACGAGAGCTATGGCTGATCCAAGGCCATTCCAGCATCTGTAATTGGAGGAATGGGGAATCAAAACCGGTTCTCCCAGATAACAGTCCGCACACTTAACCACTACACCAAACTGGCTCTGAGTGAACTGGAAACTAAAAAAAACCCTGTGAGCTAGCTCACACTAACTCAGCAGAGGGAACACTACATGTGGGTTGTGGGTTCTCAGTTCTTCGGCCCCAGAATCACTAAAATTGCCCCAATGTCAAGCTGGAATCTGGATCAAAGACAGTTTAGTACTTGAGAGCCAGGGAGCACAAACCACTGGAAGTTTTTGTGGGCAAGCTCTTCCTCGAAACGAATGCTTATGGAGGCCTTTATGGAAGAACTTCCTGGCGGATCGGGCCCAACGGGTCAGATTCGTCTCCCGCTCTGCTATCCAACGTAGGGCCCAAAATCTGCTTCTCACTGCAGACGCCCCGCTTAGTTTCAAGGTTCGACGGCCCTGGGTTGAGTCAGGGGTTATGTGTTCACTACCACCGCTAGAACTTGCATCCTCTCCCCACCTAAAACACACACAGACCCTTCCAAATAGGCTCCATGTGTAAAGGAAACCACCAAGTCCAGGCTCCGTTTCCACCCTCTTATTGACCCCAACTTTAGTTTGGGCTCCAAGAACACGGAATCTGCAGCTGGGGAATGACAAGGGAAGGCCAAGGGAGGGGGGGGGGGGCTTTAATTAAGAAACTATGCAGGCAAGGAGGTCCAAGACTTCCCCAGCAGAAACCGACGAAGGCTCTCTGCCCTTTCTCCTAAGTTTTTCTGGTTGAACGTCAGCTGTGATTACTGAAAGGGTCAGGCCAGGTTCCCCCCATAAGCCCCCCGGCTCTCCCGCAGGCCTTCATTACCCCTCCCAGGCCAGCGCCTCGCCAGCACTGATTGTTTCGATAGTAAATCCAGGGCCCGGATGGCCACCGCCTGCCTTTCCCGGCGCTTAACCAGCTTTGCTATTAAAACGGAGGCCGCTGATAAAACAAGCTTCCTGGGCCCCATCTCCTCGCCTGCGCCGCCGACGCTCGAGTAATGAGCAAATGAATAAAAGAACAGCCGGCTCTCAGCAGCTTTGCCCGCCGAGCGCATTTTCCTCATCACCTGTCAAAAGCAGCCTAGTCCTTCGCCAGATTGCTAATGCGGCTCGCCGATCACGCTGGCGGGGATCAGCCTCCCGGAGGCTCCCACATCGCCGCGAGGGAAGGAGACAGGGCCAGCTGCCCCATTATAGGCTGCAAGGTCTGCCCTGCCCTGGCCACTGATGGGGGATGGCCCAGCCTCCATGTGGATTTTACGGGGCCCCTTCTCCTCGGGACCCCCTCCCCCAATTGCCTCAGCTTATGAAGCAGGTTGTGGTACCAGCAAGCTCTCCCCTGAAGCACTCTGAGCACAGCTGGGCGGGTGGGTGGACAGATTCCAAAAGTTGGGTGGGTAGATGGGCAGCCAGCCCCACCCCCTGCTCCCAGCAGCCTTTAGTCCAGCCACGAAGAGCTGGAGGCTCCTTGTGCTGCTGCCTTGTTTTCCACGGCCACGAGCCTGAAAGGTCAGTTCCTGGGTGGGTGGATGGATGGAAGGAGAGGCCCCTCGATTGCACAGGCTGCAAGAGCAGCTAGTCCTTTTGGGGCGGGGAGGGCTGCCAGGACACGTCTCCCCCAGCCAGCGTGTACAAGCCGCATGTTCCCTGCTGCTCCCGGTTGGGGAAGGGCACAGGAAAGCAGGGAAATGGGGAGGGAACGCAGAGATACAAATCAGCCTTCTTTTGAACTTCGGAATTGGAAGTCGATCTCTGCAGGCTGATCTCCAGGAAAGGTAGAAGGGGAATCGAAGCATACATAGAATTTAAATCACTCTGGAGGGGGGAGGGAGAGGGGTAGCCCCCAGCCACTCCAGCTCCTTGCTCTTGCTCCCATGGCCCCCCTCCTGCGGCTCCCTCCCTCTGTGACTCTTAGCTAAGGGGCTGGGGATGGAGATTTGGGGGTGGAGCCTGGGGAGGTCCACCCCCCCCCCAAAGCAGCCATTTTATCTAGGGCAGAGGTGCCCAAACTTGTTTAACGTAAGAACCACACAAAATAAATGTCAGATGTTTGAGAGCCGAAAGACATCTACACACCCACAGGACTATCGCACCCCCCTTTAGCCCTGAGCTGCATGTGAGTGCATGCGTTAAGTGCTACCAAGTTACTTCTGCTTTATGAATTCAGGTGGCTAGTCGTGTTGGTCTGGAGCAACTAGGGTTACCAGGTCTATGTTGGAAAATACCTGGGCGGATCCAGGAGAGGGCGGGGTGAATAGTCCCCACTGGCACTTTATTCGTCCCGTGGAGTCGGGTGAATAGTCTTCAAGCGTCCCAAGTCGGAAATTGACATAATGAACTGAAAGCACTTTCGAAAATCTATTCTCTGCACTTTATACCTTATATTCATGAATTATTGATAATATGGAATAATATGTAATTTTGTAGTGTTTGAAGAATAATCATTTATATTTTTGAAGTATTTTCAAGATTTATTCGTTATTTTCTACAGTTGTTTGTGGTTGTTGTATAAAAAATTTTCTCCAGGGGAGCTGAGCTCTGCCAGCTGGAGGTCACTTGCAAAAGCAGGAGATCTCCAGGTCCCACCTGGAGGCCGGCAACCCCACCTAAAACTCTTATCCAAGATAACATCAACTTTCGTCCTGTCGCCTTTCTTCTACAGATGTGCATGTCGCAATGCAATGAAATGTGTCACTCTTCCGAGTGCCGCAGAAATCTTTTGCTCTTATTGCAAGTGAGTTCGTTCACTGCTACTTCTACTAAAATGTTTTCAAGGTACCATTTCAGATACCATCCAATTCGCATTCTAAGACCGTCATTGATTTGCAGAAATCGGGCCGCTGATTGATGGATATGCGGGCAGCCCTGGAATGTAAAAGTTCTCCAGGCTGAACCAAAGAAAGAAATGCAAGAGAGGCCTAAGGGGAAAAGAAGAGCACACAACCTGGGGAAGACATTTGATGGGAGCAGAAAGATCAGGTCAAGAAGTCAAGCGTTCCCTCCCCAGGAAAACTGCAGGGCTTGGGCACAACAAACAAACAAAATGGACCCCCCTCCCTTGCCCCCCCACACACACTGGAAAGAAACACACTCAGCAGGCAGCATTAAAGCTGTCTCCCAGCTGTGATTCAGACAACAGCCAAGCCAAGCACCCTCTTGGCATTGCCTCCAGTGCAGACCTGGCCTCAGTTGCAGAGGTCATTTTGTAGAAAAAGAGGTGCCGGAGCTCATTACCACAACTCATTTGCATATGCCACACAGCCCTGACATCACCAGAAGGTTTACTAAATCATAGCAGCTCAGCATCTACCTTAAAATGTGTCTTGAATTATAATTGTCCTAATGAAACCTTACAATGGTGGCGGCTACAAGCATAGCCAGCTTTAAGAGGGGATTGGATAACAATATGGAGCAGAGGTCCATCAGTGGCTATTAGCCACAGTATACATATACATATATATATACATATGTGTGTGTGTGTGTATGTTTGTGTGTATGTGCATATATATGTGTGTATATGTGTATATGTATGTACACACACACATATATTGGCCACTGTGTGACACAGTGTTGGACTGGATGGGCCATTGGCCTGATCCAACATGGCTTCTCTGATGTTCTTACGTGACACAGAGTGTTGGACTGGATGGGCCATTGGCCTGATCCAAAATGGCTTCTCTTATGTTCTTATGTGACACAGAGTGTTGGACTGGATGGGCCACTGGTCTGGTCCAACATGGCTTCTCTTATGTTCTTCTGTGACACAGAGTGTTGGACTGGAGGGGCCATTGGCCTGATCCAAAATGGCTTCTGTTATGTTCTTATGTGACACAGAGTGTTGGACTGGATGGGCCACTGGTCTGGTCCAACATGGCTTCTCTTATGTTCTGCTGTGACACAGAGTGTTGGACTGGATGGGCCATTGGCCTGATCCAACATGGCTTCTCTTATGTTCTTATGTGACACAGAGAGTTGGACTGGATGGGCCATTGGCCTGATCCAACAGGGCTTCTCTTATGTTCTTATGTACTCCCATCATACTTTTTAAACTACTTTCTCCTATGTGGCCACAGAGGCACGAGGAAGATTTTCCATATGTCTGCTTTATATGTTTTGGTTATTTTCCCATTTTTGGTGGGGGAAAATATTAAAAAGTTTGTCAAATCTTAAAGAGTTCAGCAAAATTCTCCCAGGGGGTTTGAACAATGGAGGCCAGAAGCAAGGTGGGGGAGGGGTTGGGGGGGCATTAAGAAAGAAAGAGCACAATAAAATTTAGAGGTTCCAGAGCTCTGCTCCTGTGAGCTCCTGCCCCAAATGAGGCCTACTTGGTCATTTTACTTTTGGGAAGTGTTCGACTCCAAGGTTCCCTTGGCTACCAGCAGGTAGTGGAAGGGTGGTAGGGTACAGGGTTGCCACGTCCCATCTGGCCACTGGCGGGGGATAAGGGGTACTGTTGCCAGCTCCAGGTTGGGAAATTCCTGGAGACTTCGAGATGCAGCCTGGGCAGGACAGGGACCTCAGTGGGGCCATAGAGTTCAGGTGGCAGCCAGAGATATCCCACGATTTCAGCTGATTTTGAGACTTCAAAGATAGTTTATTTATTATTTAGTTGCTTGAAACATTTATTCCACTTCTTCCGGAGGAAATGGCTGCTTTTGAAGGTGGACTGTATGACATTATGCCCCACTGAGGTGCCTCCCCTCCCTAAAGCCCACCCTTCCGGGTTCCAGGTGCTTCCCAACCCAAAACTGGCAACCCTACCAACAGGTTGCTATCCTGCAATTTTGGTGACTCTCCTTTGAGAACCAGTTTGATGTAGTGGTTAAGTGTGCAGACTCTTATCTGGGAGAACCGGGTTTGATTCCCCACTCCTCCACTTGCAGCTGCTGGAATGGCCTTGGGTCAGCCATAGTGGTTAAGTGTGCGGACTCTTATCTGGGAGAACCGGGTTTGATTCCCCACTCCTCCCCTTGCAGCTGCTGGAATGGCCTTGGGTCAGCCATAGTGGTTAAGTGTGCAGACTCTTATCTGGGAGAACCGGGTTTGATTCCCCACTCCTCCCCTTGCAGCTGCTGGCATGGCCTTGGGTCAGCCATAGCTCTCGCAGGAGTTGTCCTTGAAAGGGCAGCTGCTGTGAGAGCCCTCTGAGCCCCACCTACCTCACAGGATGTCTGTTGTTGGGGAGGAAGATATGGGAGAATGTAAGCCACTCTGAGTCTCTGATTCAGAAAGAAGGGCGGGGTATAAATCTGCAGTCTTCTTCTTCTCTACCTCAGAAAACAGATGCCCCAGAGCCCCAGATAACCATGGATCAATTCTCCCTTATACCCTATGGGAATCGGGTCTCCATAGGGGAAAATGGAGTGTCCAGCAGACATTCCCACCCCTGCTTTCTGATCACCCTGAAGTGGGGGGAGGGTCTCCAAATCGGGAATCCCCTGCCCCCACCTAGGGATTGGCAAACAGGTTGCAGACCCTCGGGTTTTCTTGGCACAGACTTTCTCAGTGTGAAGTACATGCAACCCTGGGCAACATTCATATGGACCCTACGTTTCGAGGTAACGCTCTTTGGCACGTGTCCCTTCTCCATGCAGACAGACAAAACTATTACGTAATAACCTGCCTTCTGGCTTCTACGAAATGGCAAACATCGGCACTATCTACTCACTCTCTGAAGAAAGAAGAAGTGGAAAAGCCCTGGCACTTGTATACTTTCCCTTGGCCCTACAATGCTGTGCTTGCCTGCTGCCCAGGGATGCCAGCAAATTCCACCATGGGGAAATTCCAGAGAACAGTTGTTTTGGCAGAACATCTGTCGGGAGGATTCCCGTCCTCTCGGAGGCAAAATCTTGTTTCGATGCCCAAACTCGAAGCAAAGAAAACTATTTTAGCAGCCAAAGCCAGGCGTTTTTCTCTTTGGAAGGGAGGCAGACTCAGGAAACTAGAGGATTCCAAACTTGCTGCGAATCTGGATAGACTAGAGATGCTTATATATCATAAATCCAGGTGGGCCAGCCGTATTGGTCTGAAACAATAGAACAAAGCTATCCAGCGGCACTTTTGAGACCAACCAAGTTTTATTCACGGAAGCTCATACCTTGTGGGGAAAAAACTTTGTTGCTCTTAGAGGTACCGCTGGACTATAACTCTGTTCATACATGGTGAGTTCTACCACAAATCTCACTGTTTTTTAGGGTTGCTAGGTTTCCTTTTCATCCTGGTGGGGGGAATTGGGGGGGGCGCGCGTTCTGGGGGTGGGCAGGACGTCACCGTGAGGACATTCCCAAGGAGTTATGTCATCTCATCAGCAACATTGGAGGTGACGCTCTCGTTTTGGGTTAAAACTCTAAGGCTTCAAAAACCAGAGAGTGTGCCCAAAAACCGTAGTGTCACAGTGTGATATCCCCAGCACACTAATGTCACTCAATAGTGATGTCATTATGTCGGGGACATCACACGATGGTGTCACCGTTTGGGGGAGGGGTTTCCATAAGAACATAAGAGAAGCCATGTTGGATCAGGCCAATGGCCCATCCAGTCCAACACTCTTGTGTCACACAGTGGCCAAAAAAAAGGCCAAGTGCCATCAGGAGGTCCATCAGTGGGGCCAGGACACTATACGCCCTCCCACTGTTGCCCCCCCCCAAGCACCCAGAATACAGAGCATCACTTGTCCTAGACAGAGAGTTCCATCTATACCCTGTGGCTAATAGCCACTGATGGACCTCTGCTCCATATGTCCATCTAGCCCCCTCTTGAAGCCATCTATGCATGTAGCTGTCACCACCTCCTGTGGCAGTGAATTCCATGTGTTAATGACCCTTTGAGTGAAGAAGGACTTCCTTTTATCCATTCTAACTCAACTGCTCAATTTTATTGCTGGCCACATGGTCGGTGGCGGGCCAAAGCCCCCCAAAGTGGGAGAACCCAAACTGGCACCGACGGGCTAGCAACCTTACAGTGTCTTTACCTGCTGCCATTCTTACCTGCTACTCCCAAACAATGTTCCCTCTAAGCTGCAGAGTCTTGTGAGCAAAATTTTTACTTTGTGAGCTGCTGGTATTAAAGTGGTGAGCCACTGCATCACTTAGTGTGCTCTGAGGTCATGCTTCTTGAGCTAAGACAAAAATGTGTGAGCTGGAGGCTAAAAATCTGTGAGCTGGCTCACACTACCTCAGCTTAGAGGGAACACTGCTCCGAAACACCCTGTGCACATCTCAGCAACCAAGCAGACAGCCAGACCAGCTTCTGTAGGGCTTGGTGCCATTCCGCTCCTGGCAGCAACCCAAGCTTCATCCGCCCGGTATTGACGCAGGGAGTGCCGTTCCATCGCTCGGCCTTTGTCCCCTGAGTCTCCGCCAGCTCCCTTCAGCAATTTCTGCATCTATCCTCAGCTCTTTCTTTTCCAAATAACCTTTCCCGACCAAAAACAGTCCCGAGATTGCTGGGATTTATTAATTGCTACCTCTGCCTTGGCCCGATCCTTGAAGCCGACGAGAAGGAAGAAGCGTTTCCCGGCACACAACTTGTGGGAAGCTGAAACAGCCTCGCTTCCTGACCTTGGCGGGCCTCCGTGAGTCTTCACGCTCCGCGTCTTCCGTGCCCAGTTTCCCGGGGGAATCGTTGCAATTTGTCGAAATCGAGAAAGTTTCCTTAATAGCTTTGTCAAGGGAGCCCCCAAACAATTTTGTTCCATCAAATCGGGCCTCTGTCTAAATTACCCTTTAGATCTAGATGCTGCTTCGGCTAAAAAAACCCCTTATTGCTCGGGAAGCCGAGATGGAGGATGAACGAATGAAAAACCAGGATTGGGGAGATGATCTGCTTGCATTTAGTCAAGGTGTAAATAAGCGAACATGACGGCAGACTGTACATTCCTTGCAGCTTCAGAATAGTTGAACCCTAGCTGTCCTGGGATGGATGAAGTCCAAAGGGCACAGGGGCTCCGACAAGAATGATGGCAGCCACCCTTTAGAACAGGCCTCTGCAGGAATTTTGGAAGTGGGAGCATGCACCATATTCTAACCACCTGCTAGCTGGGGGCGGGGGGGGGGGGCGGAGAGGAAGTGGAAAGGATCAAAGTGAGAAAAATGCTCCCAATTCCACATGTGACCTCGGCCAAGTCATGACCTGTTATTTATGCCCAGATCTCACCATCTGTAGCCCATAAGCGACTTTGTAAAATGTTTTCAGATTCGGGAACAGGGCTGCTGATACGTTTATGGCACACCGGAAACAGAAATCCAGATTCTGCGCACAGAAAGCATTTTCCAAGTTAAGCAGAGCCACAATGCGTTGATGCGCTTTGTGTGAATTTGTTTTGCTGCCTCCACAATTCAGGTTCTTCTGGGGGCAGCAGATGAGAGAGAGAGAGAGAGAGAGAGAGAGAGAGAGAGAGAAAGTGAAACGGAGCCGCACAATCAGTGGATGACCAAGCACCCTTTGTCAACTGAGTTGTAAGCATATGAGTCGTGAGATAAAGCCTGGTCAGGCCTCATTTTGGGCAGGAGCTCACAGGAGTGGAGCTCCAGAACCTCTAAATTCTCTTCCTTCCTTCTTCCCCTCCCAAACACTTGCTTCTGGGCTCCGTTGTTCAAACCCCTTGTGAGAACTTTGCTGAACTCTAAGATTTGAAAAACTTTCTAACATTTTTTTTCCCTACAAAAAAATGGGAAAATAACCAAAACGTCTAAAGCAGACAGACGGAAATCTTCCTCATGCCACTGTGGCCACGTAGGAGAAAGTAATTTAAAAAGTATGATGAGAGTAAGGTTTTATGATGACCATTACAATTCAAGGAGCATTTTAAGGTAGATGCTGAGCTGATATAATTTAGTCCACCTTCCGGTGACGTCAGGGGGTGTGGGATAGGCAAACGTGTTGTGCAAATGAGTTGTGCTAATGAGCTCCAGCACCTCTTTTTCTGCAAAATGACCCCTGCTCCTGATCCAGAAGTGGAAGGAATGGCGTTGCAGAAGCACTTCCTTCTACAGATGAAACGTAAGCCTGAAAAGCCCTCCCCACCAATGCATACACACATCAAACTCTTCCCTTAGCCAGAACTGCCAGGCAGCAGAGAAACAACAGCTGCTTTAGGCAATGGGGTGGCAGAGGGTAGACTAACCTGAAATACTTCCACACTTGGCTGTTGATGCCCTGGGGATACCTGAAGTGGCAGGGGAGAGGGAGAATCAATCAAAGGTGAGCCAGGGGTGGAATTCTAGCAGGAACTCCTTTGCATATTAGGTCACACACCCCTGATGTAGCCAATCCTCCAAGAACAAAAGAGAAGCCATGTTGGATCAGGCCAATGGCCCATCCAGTCCAACACTGTGTCACACAGAGGCAAAAAAATTTATATATACACACACACTGTGGCTAATAGCCACTGATGGACCTGTGCTCCATATTTGCTTACAAGACTCTTTTTTGTAAGCTCTTGGAGGATTGGCTACATCAGGAGGGTGTGGCCTAATATGCAAATGAGCCCCTGACAGAATTCCACCCCTGAAGGTGACTCCTTAAGAAGACCACCCACTTCCATCTTCCCAATGGCCCCGAGGTCCACACATTGAAGCAACAAAACTGAACAAGGCTCTTTCACAATGCAGCACCGGGACAGGTCTTTGGACCGAAGCTTGGAGAAAGACCATTCGATCCAATCAAACAGGTTTGGCAGATTTTTGAAAAAAAAACCCGTGTACAGCCTGTTTACTGGAAGCAAAATAGAGTGTCTGCACCAACCACTTCCAGTTTCTTGGGGAGATGGCTTACGCTGATAGTTGTCTCCAGCCAAATATAAACCCACCAGTCTTTCTAGGAGACTGGACCCAATCTCCTAGGTCGTTTTCGCACTCACCTTAATCAGCAGCGACGACCCGCTTCACCGCGCAGGATCTGCGCGGATTTCGCACTAATTGCCGCGGAGCACCCAGAAGAGCCGGAAAGTCCCGGCGCTTTTGCGGCGCAAACGGAAACTGGTTTGGCGGGTCGTCGCTGCTGATTAAGGTGAGTGCGAAAACGACCCTAGAGTTTTCCTTGAGTTACAACTGGTCTGCAGACTACAGAGATCGGTTCCCTTTGAGCAGGAGCCCATCACAACCTTTTTGAGCCTGTAGGCAGCTTTGAATTCTGACACGGGTCAGTGGACACAATCACAAAATGGCTGCCACAGGAGGCAAAGCCAGCCACAAAATGCCAAGGGATTGAGGTTATATGCAGCTGTAATAGAAATTATTTGACATTTCAGCCAGAAACTCAGTTTAACAGGATTCTGTTTAATCTGTGCAGTCCATTAGAAGCCCTGCTGGGCAAAACCCCCACCTATCCCTGCCCTCTTTCTAAAAGCACTTGGTGGGCACCAGGAAGGAGGAGGAATAATTGGATTTATAAGCCAACCTTTACTACATGAATGAGTCTCAGAACAGTTTGCAATCTCCTTTCCCTTCCCCTGCCCACAACAGACAAGAGCAATGTTCCCTCTAAGTTGCAGAGTCTTGTGAGCAAAAATTCTACTTTGTGAGCTACTGGCATTCAAGTCAGGGCTTTTTTTGAGCAGGAACACACAGGAACACCGTTCCAACTGGCTTAGTGTGAAAGTGTGTGGCCTAATATGCAATTGAATTCCTGCTGGGCTTTTTCTACATAAAAATCGTGATTAAAGTTGTAAGCTACTGCATCAATTAGTATGCTCTGGGGTCATCCTTCCTGAGCTAAGACAAAAAATGTGTGAGCTGGAGGCTCAAAATCTGTGAGCTAGCTCATGCTAACTCAGCTTAGAGGGAACACTGCCCATGAGGTACGTGGGGCAAAGAGAGCTCTGACAGAAACTGCGCTTGAGAGGAACAGCCTTGCGAGAACTTGTGACTGACCAAAGGTCACTCCAGCAGCTGCATGTGGAGGAGTGGGGAATCAAACTTGGTTCTCCCAGATAATGCTCCATGCACTGAACCACTACACCATGGGCACAACGCTGGGGAATCCCGGTTGGGGTTTGCAAGTTTTCTCCCAGAAGTCATGGAAGAATTTACATGTTTCCTTATGTATGCTGATATCCTACCCAGTTTAGTTAGAGACCCAATGGCAGAGCCTTCACATAGTTGCCTCCAGAGCAAGGTGTCAAAATGCATAATTCGTTAGGTTTGGGATTCTCCAATTGGGTAGTCCATAAATCAGAAGATGGCCTAAGGAAGGAGGACAGGACGTTTATTGCTCTTTCTCCTAACTCTCCCCTGGGCAAGCACATGAGTTTTGGAGTCCAAATGAAGGCCACTGCAGTCAGAGGGGATGCTAATCCTTTGTTTGTTTCTAGTATTTCCCAGTAACCCTTCCCTCACTAGATAAGTAAAGTTTTCTTTTTAAGCTAACAGACATTCGTTTGGCTGCATTGTTTACTTCGATATCTCTGCTACTGGAATACCTAAGAGTCCCTGCCTTAAAAAAAATGGCACCTTTGGAGGGTGGACTCTATGGAATCTCATCCACAAGGAGGTCTCTCCCCTCCCTAAACTCCATGTTTTCCAGGCTCCACTCCCAAACCCCCAGGAATTTTGCAAACTGGAGTTAGCAATCTGGTCTGAAGACCCTTCTTGGCAGGGCCTTTTTGGTAGAAAAGGCCCAGCAGGAACTCATTTGCATATTAGGCCACACACCCCCTGATGTCACCATTATCTCACACAGGGCTTTTCTGTAGAAAATGCCCAGCAGGGATTCATTTGCATATTAGGCCACACCCTCTGACACCAAGCCAGCCAGAACTGCGCTCCTGTGCCTTCCTGCTCAAAAAGAGTCCTGCTTCTTGGACAGTTTTTGTCCTGGCTGGTAGGCAATCAGTCCTTTTCAACAGTGGCACACATTTATGGTGCTCTCTTCCCAGGGAAACTCATCTAGCCCAGCCCCGATAACGTTGAAACTCCAGGTAATGGCCCACTCTGTGTAAGAGCTCTTGATGTCTCCTAGCTAGAATAAGGAGGGCTGGTAATTCTGCAGAAAGAGTTTACCTTCCTGTCATGCTGAGATCTTCAGTCCCCTCACCCTTTCCTCAAAGCCTCTCACTCGCATACTCAGGATCTGCACCCAACCCCCCAAATCCACCCCCCCCCGCATTTTTTTTTTGAGAACTACAATTCCCATTTGCAACTGGCTTGATGATTTGTGGGCCACGCTGGTGGTGGGGGGAAGGGTGTCTTTCCAGCAAATTGCATTACTTTGTTTGGTCAATTGGCCTACAAATCGATTTTCCTGTACAAATAATGAACATTTATGGTTATTTTCCCTATAGGCTTGCTTTATTTGCCACGTAAGAAAGAGTGATTTTCCTGGATTTCTCAGAGACCCGAGCTTATCGCTGGCGGTTATCGTGACCCCTGCGCTTGCTTGAAATTGGGGAGGCGGCAGGGCTTCATACAGAAGGATTGTCTTATTAGTCATGGTCCCCTAACTGCACTGCTCTCTCTCTCTCTCTGTTATTTGTGTGCGCGTATGCATGCACCTGGAAGTCACGGCAACCTCTGGTGACTGACCCCTACTGGGGACCTGGAGGATATTCAGGGAGATGGCTGAATAAAGCCTGCCCCTGCCCCCCCCCCGACTGTTGGTATTCCTTTGGAGGTCTCCCATCCAAGTACTTGCCAGAGTTGACCCTGCTTAGCTTCTGAGATCTGACGAGATCAGGTTTGCCTGGGCTATTCAAGTCAGAGCTGCTGTGTTGTCTGCTGCACTGTTCTCTCCTTCTGCACACTGGCAATATTCAGCACAAACTGCCTAATCCCGAGTGCTGCAGGAAATCTCAATTTTTCAGGGACAAGACTACTCTGGGCACCCAGACCAGAATCTAGACACAGAGGATTCTGGGAGATCGCCAACCACCACCTGGAAGCAAAGAGCTAAGCTTGACTGCTAGGGTTGCCAACCTCCAGGTGGTAGCTGGATATCTCCGTCTATTAAAACTGATCTCCAGGTGACGGAGGTCAGTTCACCTTGAGAAACGGGCCATTTTGGAAGGTGAACTCTATGGCATCATGCCCCACTGAAGTCCCTCCCCAAATCCTGCTGTCCGCAGGCTCCACTCCCAAGATCTCCAGGTGTTTTCCAACCTGGACTTGGCAGCCCAATGACTGACACTGAGCAAGTCTTATCATGTCAACCAGACCCAAGCAAGAAGATCAGTCTCCAAGTACTGATCTATATAAAAAACCCACTTTCATCCTGTTTTATTTCCTTTAAAAAGACTAAGAGTATTAATACCAGGCTTGGCCAATCTGGAGGCTCCAAATTGCTTACCAATCACAAGGGCTGATGTTGTACTTCCCCATTCCCCTCTGTACCTGAAGAGGGCGCTAAACACACCCCGCACTCAGATTTCTTCTTACGCTGAATCTCCGCTTTGCCCTAATTCAAGCTCCCTCACCGGTTTTGCATCTGAGGTGTACTCTCTCATTCACAACCCGGTTTTGCATCTAAGCTGTACTCTCTCATTCACAACACTGGAGATCACTCTATGCTCAGAAGATAAGTACAAAATTGTCATGAATGGGCAGGTCTGAGCTGAGTGTGTTCACTGTAGATGGACTGTTTTTAATGGCATATCATAATCCTGCTGTTTCGATTCTCGTTTTTACATGCAACATAATGAAGATGTTTATCAAATCTCCATTTTTTACATATTTATTTGCTTCTCTGTGTTTTCCCCTGGAATCAAATCAAAACAAATGGTGACCATAAATCCAAGTGGGCAGCCATCTTGGTCTGAAGCAGTTGAACAAAGCAGGAGTCAAGTTTCACCTTTAAGACCAACCAAGTTTTATTCAGGACGTAAGCTTTCGTGTGCTAAAACATACTTCTTCAGATGGGGGGACCCACTGTACCTGATCCCCTCGTCTGAAGTGTGTTTTTAGCACACAAAAGCTTATGTTCTGAATAAAACTTGGTTGGTCTTAAATGGTGACTATGTAGATTTAGCTTGTTATTCCCGTTTGGTCTTTGCATCTGTTAAACCTTCAATTGTTCAATGGTAACCATATAAACTAAGCTTTTTATCCCTGAATCTGAAAAAATATCTTCATTAGGTCACATGCTATATGCCTGGACTGGTAACTTCCACTCTATTGTATCTGAGGAAGTGTGCATGCACATGAAAGCTCCTACGTTGAATTAAGCTTGGTTGGACTTAAAGGTGCTACTCAAACTTTGTTCTGCTGCTTTAGACCAACATGCCTACCCACCTGAATAAGTCTTCTTGTATGTAACTCTTGTTCAGGCTGTCATTATAAGAATCAAATGGGGTGCTTGGGGGTGGGTGGGAGGTGGAACTACATTACGCTTAGGGTTGCCAGTTTGCAGGTAGGGCCTGGAGATCTCTCCAAATTACAGCTGATCTCCATGCTACAAAGATCAATCCCCTTGGAGAAAATGGCTGCTTTGGAGACAGAATATATGGAATCACATCCCTGGTGAGGTCTCTTCCCTCTTCAAACCCAGCTTTCCTCCACAGGTTCCACTTTCAAATTCTCCAGGAATTTTCCAGCCTGGAGTTGGCAATCCTAACATGTGGTCACAAGTTCCTTGGGGGAAGGACAGGATCCAAATCCGACAAAGGAGAGAGCTGATTTTTCTCTCTTCCTCAGAGAAGATCCTTTCCCCCATCCAAGTAGCAGCCAGTGTTCCCTCTAATCTGAGTTAGTGTGAGCTAGCTCACAGTTTTTTAGTCTCTGGCTCACACATTTTTGCCTCAGCTCAGGAAAAATGGCCACGGAGCAAACTGATTTATGCAGCAGTTCAGAACTTTAATGCCAGTAGCTCACAAAGTAGAATTTTTGCTCACAAGACTCCACAGCTTAGAGGGAATATTGGTAGCAGCCGCATTTCATTCTCCCTTGCTGAATTTACCTGGTTGTCCATGGCACAGTGTTAAAGCTGCAGTACTGCAGTCCTAAGCTCTGCTCATGACCTGAGTTCGATCCTGTTGGAAGCTGGGCTCAGGTAGCCGGCTTGAGGTTGACTCAGCCTTCCATCCTTCCGAGGTCGGTCAAATGAGTACCCAGCTTGCTGGGGGGAAGGCAATGGCAAACCATCCTGTAAAAAGTCTGCTGTGAAAATGTTGTGAAAGCAACCTCACCCCAGAGTCGGAAACGACTGGTGCTTGCACAGGGGACCTTTCCTTTTCCCTTTCTAAAGCATTTCAGGCAACCGTCAAAGCACTGATGGGTGTCTCTGGAAGAGAAGCAGAGAGCCATTTCAAAGGAGCCAGAAGGACGCCTACCAGAAATACAAAGGAAATTTGCCTGCTCTTGTTAACATGCTGCATCTTGCTCTGGAGATCCTTGACCGAAGCTCTCTCCAGTTTTCCTTGGGGAATTCACTGAGCCCCTGGCAAATAAACTGAGCCGCTCCAAAAAAAGAGCAAGAGCAGGGGAGACTGTGCTGGTACCTTGCAGTTTAACAGATGCATCAACCCAGGTGCTATATTTAGGAGTCCTTAGGAACGTGCCTGTCTGCACAGAACCAAAAAGAGTCAAGGCATGGTAAGGGAAGAGGGGCAAAAGGAGTCAAGGAATGACAAAGGAAGAGAGGCAATTTGCACGAGAAGAACACAGGTCAGACCCCCATACAGATGGCCCCATGGCAGGCATGTGGAGTGGCAGGAGAGGAACTGAGCAGAGAGAACCCAGCCTCCCCACTACCCATTCAATTCCAGCACCATTTCATTTCTGGCCCCAAAGGCAAGACAGCCACTATGGCCATGACCTGGGGAGGAAAGGGTTTGGGGAGGGCTGCAACCTCAGCAGGGTATGTTGCCACCTTCCAAAGCAGCTGTTTCCTCTACCGAACTGGTCTCCAGGCCACACCTGGAGGTCAGCGGCCCTAGGCAGTCAGTTGGCCCCACATGGCAACTAAGGAAAGAGGAGGCTTCACACCGAAGAAGAAAATCAAGACTGTGCCCCAGAACACCAGATCCACCAAAGTGCATGCAATTGCCAACTTAAGCTCATTTACAGGATTTATTTCTCAGTCTGAGTAATTCAAGTAATGACGCAGAGTGGTAAAGCTGCAGTGCTGCAGTCCAAGCTCTCTGCTCACGACCTAAGTTCGATCCCAGCGGAAGCCGGTTCAGGTAGCCGGCTAACGGTCGACTCAGCCTTCCATCCTTCCGAGGTTGGTAAAATGAGTACCCAGCTCGCTGGAGGGAAAGTGTAGATGACTGAGGAAGGCAATGGCAAACCACCCCGTTAAAGTCTGCCTGGAAAACGTAGTACGACATCACCCCAGAGTCAGAAACGACCGGTGGTTGTACAGAAGACTACCTTGACCTTTTTGAGCAATTTGCAATCATAATTCTATGCATGCTTGTTTACTCAGAGGTAAAATATCGCTGAGTTCAACAGGATTTGCTCCCCAGAAAGCATGAGCTGGACCACAGCCTCACTATGCACTTCTTTGCTACTGATCCCTTTCGTTACCTATGGGGAGAAGCAAGGAACAAAGCACAATAGCTGCATCCACTAACCACACAAACCCCAGCTTAGCTATACTTTGAGGGATGAGCCTTGGCTCAGTGACAGAGCATCTGCTTGGCATGCAGAAGGTCCCAGGTTCAATCCCTGGTATCTTCAGTTTAAAGGGACCAGGGCAGGACGTGGTGTGGAAGACCTCAGCCTGAGAAGAAGAAGAAGAAGATATTGGATTTATATCCCGCCCTCCACTCCGAAGAGTCTCAGAGCGGCTCACAATCTCCTTTACCTTCCTCCCCCACAACAGACACCCTGTGAGGTGGGTGGGGCTGGAGAGGGCTCTCACAGCAGCTGCCCTTTCAAGGACAACCTCTGCCAGAGCTATGGCTGACCCAAGGCCATTCTAGCAGGTGCAAGTGGAGGAGTGGGGAATCAAACCTGGTTCTCCCAGATAAGAGTCCGCACACTTAACCACTACACCAAACTGGCTCTCCCTGGAGAATTGCTGCCAGTTTGAGCAGACAATACTGACCTTGATGGAGCAAGTATCGGATTCAGTAGAAGGCGGCTTCGATATAATTTGGGGCAGGGGCTTTGGCTCAGTAGTAGAGCATCTGCTTGGCATGCAGAAGGTCCCAGGTTCAACCCCCAGCATGTCCAGGCAAAATGGACCAGGGCAGGAGGTGATGTGAAAGACTTCACCCTGGAGAACTACTGCCAGTCTGAGTAGACAATATTGGCCTTGTTTGTTGGGGAGGGGCTGTTGCACAGTGGCAGAGCATTAGCTAGGCATGCAGAAGGTCCCAGGTTCAGCCCCTGGCACCTCCAGTTAAAAAGGACCAGGCAGTAGGTGATGGGGGAAAAACCTTCACCTGAGATCCTGGAGAGCAGCTGCCGGTCTGAGTGTACAAGACTGACCTTGATAGACCAAAGGTCTGATTCAATAGAAGGCAGCTTCATGTTGTTCCTGCGTCTGTTTGTTTTTACGACTCTCCCACAAGTGTGTGTATGCCGCCCTGCTCCAAACACAGCCCTGGATGCAACCCTCCCCCCCCCCGTCCCAAGCCACCGCCCACGGCCAACGTCCAGCTCAGCAGATCAATACCGAGCTGAATAAATAAAGGCTCTCCTGAGCATTCGTTCAAGCCGGTGCGATGTCAGGCCCCTGACAGTATCGATCGCTAGCGCAAATGCGCCGTTCGCTGACCCAAGGGCCTGGTGTGCGGAGTGCGGGGGCAAGGTTAGTGGAATGTCGGAAAGGGAACGGACGTGCCAGCCCTCGACATCGCTGCAGAAGACAAAATAAAATTCTTGCAGCCTTGTGCCACTCTGTATTCATCAATCTGAAGCAATTATACCTCCCCTTTTCCCATCCCCAGTGTCTGCACTCGCTGGAAAGAAGGCGAAACAGTGTTCACGTATAATTTAAAAGGCTGTATTAGAAAAGAGCCCCAACCCTGGATAGCCCGATCTCATCAAATCTTGGAAGCTAAACAGGGTCGGCCCTGGCTAGTTGTTAAAGCCAGTTTGGTGTAGTGGTTAAGTGAGCGGACTCTTATCTGGGAGAACCAGGTTTGATTCCCCACTCCTCCACTTGCAGCTACTGGAATGGCCTTGGGTCAGCCATAGCTCTCTTATCTGGGAGAACCGGGTTTGATTCCCCACTCCTCCACTTGCAGCTGCTGGAATGGCCTTGGGTCAGCCATAGCTCTCTTATCTGGGAGAACCGGGTTTGATTCCCCACTCCTCCACTTGCAGCTGCTGGAATGGCCTTGGGTCAGCCATAGCTCTCTTATCTGGGAGAACCGGGTTTGATTCCCCACTCCTCCACTTGCACCTGCTGGAATGGCCTTGGGGCAGCCATAGCTCTGGCAGAGGTTGCCCTTGAAAGGGCAGCTGCTGTGAGAGCTCTCTCAGCCCCACCTACCTCACAGGGTGTCTGTTGTGGGGGGGGGGAGGTAAAGGAGATTGTGACCACTCTGAGACTTTGAGATTCAGAGTATAGGGCAGGATATAAATCCGATATCATCACCATCATCACCTTCTTTTCCTTCGGCCCAGGCTACTGCGATCTCATCAGCTCTCAAAAGTTAAGCAGGGTTGGTTGACCACCGAGGAAGTCCACGGTTGCAATGCAGAGGCAGGTAATGGTAAACCACCTCTGGATGCCTTGAAAACCCTACAGGGTCTCCGTAAGTCAGTTGAGACTCAATGGCAGCTTCCGTGACCACGTGAGAAAAGAGGAGGTTACCAGACCCAAATCATCTCACCTCTGCCATGAATTTGGTAGGGGCTCAAGGAAGATTCCCTCTCTCTGCTTCGGACCATCCTCATCCTAAGAGCATGGAATGATCTTGAATACACACCCCGATATTTGAACCGCCCTGCCCCGGATGGCCCAGGCTAGCCAGACTCCATCAGATCTGGGAAGCTAGTCAGCCCCGGTTAGTCCTTGGATGGGAGACCACCAAGGAAGGCCAGGGTCGTTTTCTATGCAGAGGAAGCCAATGGCAAACCACCTCTGAATGTCTCTTGCCTTGGGAAAAACCCCACGAAGGGTCACCATAGGTTGGGTTGCCAGGTGTGTGTTGGAAAATACCTGGAGACTTTGGGGGTGGATCTGGGAGAAGGTGGGGTTTGGGGAAGGGCCTCAGCAAACTACAATGCCACAGAGTCCACCCTCCAAAGCAGCCATTTTCTCCAGGGGAGCTGATCTCTGCCAGATCAGTTGGATCTCTGGAGATCAATTGTAAAAGCAGGAGAACTCCAGGCCCCAGGCTAGGTCTCTGTTGGAAACTACCTGGAGACTTTGGGGGTGGAGCCAGAAGAGGGTGGGGTTTGGGGAGGGGAGGGGCCTCTGCATGGTGCAATGCCATACAGCCCGCCCTCCAAAGCAGCCCTTTTCTCCAGGGGAGCTGATCTCTGCCAGCTGGAGATCACCTGTAAAAGCAGAAGATCTCTAGGCCCCACCTGGAGGCTGGCAACCCTAAGTCAGCTGAACTTGACAGCACTTTCCAGCACCATATTTGAACCACACCTCTGGGTATGACTCTGAGGTAGCTGCCCCTCCTAAAAGCCAGCGTGGCTTCCCTCCTCCTGCCTTTGGTGCTTATGGATCCACAGTAGATCTTCATCTGCTTGGAAAGATTGGGGGGGGGGGCGGTGGAAGGAAGGGGGCAGCTGTTGTGTGACCATTAACAGAGATTACAAGGGTGTGACACCCAAGTTTCCTGGGGAAGGACAAAGCCAGGCTGCAGTTGATACCTGCCTCACCTGGAGAGGTAAGCGAGGAGGGTGCGGGTGGTGGGGAAGCGGACCTTTGATGTCTCACACAGGCAACTGAGACCACACAGTGTGTAGCAGGGGTGGGGGGGTGTGGGGAATGAAACAAATCACATGGCTGTCTGAGTCTCTCTGAGGGCGGAAATGTTAAAGCAGACGACTGTAACTGTCTCAAAGCTGCTCTGACCAGACGCCCTTAGAAGACAGGCAGAGCTTCAGTCCAAATGTCACACTGACTTTCACTGATATGAAATATCTGCAAATCCACTTTTCTCCCAACTCATGTGAACCTACTGCCATGAACAAAATACAGTTCTTCTGAATTGGCCTTGACACACACATCCCAACATCCTTGGCATCACAGGAAAGCCAAAGGCCCAATCAACCAGCAGCCTTGAAGCTCCCCAAAGCGTGCCCCACATACACGTATTCATAGTCGTCCCGTGACTTCCCCTCTCTTCACTGCTTCATAACTTCCCTATGAATTAAAACTGGAAGTATGCCTTGCTTGCAAATGAGAAAAGCATGTAAAAACTACCCACTGTGGAAGCCAATGGCTGTACATGGTACTAGTCGATGTTCTAGGCACACTTCTAAACTGAGAGCAGGCCATTTCAGAGCAGTGACTCATGCAGAGATGCAACACACCACCTCACAAAACAAATGAAACTGCCTTATACTGTATCAAACCCTTAGTCCATCAAGGTCAGTATTGTCTACTTAGATCGGCAGTCTGTCTCCAGGGTCTCGGGCAGAGGTCTTTCACATCACCCACTGCCTGGTCTTGTAACTGGAGATGCCGGGGATTGAACCTGGAACCTTCTGCATGCCAAGCAGACGCTCTACCACTGAGCCACAGCCTCCCCCCTGTATCCTCTGATGGCAGGTAACTCTACTGTGTCTTTGCTTCTGCAGTGACTGACCCAGTGATGATCCATGGCTGGATTACCCACCCTTAATGGAAACTGATTGGAAAGAGTCAAGGTTGGAAGGTTTCGAGGCAATAAACCACCATGGGTGAGTTATGCTTACAGAAGCCTTTAATTGCTTAATTTGATTCTTGAGGCACGTTAGCATTTTTTCTCATCTTTGCAAAGCCTCCAGGTCAGCACAGTGGTCGGTCACTGGGAGGGTGTTCTTGGCTATTTTTCCACCCCTCAGAAGCCGCGGCGGGCAGGCGCCTTGGCTTTCACTCTGCTCCTTTCTAGCAAGTATTTTATTAACTTCCTTCCTCTTTATGAATTTATCACACGGAAGAACTATAGATCCGACGACAAATACCTGTTGGGTTAAATGTGATGCGTGCGCATGTTTGGCATGCTGAGAAAAGATCAATCCTTTTTTGTGTTTCTATCACTGCAGCCTCACTCAGTCCCTCCCCTTGCTTGGAAGAAAATACATGGGACTGTTAAAAAGAAAAAGTGCTGGGGCTACCATTTCCTCCTGAGACAGTCGGCAAAGCTTGCTTGCCTTCCAGTCTGGGGATCTGGAAAGGCTATGAGGAAAAGATCAAACATAGCAGTAGGCCTTGTCCTCTAAGAGAAGCCTTTCCCCAAATGCAGTGCCTGGGGAAACCATGGCACCTACTGCCAACACTTTTTCTGGTGCGCACCAAGGGTTTATTAGAAACTGGCTGGGGCCAGGTAGAATTGGCCACTGTATGAAAGAGGATGCTGGGCTACATGGACCACTGGTCTGATCCAGCAGGGCTCTTCTGATGCTCTTATGAAGACCTCAGCCTCCATAACCTACTGTTGGCCCTCCAGAGGAACTGGCTGGCCACTGTGTGAGACAGCAAGCTGGACTAGATGGACCTCTGGTCTGATCCAGCAGGGCTCTTCTGATGTTTTTATGAAGGCCTCAGCCTCTATGTCCTGTTTCTGACCCTCCAGGGGAACTGGTTGGCCTCTGTGTGAGACAGGATGCTGGACTAGATGGACCTCTGGTCTGATCCAGCAGGGCTCTTCTGATGTTCTTATGAAGGCCTCAGCCTCTATGTCCTGTTTCTGACCCTCCAGGGGAACTGGTTGGCCTCTGTGTGAGACAGGATGCTGGACTAGATGGACCTCTGGTCTGATCCAGCAGGGCTCTTCTGATGTTTATTTATTTATTTATTACTTTGCATTTATATCCCGCCCTCTCCGCAAGCGGACTCAGGGCGGCTTACAGTATCATAAAAACAATCAATTCCATAAAACATATAAAACCATAATACATTTATCAGTTTAAAACTGTTCTTATGTTTTGTCCATCAAGCCTGATTGGCCATTGAAGGTTTGATTGGCTGTGTAGAGTTTTAAAAGCATCATTTTGGCAGCAGCTGCTCCCACGGCATGAACATCTTCACTGTGTGGCTGAAGGTAAACTGTGGCAATCATTTTGTAGCAAGCTCTGCCTCCCGCTGCAGCCATTTTGTGGCTGCACTGACCATGCAGTGACATCATTCTAAGTGTGCCTGCAGGCTCTAAAGGTTGGGGAGCCCTGGTATAAGTAACTGGGCACTGTCCCATTCTCCCAAGCCCAAGCACTGTCTTCCTGCCAAGAAGTAGTGATGGAACTGGGTCAGCAACTATTAAACCAAGCAGTTCACTCCAGCTGTTAGGGAATGGTGCGGCACTACCTTGTAGAGAGCCAGTTTGGTGCAGTGGTTAAGTCCTGGGAGTCCAGGTTAAGTTAAGTCTGGGAGAACCAGGTTTGATTCCACATTCCTCCACTTGCAGCTGCTGGAATGGCCTTGGGTCGGCCATAGCTCTCACAGAGTTGTCCTTGAAAGGGCGGCTTCTGGAAGAACTCTCTCAACCCCACCCCCCTCACATAGTGCTTGTTGTGGGGGAAGAAGAAGAAGAAGATATTGGATTTCTATCCCGCCCTCCACTCCGAAGAGTCTCAGAGCGGCTCACAATCTCCTTTACCTTCCTCCCCCACAACAGACACCCTGTGAGGTGGGTGGAGCTGGAGAGGGCTCTCACGGCAGCTGCCCTTTCAAGGACAACCTCTGCCAGAGCTATGGCTGACCCAAGGCCATCTCAGCAGGTGCAAGTGGAGGAGTGGGGAATCAAACCCGGTTCTCCCAGATAAGAGTCCGCACACTTCACCACTACACCAAACTGGGGAGGAAGGTAAAGAAGATTCTGAGCCGCTCTGAGACTCAGATTAAGAGTGAAGGGCAGGGTATAAATCCAATATCATCCTCTTCGTTACCATCTTCTTCTTGTACTGCTATAAACACCAGGAGGGCACGGATGTGGCTTCTCCCCAGAACAACCAGTGGTCCCACATACGCATTACAGCATCAAGAAGCAAGCACAAGAGATTAGGCTGGCTGCATGTGCTCTGAGAATCGCCCACAAAGGCTCACATCAACATCTTCCCTCCTCATCTTCCCCTACTTGCTTGCCTTATGGTCCATTCCCACTGAGTGAAATGGGAGAGAGGATGTTAACGGCATAAGTCATGCGCTTTGGAAAACACAAAAAGGTTAGGCAAAGGTAAGATGTAAAGATCCTAAAGGAGCAAGCCCATCTGCTCAGCCACAGTGCCCCCCCCCAAAAAAATCCTCCATGCTTTCAGGTGGAAATTACGGTACGCTGAGTTCACGGCTCTCCCCCTGGCTGCCGCCGCTGCGTACACGCACACACACACGCAGAGGCAGAGGGCAAGATTCTTGACATTAGGCCTGTATTCGTTTAGCCCAGGGGAGGCCGTGCTCGGGGTCAGCATCTGGTTGTCTGTCAAGCTCGGCTTGCTTTGCTTTATTTATTTATTTGTTCGTGCCTAACCCAATTTTCCAGCTGGAACGGCGGGCGGCGGTAGAAGTAACTCGATTGAGGCGCCCCAGGCGAGGCGGCGCTCCCTCCTCGCCTGTCCCCTTAATCAATAAGGCCGTTTCCTCTTCGCCTCTGAAATGGTTAGGCCGTTCTGCAACAAGAGGCGCGCGTTGTGTCAGGAGCCAGAAATGCTCCAGATACATGGTGCGCACGCACACACACACATATATATATACATATTTAATAGAGCGTGTTTTTCAGATGAGCCTCGGAAGAACATAGAGGTCAAGGGAAGCGGAGGTTCGGGGCGGGAGAGGAGTGCGAGATCGATCAGGAGCAGCCACCGCTCCCCAGAACCTTGCCGCAAAGCGCCTGGGCGAGAAGAAGCACCATTTGTCTTTCCCGGCCTTAATTAGCACGATTTTCTGATCAAGGCTCAACCATTCCCTGATCAAGGGCCTCATCGATTTTACCCTCTGGCCTGCCAGCGTTCAGGCCGAGGCACACAACGGCTCCCGAAGGTTGAAACTGAAGCCCGGCTGGCCCGGAGACTGATGCGTTCTCATCGTTCCATGTGTGTGACGACCTCTGCTGTGTAAATACCACCAAAGCGGTTTGGGGTGGGAGGACTGTGTCTTCAGATGCCCCCCCCAAGTGTCATTCATTCTTTGTCCTGCTTCCTGGCCCGAATACAATGGCCTCCCCGAAGCATCTTACAGAGATTGAAAACCAATATGGGTATCAATTAAAAGTCTAACGCAAATGGTGTTTGGGGGCTCTCGGCGGGAGCTGGATCCAATAGAAGGGCAGCTGGCGGCTGCCTTGTCCCTCTCTCTCTGGCCTTGCTGATAGCTGTTGTAACTGGTAAATTTGACGCTGGTGATGCCACATGAGACATAAGGCTTTCTTCTGAAGAACCAGTTTGGTGTAGTGGTTAAGTGTGCGGACTCTTATCTGGGAGAACCGGGTTTGATTCCCCACTCCTTCACTTGCACCTGCTGGAATGACCTTGGGTCAGCCATAACTCTCACAGAGCTGTCCTTGAAAGGGCAGCTTCTGTGAGAGCTCTCTCAGCCCCACCCACCTCACAGGGTGTCTGTTGTGGGGGGGAGAAGATATAGGAGATTGTAAGCTGCTCTGAGTCTCTGATTCAGAGAGAAGGGTGGGTTATAAATCTGCAGTCTTCTTTTTCTTCTTCCGCAAAATCAGACCCTTATTCTATCAAGGTCAGTACTGTCTACTCTTGAGACCGATTTCTCACTAGGCTTGTTCCGGTCTTTGAGCCCTTCCCCCTCCCCCCGCACTTCTGTTCAATTTGCCCAAGCTGCCGTGGGGCTGCGACTTGCCCCGCCTCTTTACCGCAGCAAGCAGAAACCAGTTTTCAGAGGATCTTTTTTGCCATGGGAAAGAGGTGGGGCAAGTTGCAGCCCCACGGCAGCTCATGCGAAATTGGACAGAGCTGCGTGGAGGGGGGTGTCCTTCACATGAACACATGAAGCTGCCTTACACTGAATCAGACCTTCAGTCCATCAAGGTCAGTATTGTCTACTCAATCTGGCAGCAGCTCTCCAGGGTCTCAGGCTGAGGTCTTTCACATCACCTCCTGCCTGGTCTTTTTAACTGGAGATGCTGGGGGTTGAACCCAGGACCTTCTGCATGCAAAGCAGATGCTCTGGCACTGAGCCACAGACCCTCTTCCCTCATAGCTTTAAGAAGTGCTATCAGTGTGTCAGGTGACTGAAGAGGACAGGACAGGAAGCTGCCAAGCTGTGGACCCAGTTCCAGCTGAGAGCATCCAATTCGTGAAACATCTGTAACCCAATTTCAACATCTTTTCCATTTTTAATTCCCACGAGTCTCTTCGTGAATCAGTTTTGGTTGAAAAGCGAGACATAAACCTAACAAATAATTTAGCTAAAGTATCTGTATCTTGCGCTTCAACAATGACCACTGACATGACATTTAGTTACTCCCCTCCCATACTCCCAAGGAGTTTACGACAGCATGAGACAGGTAATGCCGAAAGAAAGAGAAGGCTGAGGTCACCCAGCAAGTCTTAGGGCTCAACAGAGATTCGAATTCAAGTCACTTTGGTCCAAGAGTTAGTACGCTTCATCCTACACTAGCCTTGCACACAGAATGAGGTAGCAGAGAGAGGGCCTTTCAACCCATTCAGTCCGATGTAATGATCAGGGCCGGCTCGCCCACTAGGCAAACTAGGTAGTTGCTTAGGCCGCTGGGAAAGGGGGGGTGCCAAATTGGGTTCCCCCGCCCCCTCGGTGCCCAAGACAACCACCTAGTTTGCCTCTTTCTCTCTCCTCACCACCAGACCGCTTCCTTCCCGTTTGCTATGTCCTCCAAGCCTCCCGTCCAGTCTGCTGTGCTCCACCCACCCCCCAGTCGCCGTGACCATGACAAGACTGGCCCTACCAGCTTCAAGGCAGCCGGCAGGACCGCGTTTTGAGAAGGCTTTGCTCCCCCTTCATTTCCGATTCCAGAAAGGAGGGGAGAGAAGTCTCCGCCATCTTTCTCTTCTCAAAATGAGGCCCTGCCGGCTGCTTTGAAGCCGATAGGGCCAGCCTCGTCGTGGCGAGGGGGGAGTGGGCAGAGCACCGCACAGCAGACTGGAAGGGAGGCATGGTGGATGGGAAAGTAGGGGACTCGCAATGGGGGGTGGGGAGAGAGAGGCAAACTGGCGGCGAGCAGGAGTGTGGCGAGCACTGGTGGCGAGCGGGGGGGGCGGTGAGCACTGGTGGCAAGCGGCGGGCGCAACAAGAGTGCAGTGAAAGGCAGGGGGCTGACGGGGGGGCGCTGCGGCGGGAAGCCTGCCTGGGGCGCCATATGCCCTAGAGCCGGGGCTGGCAATGATAGCGCTTTGTTAGCACTCTGCTGACTAGGAGAGAAAGTATTGTGCTATTACTCTGAAGGAGATTGTGTTTTGCTTGCATCAGCATAGAGAGCCAAAGGGTATGGAGAGAGAGGAGGATCAACTGGGATCGTCATACGGTCATATCCCCTACCCAACACTCTCTCTGGTTGTGGGCATGTTGTCTACATGCATTCAAGTGGGAGGTATTCTGAATGAAGCAGGAGGAATTTTTTTTCCCCCCAACTCACTCAGACCTAGGAAACGATAAAGCTTTGTTAGCACTGCTGACATGGAAGACAATATTGTGCCAACGTTTTGAAGGTGATTGCCTGCAGAGTGGTAAGCGGTGACAAACTGGCAGAGATTCACCAAGGCATCATAGGGCTATAAGCCTAACTGAAATGCATCTTAAGCAGGTGCAGATAACTGGATTCTGCTGACGTATATGTGACCAAGCTTTAACGTGCCTATGACTTACCTTTGGGTCAAGCGTTGGCCCCTTGCTATACAGGGGACAGCTCTCATTATAAACAGGGAGGAGAAAGGGGGAAGGAAGCGAAGAAGTCATAATATTTCCTGACAGTTACCCTTCCGTGCAGCGAAGTTACCGATGCGTTATGCCCCCAAACTATTCCCCCCCCCTCCTGAATAACCCACTGCTATTGACATCCTTCCAAGATCGTTAAAGCAAACATCAAGGAAAAGGGAGCATTTGTTTGTTTAAGGAGGTGCAAGTCTTGACAAAGACCCTAATCAGTTATTTAGATAATTGAAATGCCGCCCTGCTTTGTTACCTGCAGGGGCCAAACAGGAAAGACCTCGGAGAGAAACAAAGCAGGCAGACAAGGGCTCCGGGCTAGAATTGCATCCAGGTGTGGAAAGAAGGCTTGGCTGGGACCTGGAAACCACAGAGGGTTCGTTGTTCCAGCTGGGGGGAGGAGGCGGGTGAAGCGAAGCACGGTGCTTCTGTCTGCTGACCGGGTCCACAGTCAACCTACAAACAAACAGCTCTCGCGTATGAGCTGTACGCGCCACAGAAAGTAGGTAACGACCATATCATGGCCAGGACTCACTAATGTCCAGGGCCCAGGCGAGCAGGCTTAAGACCCTGGAGAGCCGCTGCCGGTCTTAGGCAATACTGCCTTTGATGGACCGAGGGTCTGATTCAGTATAAGGCGGCTTCGTTTGTTCAGTGTCACCCACCAAGCAGTCTCTTTGCAGAGAAACCAGGGCAAGAAGTTGTGTGAACTTCAGCAGAGCACAAGAAGGAGAGCAGGAAGCGCTTAGTTCTCTTGGCCCCTTCTTGCACACCACGGGAAATGCCAATTGCCACTTTGGGGTCAGGCAGCAGATTTCTCCAGGCCTGTTTGGCCAGGGATCCTGGAGGTTTTTTGCCATCTATATGGCCGAGGACCTGCCTACCTAAAGGACCGCCTCTCCCCATATGTACCCCGGAGAGCACTGAGGTCTGGTTCTCAGAACTTATTAACAATCCCTGGGCCAAGAGAAGTTAGGTTGAAGGCCACTAGGGAGCAGGCCTTCTCGGTGATAGCCCCTCGTTGGTGGAATGACCTTCCAGAGATGGTGCGAGCCCTGCGGGACCTGAACCAATTCCGCAGGGCTTGCAAAACATTTCTTTTTCAGCTGGCATTTGAGACATCATGTGGTAATTGAGACGGAACCTGATTAACGAACAGCCATCTTAAATACATCAGGACTATATCAATTTAGCACCTATTTTATATTTTATATGTTTTTATGTATTTTAAATAACTTATCTGTAATTGATGTTTAAATTGTTATGTTTTATGAATCATGGGATTCCCATGTCGGTTATATTGTTCAATGTGAATCATGGGACTCCCGTGTCTGTTAGCCGCCCTGAGCCCGCTTTGCGGGGAGGGCGGGATATAAAAATAAAATATTATTATTATTATTATTATTATTATTATTATTATTATTATTATCTTCTGGGCATGGAACAGGGGTCACTGGGTATGTGTGGGGACGAGGCTGTTGTGAATTTCCTGCATTGTGCAGGGGTTGGTCTACATGACCCCAGAGGTCCCTCCCAACTCTGCGATTCTATGAAACATGTCTGAGGGTGTGCTTCGAGATGGGGCATGCAATTCAAGAACTTGGGAACTTCTGTTTACCGTAGACCAGGGGCACCTCTTGGAGTGCCCACTGAGTGCTTTTAGAAAGTAGACAGGGCTAAGTGGGACTTTTGCCCAGGTTGGCTTAAAATGGGCTGTGCAGATTAAAAGGCACCCTGTTAAGAAGAGTTTCTATTAGAGGGCTTTTTTTTTTTGGTGGCAGGAACTCCTCTGCATATTAGGCCACACACCCCTGATGGAGCCAATCCTCCAAGAGCTTACAGGGCCTAATATGCAAAGGAGTTATTGCTACAAAAAAAGCCCTGATTAGAGTTATATACTTGACATTTGCTGGTTGGCTCCACCTCCTGTGGCAGCCATACTGTGTGAGCCCTCTGCCCTGTGTTGGAATCCCTGCCTGAGGGCTCAAAAAAAGGTTGAGGACTCCTGCTGGAGACCTTAGCTGGAACTTGCCCAACAACTAAGGCCGTTTGCTGAGGCCTTTCTCTACAAGCGATTTGCCCCCGCATTTGATCGGACTGCATGGGCTTGTTTTCTTTGATTTTAACCTTCCATTTCCCTTCTCTCCCTCTTGGGTAAAGAGGTATAAATTTAATTCTGCTTTTTCTGGTTTGCTATTGTTGATTTGATACGCTCCACAGAGCTCGGGGTGTTATTGATTGGTAATTTTACTGAGGAGTTTACCGTTGCTGTTCGGCACGTTATGTCTTAAATAAGCAAATATTTGTTTTCCAGAAAATCAAGTTTCTAGCCCTGCAGAAGATTTCGCACAGTGTCTCTTGGGATTGGATGGAATCTCATTCAAAAGCCAGAGAAGAGAGCAAGCAGGATTTCGGCACACAACTCTTTGGCTCTCAGAAAGGTAAAATGTGTGTGTGTTTTTCCCCTTTCCTTTTTCTACACCCCCCCCCCAAAAAGCTTGCAACTTAAAATATATCTTTTTCTACCAGGCCTTCTTACTTTCCCGAGAAACACTTTAAAATTTCCACTCCTGCTTCTATGAGTTTCCAGAGAGTAAGTCTTTCCTTGCCAAAGCTTTAGTGGCACGCTTTCAAGACACTGCCAAGCTGGGGGTGGGGTGGGGGGTAAGAAACACACAGGACAGCTGAGGAAATCTCAGAAGCTCAATTGTCCCTGTTGGCTGTTGAAAGGCCTGGCTGCAAAGGTGGGTGGGCGGGAGGGGGGCTTTACTTCCCAGCCAGGTAACAAAACAGAAGCTTGAAGTGGGTTGAAGCTCCAGTTCCCATCTCTCCTTCCTACCCGTGTAAGCCTAAAAAGAAGGGACACATTTCTATGCTAGAGAGAGAGTTGGGCTGTGGCTCAGGAGTAAGACAGGAGCTTCGCCCAAGGAAGGGGACCATCATTCCTTCACCTCTCTGGTTAAAAGGGCTTCTGGTAGCAGCAACAGCTGGGCAAAGATCTTTCTCTGCCTGAGCTCTGCAGGGCTACTGCCAGTCAGAGAGAATAGTGTACTGCTGGATGCAGCAATAGGCTGATTTGCTCCAAAACTTTAAGCTGTGCCATTTCAAGCCATCTCTACACAATACCAGAATTTGCGGGGGGGGGGGGGGGTTGGCATGCTCACAGGATCGAAACAGGCCGAAACACAACACAAAAAATGTCACAAGGATACTTTTTACCGGGATTGTGCTTAAGGCCACAATTCCACAGGGAAAGCTCAGAAGAGGCACATAATTCGGCATCCTGCAGAAGTACACTGTGAGTCTTATCTGGGAGAATTGGGTTTGATTCCCCCCTCCTCCACTTGCAGCTGCTGGAATGGCTTTGGGTGAGCCATAGCTCTCGTAGGAGTTGTCCTTGAAAGGGCAGCTGCTGTGAGAGCCCTCTCAGCCCCACCCACTTCACAGTGTTGTGGGGGGAGAAGATAAAGGAGATTGTAAGCTGCTCTGAGACTCTGAGATTCAGAGTATAGGGTGGGATATAAATCCAATATCATCTTCTTCTTCTGAAAGCATCTTATATGGAATCAGACCATCAAGGTCATCTTGTCTACTGTGATTGGCAGTGGCTCTCCGGGGTCTCAGACAGGGGTCTTTTTCACCTACTACCTGATAATTTTAACTGGAGATGCTGGGGATTGAACCTGGGACTTTCTGTATGCGAAGCAGATGCTCTGTCACTGAGCCACAGCCCCTCCCCTAAATGCTGGTTTTAATTTCAGAATCAAATTTCTAACCCTGAAGGATGCAAAGATATGACTGAAGTGTGCAGGCCAATGAATGCCTGCTGAAAATCTCCGAAAGTGCGTGTGTGTGTGGATTTCCAGTGGTAAAAGGTCAGTCACACACTCTCAGCCTAACCTTCATTTACTGATCCCTTGTTTCCCCACTATTCCCCTCCAAGGAGCTCAGGGTGAAAAAAATGGGGCGCCTGCTGCACGCCCCCCCCCCATGTGCTTTGTTGTAATCAGGCTTCGGATTCAGCAGGGGCTCACAGGAGCACAGCTCCTGAACCCTTCTGAGAGTTCCTCCTCCTCCTTCCCACCTTGTCCACTGAACAGTAGGTGCAGCTGCATAACAATCCCTGGATGAGCTCCACCACCTATTTTTCTACAAAACGACCCCTGGTTCATTTTTCAGTTTCATATCACAACATGGAAAGGACGCCATCTCAGCATTTCACCTATAGCGTTTCTCCTCCCCATCCAACAAGCACCTTTCCAAATATCATATATAACACACGTGCCACCCCATTTATCTCTTTGCAATCCTGTAGGTGTGGCTGGGCAGAGAGAAAGGGACTAACCCAATATCACGCAAGCAGCTTCATGGCTGATGGCTGATTTGAATCGGGGCCTCTCAAGCCCTGATCCAGCACTGTCACCTCTACTCTCATTCAACTTTGCCTCTCCACGGAAGAAGAAAATATGCAAAACAGTAAAACTATGAATAAATTATGCAAAACAGGAGGCACTGTGCAAACAGCACCCAGGGCTTCTTGGCGAAGATTTTGCCTTGACACAGAATTCTGCCTTTTCCTTCTTTTTTTTTTTTTTAAAAAAAGCATGAATGACAAGCAGCCCTGGCCATAATCCAGGCTGGCAAGTAAATTGACAAAAAAAAAAAAAGCAAACCAAGTAATTAATTTTCAATGAATTAAATTTTTACTAGATGGCCATATGATCCATGTTAGCCATTTGTGAGCTACAAGAATAGGGGTTTTTTTTACAAAGTTTCTCTTCCTTGCTTCCTGAAGACAACTCTTTCCACATGCAGAAAATGAGAACCGTACAAAGGTGCCAGACAGTTGACGTAACAGAACTGACTACACCGCTTCAGGTGGAAGGGTCACATTATGGAATGCTTCCCTTATGTTCAAGACTCCCTGCCAATTAAGACCCTAAGTTAGGAAGCTAAGCAGAGTACTTGGCAAGTACTTGGTTGGGAAACACTGGAATACCAGTGCCGGGAGGCAGAAGCAGGCTGTATTAAGCCACTTCTCTGAAAGTCCTCCATGCCCCAGTAGGGGTCTCCAGAAGTTGCTATGGCTTCCAGGCTTACACACACACTCTCTCACACACAAATTATTATTATTATTATTATTATTTTAAAAAGACTCCTTGCTGATTAGAGATGCCAGACATGAGATGCAGCCTGGAATTACAACTCATTTCCAGACTACAGAGATCAGTTTCCCAGGAGAAAATGGCTGCTTTTGAAGGTGGATTCCATGACATTATATGCTACTGAGGTCCCTCCCCTTCTAAACTCCATCCTCTCGAGGCTCTACCCCCCAGTCTCCAGGAATTCCCCAGCTCAGAGCTGGCAACCCTACTTGAGTGCAGATAGAAAGCTGGCACAGCGTGTCCAAAGAGGAACAGAACCTCTCATTGTGCCATCTTTCTATTTGTGCAAGTTTTTTACTCAGAAGAACATTCAGAATTGGAATTCGCTCCTTGTGGTTTGAGGTGGTGGCAACCCAGCCCACCTCCCCCCACCCCAGTTCTCCACTCCTAGGGCTGTCAGCCCCCCCACAGTGAAGGTGGTGGTCCTCTGCTGCCTAGCTCCACTTGCCCACATGACCTGAAGTGATGTCATCACATCTGGAATATTGGGACAATGCTCTGGTATATGGGCAAAAGCTCTATGGAAGAAACCAAATTGACCACAGAGTTTTTGCCCAAATACCAGAGCGTCACCCCAATGTCTCGAGCACTTCTGGGTCACATGGGCAGTGAGGTAGACATGGACCTCTGCTACTCCCGGCAAGTCCTCCCATCTACCGCTCGTTGCTCGGCAACCGTACCACTCCCTCATCCTGTGTGAACCAAGCCCTACCAGCTGCTTGCAAACAAATGAGTAACTATCTTCAAACTTGCCATAAACTCACACTGCTTGCTAAAAGTCTACCAGAGTTTGTTTGCACAGCCTTCACCTTAAACACGCAACTCACACAGAGACGGAGACAGGGTGTGTGTGGGGGGGACGGACATCTATTGATTCGAGGGAATTCATTTTGACTACGAGAGGACGGCACTTCCTCTCATTTATTAAAGAACTGGCATCGAAACCACAGTGACGTTCAGAATTATCTCGCTCCATCTAATCCCATTCGATCCCCGATGCTCCACCGTTGCAGAGAGGAAGGCCTGCCCATTCCTGTCTTAAGGTGCTATCTCCAGTCGCCTTGGAAACACAGCAAAGGCTGCTTTGACAGAGCCCAAGTACCACCTATCATAAGGATCTATGGAAGAAACCAAATTTACCACAGAGTTTTTGCCCAAATACCAGAGCGTCACCCCAATGTCTCGAGTACTCTAAAAAAAAGAACAACATGCATATAGATTCACATACACACAAAGCAGGGACAGGCGTGTACGCACAAACACAGGAAGGGGAAAACCGACCCATAGCTCAGAATCCATCTGCGAGAAGAAACGAAAGCAGTAGCAGCTATCCGACTAGGAAAGCAAGGAGGAAGAGAAATAGTTTGTTTCTGTGTATGCCACCTTTTAACTTCTAGCTTTACAACATTATTTCGAATGGCCTTCAACCAAAGTACAGAGTTGCTCAACATCATGGTATGGAACTTAGCACCAAAACGGCTGTTTTAAAATTGTATTAATAATTTTAAATTGCAAATTGCTTAATTTTAACTGATATTATTGTAATTGTTTTTATTGTTCTATGGTTTTATTGCCTCATTGTTGATATTTAATGTTGTTAGCCGCCCTGAGCCTGCTTCAGCGGGAAATGCGGGATATAAATACGAAAAATAAAATGACAGACAGACAGACAGACAGACAGATAGATAGCTCTGGGTGGCTTACGTTAAGAGTAGAGAACAGCCATTCATACCTGAGAGTAGCTTGAAGGTATCTCACACATGCCCTGACTTGAATAGTCCAGGCTCACCCGCTCTCATCAGATCTCAGAAGTCAAGTCGAGTCGCCATGGTGTCTATTTGGACGGGAGACCACCAAGGAAGTTCAGGGTTGCTATGCAGAGGCAGGCACCTCTGAATGTCTCTTGCCTTGGAAACCCAACAGGGTCGCCATTTGAGCCTAAGAATGTTTAGTCTCATTGTACACTCAGGAGCCTCATGGCGCAGCGTAGGAAAGCTGTAGTACTGCAGTCCAAACTCTCTGCTCATGACCTGAGTTCGATCCCGGCAGAAGCTGGGTTCAGGTAGCCGGCTCAAGGTTTGTTTGGGGGGGGGGGGTTGGCTCAAGGTTGACTCAGCCTTCCATCCTTCCGAGATTGGTAAAATTAGTCCCCAGCTTGCTGGGAGGAAAATGTAGATGACTGGGGAAGGCAATGGCAAACTACCCCATAAAAAGTCCGCTGTGAAAACATCGTGATGCGATGTCAGTCGGAAATGACTGGTGCTTGCACACCTTTGTCTTTTTTTTATACTCAGGGGACAGTTGCTTATTTCTTTGATTGGGGGTGGGTGGGTTGGGTTAGGGGAAATATGTACCGTTTGATATTATATAATGCATTGAAAATCGTTATAAATTTAAAATGAAAATAAAAACAGAATTGGGGAGGGGAGTCTGCTGACCATTTCCTAGAGGCCAGTGGGCTGCAGTGGGAAGGCGGAGGCAGCAAAGTTCCATTTGGCCAATGCCAAACTGAGTCTGGATCTGACCCATTCTCTTTCCACAGTCCTTACAATAGCTCTGTAGGTCAGTATTATTATTCCCCACATTACAGGTGGAAAGCTGGTGTGGGGGGGGGGGAAGAGAGAGAGCCAGGGGTCATTTCATAGCAGGAGCTCATTTGCATGTTAGGCCACACACCCTGATGTAGCCAATCCTCCAAGAGCTTACAAAAAAGAGCCCTGTAAGCTCTTGGAGGATTGGCTACATCAGGGGTGTGTGGCCTAATATGCAAAGGAGCTCTTGCTACGAAATGACCCCTGGAGAGAGCATTGCCTAAGGTTGCTTGGTGAGCTCATGACAGATTAGATTTGAATTTAGGAATGCCCAATCCACAGCTGAATCTCTTCTTCATCAGAGTTATGCCAGGGGCTAACTATCCATCCCATCATGGTGTGACCATGCAACTGAACATGAGACCAGACAATACTAGCCCCACCCACCCAAATGGCACCCCTTAATGACTCCTTTCCACTTGTCCCTCCATTCCTATGAGGTAAGAGTTAAGTACTGAGACTTCTGCAAGGAGGAAAAACCTCTTCCCCCCCCCTCACCCCAATGATGAGATGAGGGAAACTTCACTTTCTGGGATCCTACAGCAGTCTCAGCCCCACCCCCCATACCCCACTCAGGCCTTGAATTTTAAACAGGGTTCTTGCTGAAACCACATCCCTAGCCCTCCCATCGCTAGGAAGGTTGCTAGTCTATTTATAACAGGAATTCATAACAGATGAGAATACAAGAACGTTAACTCAAAATGGTTTGCAAACCAAACAAGCCAAAAAACCATAGTGACAATCTCAATGCAAAAGCCAGCAGTGAAATCCTAATCAGGAGTTTTTAAAAAATTAAACCTTACAAGGACTCAAATGTCTTTCACTTCCTTAAAATATCAGAAAAGACAAACTTTGGCAAACCTCCTGCAGAAGAGAATCCCACAACTGTCCCGCCTCCACTGGCCACGCTCCGATCCTTCCCCTCATGTGGTTGGGACTCACCTGTGCCACACAACAAGCCAACAAGATAAATGGCAAGCTAATTAAAATCTCAGCAATGACATGAGGACTTGCTGTTTGGCCAACACCTGTCTCAACCAAAAAATGAAGGTAGCAAAAAAGCCAGGTGAATTCCCCTTCCTAAATGATGCATTTGCTTAGCAAATCAGGGCAGGGAAATCCCCATTTACAGAAGCTTTAGTTCTGGTGAGATTCAAACTTCCGCCCTGTTCTGCCGGCTGTGATGGCTCTCAGCATTTATTTGAGTTCCAGTGGCTTGCATCAAAACTATTTCACGTTTACATTCTCTAAGAGTGTGCTAGGTGCTGTACAAAGCATAGGCATGAGGCAGAAATCTGCTTGGTGGCTGGTACGGTCCGTGTGAGACTGGCAAAACCAAAATGGCAGGGGGAAAGTAGAAAGGGACCAATGAATTAGGAGTAAAGGATATACCAGTCGGTGTCAAGAGCCTGGCCATGCAAGGGTACAGTTAGAAGGACACAATACAGCAAGCAATCTTGCTTCGGCTAAGTGCATCAGAAGAGCCACGGCCAGTCTGCTAAGCCTGAAGAACCAAGGGCCTGATTTAGCAAAAGGCAGCTTCATGTGTGTTCAGGTGTTGCAGAGAACTGAGTTTAGCAAGGATTCTCACACCGGATGGCAAAACAGCAGCTAACATTTCAAGGCTAAGAATCACCTCAAGGAGCCCACCGAGTCCGAGAAAGAAGCACACACAGCCTCAAACGCTCGATTTTTAAAAATTACCCTCATCTCCAGTATCTTTTGGAAGAAACTTCACGTGCCTTCTTGGCCGCATGCTCCACAGAAGAAAACGAACATACAACTTAATCTGAGTTGTCTTCGGAAACCACCAAATGCCCAGCTAAAAACAATTTGCAAAAGCCATGGATCTAAGGGAAGCACAGAGAAAAAACCAAACACAAAGGCTCTGCAAATGCTGCCTCTGTGGGCTGCCCCTGATAGTCTTGACATGCGGCTTCACGGAGCCACAATCGAAGGAAAGCTGGCATTTGTTCCTGACATCAAGTCACGAGTCCTCAGGTATCAGTGAAAATAAATTGAAAGCATCCAAGAGTACTTCCCTCTCCCTTGATTTCACCCTGCAACCCCTCTATTGTACAAGAGACCCAAACTAGTAGGGAACTTGACTCAAGGAAGTTGGATCAGTCATGCAAAGATGAACATACGCATGCAAACGCACAGCAGTTCCACCCCTTATGCGGGTTATAAAGTGAAAGCTCCTTCTCATACTTTTCCAGTAGCTGCTGCGAAATTGGGAAACGCTTTTCCAGCGGACATAAGAAGATCAGTGTCCCTTCTGCAGCTTTAGAGGGGAGAGCCAGTTTGGTGTAGTGGTTAAGTGTGCGGACTCTTATCTGGGAGAACCAGGTTTGATTCCCCACTCCTCCACTTGCACCTGCTGGAATGGCCTTGGGTCAGCCATAGCTCTGGCAGAGGTTGTCCTTGAAAGGGCAGCTGCTGTGAGAGCCCTCTCCAGCCCCACCCACCTCACAGGGTGTCTGTTGTGGGGGAGGAAGGTAAAGGAGATTGTGAGCCGCTCTGAGACTCTTCGGAGTGGAGGGCGGGATATAAATCCAATATCTTCTTCTTCTTCTTCTTCTTCTACAAGACTGAACTTTTAGGAAGGGCTTTCAGATAACAGGAGGGTTTTTTAAGGGCAATTGCTTGGACTTCTACATTTTTGTCAGTTTGCTATTTTAATTTAATCTTTACAAAGTACTTTCTTATTGTAGTTACCCACCTTGGGTTCCAGTTTTCCGTGATTAAAATCATGAGTGAGTAAAATGTGAAATTCGCTGCCAGGGGGTGCAATGATGGCCGGCCACCGGCTTAAAAGGGAATTAGATTCATGGAGGAGAGGCCTATCAGTGGCTACTACCCATGGTGATTAAATGGAACCTCCACATTCAGTGGCAGTACATCCCTGAACACCAGTGACAGGAGGCAAAATCAGAGGAAGGCCTCAGCCTCTCTGCCCTGTTGTTGGCCCTCCAGAGGAACCAGTTGGCCTCTGCGTGAGACAGGAGGCTGGACTAGATGGACCCTCACTGGTCTGATCCAGCAGGGCTCTTCTGATGTTCTTCTCAGAGGAAGGTCTCAGCCTCTCTGCCCTGTTGTTGGCCCTCCAGAGGAACTGGCTGGCCACTGTGTGAGAGAGGATGCTGGAGTAGATAGACCACTGGTCTGATCCAGAAGGGCTCTTCTTGGGTTCTTCTCAGGGGACAGCCTTGTCCTCTATACCCTGCTGTTGGCCATCCAGAGGAACTGGTTGAGACAGGATGCTGGAGTAGATTGCCCACTGCTCACATCCAGCCGGGGCTTTTCTTACATTCTTATTGAAGAAAGGGAGGCTTACAAACAATATAAATAAATTTAATTACCAAAAGTGTTAACAGTAGTAAGATGTGGTTCTCAGTGTTACAAAACTGGGGGGGGGGAGGCACCCCCGCTTTTAAGGAATAGGAAGCAGACGAATTCCAAAGAGATCATCCTTCATTGGAAGAAATAGGTAAATGAACGATTGCGTAACTGGGCGTTGAAACACCAAATCTATCCAGACAATTAAAATACCAAGACGGTCTGGTTTAAGGCCGGCCAATTTGGCAACTGGGCCCGGAAAGCGGTTTCGCTCAAGGGTGTTCTCCCCTCGGCCATGTGCAAAAAGAATCAAGAGCAATTAAAAACACTGCTCTAAGCAGGTCCAGAATGTGCACAAGACGCTTCCACTCCCCCCCTCCCCGTGCGTCTGGGAATTCTCGCCTTTCCGCCTCCTCCTTTAGGCACGTTACAATGAAATCCTGCATTGGATTATATTTTCAGCCCAGGGGAAAGAGCAATTTCCTCTCCGGCCTTGCAAATTTTGCAAAAACAACAGGGTGAAGGTCTGGAGCTGAGAAAGCAGGGCTCTTAGGGAGGGAGGGAGGGAGAAAGCGTGAAACAAGGGCAGGGAAAGAGGTAGCAGCTGTCAGTTTCAAGGTGGCAGGTGAGAGGGGGAGGGAAATACTTCCTTTACACAGAGAGTGATTGAAATGTGGGACTCGGTGCCAGAGTTGGTCGTGAGGGCCGTAGGAAAAAGTCTTTTGAAGGGGAGTTAGATAGATTCATGGCGGATAAGTCTATCAGTGGTTACTAGCCAGGGTGACTGAGGGGAGCCTCCACGTCCAGAGGCAGTCAACCTCTGAATCCCAGTGCCAGGAGGCAACATCAAGGAAAGGCCTCAGCCAGTTTGGTGTAGTGGTTAGGCGCGCGGACTCTTATCTGGGAGAACCGGATTTGATTCCCCACTCCTCCACTTGCAGCTGTTGGAATGGCCTTGGGTCAGCCATAGCTATTGCAAAGCTGTCCTTGAAAGGGCAGCTTCTGGGAGAGCTCTCTCAGCTCCACCCATCTCACAGGGTGACTGTTGTGGGAGGGAAGGTAAAGGACTGTTGTGGGAGGGAAGGTATAGGCCGCTCTGAGATTCAGAGTGAAGGGTGGGGTATAAATCCAATATCATCAGCGTCATCATCATCATCCTTCTTCTCCTCCTCCTCCTCCCCATTCCCAATTACTGTGGCTGATCAAAATCCTCATGCCATCTAACCCAGCATCCTCTGGGATGGCCTCATATTTCTGGGGAGCCCTCAGACAGGGCATGGAATTCTCACCCTTTCCGACCATTAATATTCAAAGGCCCACCCTCTCCGCTGACCAGGATGGCCCAGGCTAGCCTTATCTCAGCAGTTAAGCAGACTCAGCCTGGGTTAGTATTTGGATAGGGTATCACCAGGGAAGTCCACTTACAGCTTCACTTACAGTTGCTGGAATGGCCTTGGATCAGACAAAGCTCTTGAAGGAGTTGTCCTTGAAAGGGCAGCTGCTGTGAGAGCTCTCTCAGCTCCACCCACCTCACAGGAGGTCTGTTGTGGGGGGGAGGAATGTATAGGAGATTTTAAGCCGCTTTGAGTCTGATTCAGAGAGAAGGGTGGGGTATAAATCTACGGTCTTCTTCTCCTCCTCCCTTCACCCTATTGTTGGCCAGACTGTAGGACAGGATGCTGGACTAGACAGACCACAGTTCTGATCCAGCAGGGCTCTTCTGATGTTCTTAAGGGACTCGGTCAAACCCCTTCCTGGATGGGAGAGGGTGACTTTGGTAGCAGGACCCCCAATAACCAGAGAGTTCTTGCTGGCGCATGAAGCACAGCAAGCGATGCTCAGCAAGAGAACAGGGAGGGGGGCTCCCCCGAAAGTCACAGTCCTTGGGCGACAAGGCACTTGGGAGAGGGGGCGAGGTGTCGCTGCCTCTGTCATCGAAAGACTCAGCACTGGCATCTGTCGCCTAGCGAGACACTTGCCAAGTCTCTGGATGGAGGAAACAGAGTGTGCAGAGCAGAAAACACCAGCTGACAACTCAAGGAATTAGGTAATTCAAGGGAGGAGGAAGAGAGACAGAGAGAGAGAGAAACAAACGTATTTTTAATTTTTTGCACATGCGGCAAGAAAAATCCTCCCCTACCCATCGCTTTCTCTCACGTGCAAAGGACGCCGCCGCTTCTCCATCTCAGCTGCTCCTGGGGGCGGAAGCTGTCTGGGCCCCTAGGACAGATGGGCACACCGCAGTGGTCACTGGGGAATTTTTACGCCAGTCTTTCCATGGACTCGGTGAGGTCCCCCACTCCACCCCCGCCACCGGCTCCTCCGAGAGAGAAGCTGCCAGCCAGTCGGGACAAGGGAGCCATCGCAAATTAAAAACAGTCGCTCATGCCCTGGAGCGGTTGGAGAGAGCCCCAGGCGCTTTTAATGACATCTCTAAATAATTGTGACAGCAAAATTACTTATCCGAGCTCACCTTTACACTGCCCTTGACACATCGCTAACGAAATGATGGCTTTTCGGCCTCCCTATTTATTAATTTATTAGCGTTCCCCCCCCCCCTATCTCCTTTCCCCCACTCTGGTCTCTCCCAGTGTGACAAGCTCACCTGAAGCTCCGTGGCTCACCAACCAGCCAAGTGGAAGCTTGAACCGTAGGGTTGCCAAGTCCAATTCAGGAAATATCTGGGGACTTTAAAGAACACTGCAATGTTTTACATATAATCATGTGATTTCTTGTAATCAGTGTCGATTACATCTCTAAGAATATTGAAGCGTTGCTCTCCTAGGAAAAGAATTTTAGTAATGTACTCCTGAAGGTTTGTAATTGGTTTTATAATTATTGGAAGTATTCATGTATTTTTATGAATGACGTTTAAAGCTTATAACGGTTTATGCTGCTCGTTGAAGCGCTATGTGAAACAGAGAGAATAGTGCAACTCTGTCGCGTTCTGATGTCTTGCTGCATGACATCATTCTGCTCATCTGTTCACCAAAAAGACTGGAGCGTTGCACTCCGCTCGAGTATCGACCTTTTTTCACCACAGCCCGGATTGTCAGTTCAAGAAATTTCATGCTTGAAGACTTAAGTGCTGTGGATACGGGTGTGGTCGGTGTTCTGTCACTTTTAATTGTGATTTACTTCATTTTTTATATGTTTAGTTGTGTTATAAGTATTTTGTAAATTACACTTAATTTTTTTTTATTGTTGAAGTTGGTTTTCGCGGAGGTTTTTGTACCTTTACCCTGCTCCGTCTGGGGACTGGCAACCCTATGAACCCTACTGAACCGTCAAGCCCAGCCTTTGCCAGCGGATTTACCCAGTGTTTGGCAGCACAAGGACCTGCTGGGGCTTCCCTCCTGACTATTGCAAGAGAAGGGATGGATTGTTTCCAGGGCCGGCGTGTGGGAATAGGCCAAGTAGGGTGCCACCTGGCCTAGGGGCACCACGAGGCACCCCATCTCCTAACGCCCTGTGCCCGCTGCCTTCCTGAGTTCGCCGAGGCTCAGGAAGCCGCAGAGAAGTCAGGGGTGTGGCAGCAAGCGCACTCAGAGCCTGGCTCTGAGCACACCCGCTGCCTTCCTGACCTCCACTCGGCCTTCTCCCACTTCAGAGGGAGCCAAGAAGAGGTCTTTCCAGCTCCCTTTGAAGCAGGGAAGGGCCAGGCACAGGGTGGGCCAAGCGTTCGAGCTTCGCGTGCCCTGACGGCATAACTTCCGAATAGAACACTTGGGGGATGCGGTGACGCGGGGTTCGTCCAGGGGCGTGAGAACCCCTAGCACTGGGCCTGTATGTTTCCACAAGGTCCCCGTTTGCCAGGCTACAAAAGGGGAGGAGGAGGAAGGGGGCAATCCATCCCCCTCCCTCCTAAGCTTGCCAGGGCTGTGTTGGAAACTACCTGAAAAGACTTTGGGGGTGGATCTGGGAGAGGGCGGGGTTTAGGAAGGGGAGGGACCTCAGCAAGGTACAATGCCATAGTGTTCACCCTCCAAAGCAGCCATTTTCTCCAGGGGAGCTGATCTCTGCCAGCTGGAGATCAGCTGTAAACGCAGGAGTTCTCCAGGCCCCACCTGGAGGCTGGCAGCCCTAGAACTGGGCTGTGGTACAGGTTCAAACTAGGGTTGCCAGGTCTGAGTTGGGAAATACCTGGAGACTCTGTGGGTGGAGCCAGGAATGGGCCAGGTTTGGGGAGGGGAGGGGCCTCCACAAGGTACAAGCCCATAGACTCCACCCTCCAAAGCAGCCCTACTCTCCATGAGAGCTGATCTCTGCCAGCTGGAGATCAGTTGTAAAAGCAGGAGATCTCCAGGCCCCACCTGGAGGCTGGCAACGCTACCCCCTCCCCAGTCCCAGAGTGCCCAGTCCATTCTCAAGTTGACAAATGCAAGACCGAGATTTGCAGGAAGCTCAGTCAGTTCAGACGGCACTTCTTTTAGCGAGCGGGACGCAGAGGGAGGCTGCACCAAGCCACTTCTCCAAACACCCTCAGCGTTGCAGTAGGGGTCACCAGGCATGCACACCTGGTGCACACACACAAATACAAAAAATACCCCCCTCCAAAAAAAAAGAGAGAGTTCAGAGGGCACCTTGATTGTCCAAAGTTCATACCCCAAAAACCTTGTGGGTCTCCAAGATGCAACTGGACTTGAACCAAGCAGTTCTGCCTTTAAAATAAATGAAGCAGCCCCCTTATTATTAATAAATATTATTGCGTTCCCCCTTGCTTACGGATCAGAGGGCAAGGGAGAATGTAGAAGCTCACCCCAGGCCACTGAGTGAATTCATGGCCAAGAGCAGGCTTTTTTAGTAGAAAAGGCCCAGCAGGACGTTTTTTGCCTATTAGGACACACCCCCTGACATCCCCATTGTTCCATACAAGGCTTTTTTAGTTAAAAAAAAAAAAAACCCAGCAGGAACTCATTTGCACATCAGGCTACACCCCTGGTACCAAGCCAGCCAGAATTGCATTCCTCTGTGTTCCTGCTCAAAAAAAAAAAACCACAAAAAAAACCCTTGGCCAAGGACAATATTTAAATTAGGAACCTTATTAATCCCAGTTCTTTTAGCTTCAACACCAGGCTCATTTCCACAGGGTGAGAAGGCGGAGCTTGTTGTGGGTGTTCCTGACGGTTCAGCAACCATCCTCTATGCAAATGATTTCATGGGCCTCCCCGGCCCTCCGTTTCCATAGCAGCAGGCCCTGCCACAGAGACCACAGCTTCCTGGGGGTGGGGGCAATAGCAAGAGGCCCAGATGGCTCAGGGGCAAGGCTCCCTCTAAGCTGCGGAGTCTCGTGAGCAAAAATTCTACTTTGTGAGCTACTGGCATGAAAGCTGTGAGCAAGGGATTCAGCTACTGCACAAATCAATTTGTTCTGGGGTCGTCCTTCCTGAGCTTAGACAAAGCTGTGTGAGCCAGAGGCTAAAAAAACTGTGAGCTAGCTCACGCCAACTCAGTTTAGAAGGGACACTGCTGGGGGGATATGGGACAGGCTGTGAGTGCAGGAGCTGCAAGCCACAAGCCATGTCCCTCATGGACCACATGTGGCACAACAAATGTGTCCCTCTGGGCAACAGACATCTCCAAAAAACCCCAAAACTATTGCGACATGCACTCCTATATAGAAGAGGAGGAGCTTGGATGTATACCCCACCCTTCACTTGGAGTCTCAGAGCAGCTTACAACCTCCTTTCCCTTCCCCTCCCCACAACAAACACCCTGTGAGCAATGTTCCCACTAAGCTGCAATCATGTGAGCAAAAATTCTACTTTGTGAGCTAAAGTTGCGAGCTGCTGCGTAAACTAGTGTGCTCTGGGGTCATCCTTCCTGAGCTAGGACAAAAATATGTGAGCTGGAGGCTAAAAATCTGCGAGCTAGCTCACGCTAACTAACTCAGCTTAGAGGGAACACTGCCTGTGAAGTAGGTGGGGCAGTTCTGAGAACTGTTCTTAAGAGAACTGCTCTTGAGAGAACAGTGACTGATCGAAAGTCACTCCAGCAGCTGCGAGTGGAGGAGTGGGGAATCAAACCCAGGGTAAGAGTCTGGGCACTTAACCACTACACCAAACTGGCTCTCTTCTGCTTCCCTTAATTCCCCTCCCATACAAGATGTGGTAGTCTCTCTGTAGCAGTAGAAAAAAGCAAGAGTCCAGTAGCAAGGTGAAGGCTAACTAGGAGCTTTCCTGAGTCACCGCTCGCTTCTTCAGATACAGACCGTACCTGAAGAAGTGAGCAGTGACTCACCATAGCTCCTACCCCGTCACAAATTTTGTTCGTCTTTAAGGTGCTCCTGGATTCTTACTTTTTTCTACTTTTACACCCCACAAGCCTTTGAGAATGCCGGCACATCTCCTCCATTTACTGAGCGCAGTTCAACAACAATAAAAAGTCTATCTGTGAATTTACAAGCAGATGGGAATCCCACTTTTAGCACAATCTAAACATATCCAACGCGAGGACAAGACATCCCTACGGAGAGTTAACGAAATTGGAACAAGCGACTGGAACAACTCCCAGTGTTACGCAGATGGGTTTGTGCAGAATCAGAGAGTTGGAAGGCATCCCTGCCCCAAAGCCTCTGCAAGCTAATCTCCATAATGCAGCCCACAAATGGTGGGGGTTTTATGGCAAGAGAGCATTAGAGGAGGGTCCCAAGAGATCCGAGTGCCAGCCAGCCATACCAGTCCCTTCGCCTGCCCACAAATATCCCACAGAGCCCTCAACGCACACATGTTCATTAAACAGTGAGATTTCCAAAGGGGGCAATTACAACATCTCCCAATAAATCCAACTCAATGTACCAGAATAAATGCCAATTCAAAGCGGCACGGAGGGACACGTAAAGGAGCGCTCGGTGTGCAACTGTGGGCATAGATGGGCTGACGCAGGGGGTCTCTTTCAGTAAGTGGGCTCACTTTCCAGAGCCAGGCAGGGCCTGCAGGATCCCCTTCTGCATAAATTTCACAAAACCTAAAGCACTGCCCTCACAACACAATGAGCCTGATGCAGTTAAAGTTGGTGATGGAAGGCCCCGTCACTGCTGGCTTTTGGTGAGCCCTTATGGGGTTTTCAAGGCAAGAGACAAATGGAGGTGGTTTGCCATTGCCTGCCTCTGTGTAGGGGCTCTGGACTTCCTTGGTGGTCTCCCATCCTGGCCCTGCTTAGCTTCCCAGGTCTGATGAAACGGGGCTAACCTGGGCCATCGGCGGCAACCTTAGTTGCAATTAAGTCCCACTGAAACCAGTGGAGCACGTTTCTGGGATGAATGGATTGGGCAGCTCACTTCCACACACTCTGCAGCAGTGGCCCCCAACCTTTTTTTGCACCAGGGACTGGTTTCGTGAAAGGCAACTTTTCCACGGACCGGTTGGGGGGCGGTGCTGGGGGTTTCTGTTTGCAGAGTGAAAACACCTATGCTTGCTGCAGCCCCGGGGCAGATAGTGTGAAATCGGAAGGAAGCCCCGCTGAGAAGACGAACCTGAGAGAGGCGTGAGTGGGAAATCAGTCAGAGTGTTGAACTGGATGGGCACTGGCCTGATCCAACATGGCTTCTCTTATGTTCTTATGACAGACAGACAGATAAATGCAATGATAGGATATCCAGGGGGGGAAGGAGGGGGAAAGGAGAGATATTTTTTTTCTTTTTCCAACACCAAAATGCAACCTCATGGTCACCACATTAGGGTTGGAAGTTATGGCCCCTTCCCCAGCGTGACTGTTTTTGTAATCTCAATTTCCCCTTTCCCACCCAGGGATACAATTTCCTCCATCTGTACAGTTCAAGATGGGGGTAGTGCCTATGCCTTTAGAGTTACCAATCTCAAAGGAAAGCCTGGAGCTCTCATGGAATAACAACTAATCTGCAGAATAGGGATCAGTTCCCTGGGAGGAAATGGCAGCTTTGGAAGTCCAGAAAAATCAAAATTCTTGTGATGTCATAGAATACCTGAGCTCCCTCCCCTCCCCAGGTCCACGCTAGAGTCAGTGCTGTGGCTGGCGTGAATGAGGTGAGGCAAGATGCCCACTCTCCCCCGTCTGGATCTGACTGGGCCTTGCTGTTAAAAGCAGGCAGGGAAGTGCATTTGCAAGCCTTCTTCCCCTTCCATCCCATCTAGCTTAGGCCTAAGAAAACATTCACAGCTAGGGTTGCCAAGTCCAATTCAAGAAATATCTGGGGACTTTGGGGGTGGAGCCAGGAGACTTTGGGGGTGGAGCCAGGAGACATTAGGGGTGGAGCCAAGATCAAGGCTGTGACAAGCATAATTGAACTCCAAAGGGAGTTCTGGCCATCACATTTAAAGGGACGGCACACCTTTTCAATTCCTTCCTTCCATAGGAAATCATGAAGGATAGGGGCACCTTATTTTGGGGCTCATAGAATTGGACCCCCTGGTCCAATCTTTTTGAAACTAGGAGGGTATTTTGAGGAGAGGCACTAGATGCTATACTGAAAAATTGGCACCTCTACCCCAAGAAACAGCCCCCCCAGAGACCCACAGATCAATTCTCCATAGGGAATAATAGAGTTCCCAGCAGACATTTCCCTCCCCTCCCTCCCGCTTTCTGACGACCCTAAAGCGGGGGGAGGGTCTCCAAACCGGGGGATCCCCTGCCCCCACCTGGGGATTGGCAACCCTATTCATAGCCAGTCTGGAGGACTGTCCCATGTCAGAAGAGTTTCCGGCTAAACATTAGGAAGAACTTCCTGACAGTTACAGCAGTTCCTCAGCGGAACAGGCTTTCTCAGGAGACGGTGAGCTCTCCTTCTTTGGAGGTTTTTAAGCAGGGGCTAGGTGGCCATCTGACAGCAATGCTGGTTCTGTGAATTTAGGCAGATAATGAGAGGGAGGGCAGGAAGGGTTGCATCAGTGCTTGGTTCTCGTGGCCCTTTCTTTCTTACATGCCCAGGGAAATGCTGTTTGCCACTTTGGGGTCAGGCAGCAATTTTTTCTCCAGGCCACTTTGGCCAAGGATCCTGGAGGTTTTTTGCTATCTTCTGGGCATGGAGGGTGTGTGAAGGGTGGTACTGGGGTTGGACTAGATGACCATGGAGGCCCCTTCCAGCTCCATAATTCTACTGTAATCAGGCCCTACCTGTAGCAGAGACCAGAAGCAAATCATCCTTTAACTGAATTAACATTCTGGTTAACGTACCCAATTTTGGTATTGCTGCCCAAGATGAGAGGCACAAAGAAAGACAAAAATAATAAAAGAACTGTCAAAGAAGGATGTGAAAACAACCCTTCTCTTTTGTCCACCGCGCTTTTGTCTGGGGAGAGGGGAGTGTAGTTAAATGCGCCCCACTGCAAGCAATTTCAGCGGGCTTTAAGTGCCTCACTGTGTCACTGAACTGAAAGTACTTGAGGGGTGGCATGCGGGCGACTCAAAGCAGGCCTCTGTTCGTTCTGGGAGAAGCAGGCCGGCCTCTGTTCAAAAGCCAGGCCCGCTCCACAGCCTTTCCCCTCAGCGCGCACGTGTGAAAGGCAGCAACACGGTTCTCCTCCGTGCGCGCAGGGCCCAAAAGGGCGGGTTTGCTTTGCGCCCTGGGCGCACGGGCGGCCGCAAGCTCCAGCGCGGGCTGCGAGAGGCCCCTTTGCCGATTGAGCCTGGCTTGGCCCCTCCTCCTCCTCCTCCGGCTGGCCCCACCGCGACCTCTCCGCCTGCCCGCCTCCGCGCCTCGCCCTTCCGCCCGATTAGCCGTCCGGCCGCCGGGTGGGCTCGCTCAGCTGCGCCGCTTTGATTGATGCGGCGGCGGGAGGGAAGGAAAGACACGCTCGGCTGGAGAACGGGGGGGGGGGGGTGGCGGCGACGCCGAAGCAGCAGCGGGCCAGACACGGCTGCCGCTCCTCCCCTCGCCCTGCCGGCAGGAACCCGGGCCGCTCTCGCTCCCAACAGCCGCCCTTGCCCGCTGCAGGGCAAGGTCGCTAGTCGCGGCCGCCTGCCCCGCTCTCCGCTTGCTTGGATTTCTCTTTCGCGCGGCTCAGCACGTGGCTTCCAGCGGACCGAGTCGGCCCTCCACCGACGACACGCGTCGACTACCTTGTGTGTCCCCGGTCGATGTGCGCATGACTCGTAGGGCCCAGACCAGAACCCGGACTCTGCTGGTTAGAGGAGCCTCCAGCCGCAGAGAGCTCTCCGCTGGCAGCTTCCCTTTGGAAAAGCCCTGCCTACGTGGAGGCGGGACCAGGAACCGACTAAAGTGAGGGGGAAAGAACAGAGACTCAATTTCGCACTAGACCTTTAATCCTGGTTTAGCTCTGTCCCCAAACTGACATTCTACGCTAAAATCAGAGAAACTAACTCTATGACTCTATGATTTTAGTGTAGAATGTCATCTTGGGGACAAGGCTAAACCAGGATTAATGGTCTAGTGTGAAATTCTTTGCCCCACCGGCAGTGGGTGCAGGTTCTTTCTGCTCTACCTCTTCCTTGGACTACCATACAGGGTTGCTAACCCCAGGTTGGGGAATTCCTGGGTATTGGGGGAAGGGGATGGAGCCTGAGGAGGGGAGAGTGTTCAGCCGCCTTGTGGTGCCAGAGCGCCCACCTGCCAAAGTAGCCAGGGCTCCGATTCTAGCAGATCTCCAGATCCCATCCAGAGGTTGGCAACTCTAATCTGCAAATGACTTCTGTGTCTTTAACTAGCATCTCAAATCAAGAAAAGGCAGGATGGATAATTAGGGTTGCCAACTCCAGGCTAGGGAATTCTTGGAGATTTGGGGGCGGAGCCTGGGGAGGTCTCTCTATGGGGTATTATGCGTACACTCCACCTTCCAAAGCAGCCATGCTCTCCAGGGGAACTAGAGAAGAGCCACTGGGATTCTGAAAGCTCCCCAGGCCCTTCCTGGTGGTTGGCATCCCTAAACAGATTGGAAGAGTCCTTGTTTTCATGTAGGAAAGAGGTGGGTTCCATAGGCCGGCCCAGCAGCCTCTCCTGTTTGGACTGCAAAGAACGCTATGCACCAAAACCCAAAACATATGTTTAGAGAGCTGGCCTTAATTTGAACTCAATCCCCTAAGAAAGGGCGAGCGAACCTAGGCAAAGCACACATTCAGCAACGCAGAACACGCACGCCCCGCGTCTCCATAGCCAGCTGTTCAAAAGCAAGATGCTAAATGATGAGAAACGCAGACGGGAGGGCTGACGCCGCTCAGTGTTTCTTGCGGGCTGTTGACAGCTGCGCCAGAGGCAGATGCCAAACACCTGCAGGCTTCTTCATGTGGCATGGAGATGCAGAGATCAACAGCTTCAAGAACACCGCCCCCCCATTGAATTTTGGCTTGTCGTGCAAAGTGCAAACCCTGCCTGCTGGTAGAGCTGGATTTGAGTCCGGGAGCATCTAAGAGACCAAGATTTTTGAGGTACAAGATTTTGAGAGTCAAAGCTCCTTTTGTCAGATACAAGTAGGACTTTTCCCGCATTGAACAGGAGGTTGGACTTGATGACTCTAGAGGTCCCTTCCAACTCTTCGATTCTATGATTCTGATCTCTGTTCCTGCTTGTATCTGGAACTTTGAAAAGCTCATGCCTAGAAAATCTTGTTGTCCTCTAAGCTGGACTCGAATCCAGCTCTTCTGCTGTAGACCAGCATGGCTACTTTTCAAAACTATCTACACCAGGGGTAGCAAAACTTGCTTAACGTAAGAACCACATAGAATAAACATCAGATATTTGAATGCCGCAAGACATGAACATCAGATGTTTGAGAGCTGGAAGGCAGGCAGGCAGACAGGCAAATAGATGGGGAAAGGGAGGAGGGAGAGAGAAGTGGAAAGAAAGCAATTTTAACTTTGAATGCATTCTCCAAGCTGCCAGCTGGGCTTGGAGAAGTGATTTAAAGAGAGAAATGCTCTCTCCAAGATGGCCAATGGGGTGGTGGCAGCTTCGAGAGCCACACAATGTGTGTGAAAGAGCCACATGTAGTTTCTGAGCCACAGTTTGGCCACCTCTGATCTACACAAAGGTGTATGTGTGTGTTGCCAATGCTCTTCCAAAGGAAATGGGAACAGAGCACTGAGCCTTACAGAGGTTAGTGGGGAGATGCAACGGTTCACGCTGGGCAGCTGAGAGCTTGCAGAAGTCTCGGCTTCAATCTCTGGATCCCGTGGAAGGGAACAGGAGCCCCAAACCCTGAAGAAAATACTGAGCTATAGGAGCCAATAGTCTAAATGGGTATAAAGGCTCTTCATTTGTTCTTATAAGGGAGAATGGGCTGTTCACGGGCATAGATGAATTTCATTCTCGGCGACCCCGCACACAAGGGACAGAGCAGAACACAGATTGGCTACCAAGGCTTCATTTAAAAAAAATTTAAACTGCAAAAGAGGCTTCAGGCGCAAGATGCGGTTGGGACCAGTTTCCTACCGAGCTGATTTCCAAACTCGGTCTATCGCCAGATGCAATTTCCTTTTCGAATCAATTCCTCCCACCACAACTGCCCCTCCTCCCTTTCTGGGTGGCTGACGTGGTTTCTAACTGTTCGCTGAAGTTGATTAAAGCCCCTGACACTACAAATTTGATTTGACACGAGAGGGAAGGGGGAGGAGGGACTGGGTAAATTAAGTTTAATCTCTGCAAGAACAAGAATACCGGGCCTGGAGGCTTGTGCTGCTCATCTCTTGGCCTGGCTCTACAAGGGTAGGCAGAGTCGTTTATCTGTCAACAGCCACCCCCCCCCCAAACACACACTGCATAATAAAAACACAGATGGGCTTGACTTATCAACATGCATCAAATGCAAGGTCTTGCCCTTGAGTGGCATCAGGCTTCTGTAGTAATCTGCAACCTGTTTTTACAGTTAAAGTAAGCCCACTTACTACAATGGGGCTTCTTCACACAGGGAATGCCACCTGAGAACATGCAGGCCACCAACTGAGGCATCCTTACCCAGGGCTTTTTGTGTAGAAAAAGCCCAGGAGGTGCTCATTTGCATATTAAGCCACACACTCTTAGCAGCACCGTTGTATCAAGCAGGGGGTGGGGTTTTTTGGTAGAAAAAGTCCAGCAGGAATTCATTTGCATGTTAGGCCACACCCCCTGGTGCCAAGCCAATCGGAACTGTGTTCCTGTTCAAAAAAAGCCCTGCCCTTACCAGAGAGTAAGTAGGCTTTACTTCTTAAGAAACATGCACAGCCTCAGGGCCAGGGAACAAAGGACAACTAGGAGACAGACCAGACAGCAATAAAGCAATATGGGGAGACTGGAACAATAGCAACAATAAAGAGCTCAGTAGTGCTTAAAAGGTAAAGGTAGTCCCCTGTGCAAGCAGCAGTCATTTCTGACTCAGGTGACATCGCATCACAATGTTTTCACAGCAGACTTTCTATGGGGTGGTTTGCCATTGCCTTCCCCAGTCATCTACACTTTCCCCCCAGCAAGCTGGGGACTCATTTGACCGACTTTGGAAGGACGGAAGGCTGAGTCAACCTGAAGCCGGCTACCTTAAAGCACCTTAAAGACTAACAAAATTTGTGGCAGGGTGGGAGTTTTTGTGAGTCATTTGCAAAAGCTCCTCACCTGCCACAAATTTTGTTTATCTTTAAGGTGCTCCTGGACTCTTGCGCTTTTCTGCTGATACAGACTACCACGGCTACTCATCTTGATCTACCTCTCTGGGAGGAATTGGAAAAAGTTTTAGTTGTGATAGAAAAGCACACTACCACAAGCTGTAAATCAGGGGTGTCAAGCATGCAGCCCGGGGGCTGAATTAGGCCCCCAGAGGGCTCCTATTAGGCCTGTGAGCAACTCATTGTCATGTGCTTCTTTTCTTGCTTCCTTCTGCATCACAACTTGCTTTGCCAGGCTTCCTCAATTGCACAGGAGCTACAGAGCAAAGCCTCTATTTTTTCCATTGGCTAAGGCTCCTCCCTTGGGAGGGGGAGGAGAATTTGATTTGCCAAGCTCTCTCGGTTAAATAGCAGAGCTACTGAACCAAGCCTCTCTTCCATCTATTGGCTGAGGCTCCTCCCCTTCCTCATCCCCTGGGGAGGGAGGGAAAGAGCAAGAGCTTACTTTGCCCTGTTCCCTCGATCACAGGGAGAAATACAAAGCACCTTTAAGGCCAACAAAGTTTTATTCAAGGTATGGCCTTTTTGCCTTGCTACAGAAAGTGAGGGAGAGAGAGACTTTTGTTGGCTGATTATACCAGAGCTCTCTTGGCTGCAACCGACTGGCCTCCCACTTTCACTATATTCATGCCTTCATGATCCAGTCTTTCTCAGTAGGAAAGAGATGTGAACTATTCAGATGAGGAATAACAACAAGCCAATGAGGTGGATTAGGCTGACTGTGTGTGTTTGTGTCCTTTATAAAAATTATATCTCCCCTACCCAGCTTGGAGAATGCATTTAGAGTTAAAGTTGCTTTCTTTCCACCTCTCCCTCCCTTTCCACCTCCCTTCCTTCCTCTCTTAAACATCTGATGTTTATTCTTTGTGGCTCTTAAGTTAAGCAAGTTTGGCCACCCCTGTTCTGTATTATGGCTTGACGGGCTTCCAGTTCAGTGGTTTGCTTTTGGTACAGTGACCTGCAAGTCCAAATTTCCTTGATACGGTGACCCACTTGGAAAGAAAAAAACTGAAGCATGCACAAATCAATGAAACTGAAAAAAAGCCTGGGACCCAAGTTCACACGCTTCACAATCCACTTTGGGGTTGTGACCTACAGTCTGGAGAAACACTGTTCTAGCTCAACCAGGGCTGGCCCTAGACTATTTGGCACCCTAGGCAAGACTAACTTCTGGCACCCTCTCCTGCACTGATAATGTCACTGAGTCACATGGGGGGCACCAAAAGGCCAGCGCCCTAGGCAAGCACCTAAGTTTGCCGAGTGGCAGAGCTGGCCCTTGCAGTGGATACCTACCTATTCCCCAGGGAATGGCTTTGGCTTTCTCACTGGAACTGTTTCTCTCTCTCTTCCTCCATGAAAGGAAAACCCAAGAAGGTCTCAATCACAGAACTGCCAGAACCCCTTTGGCAAGGTTAAAGGCCGAGTGGCAGTTGAGGGGCACTGGGGCGTAGCTGTCTTCCCTGGGAGATTGTATCTCTGGCCTCGCAAACTAGCCATTGTTCTTTGGGGTTGCGGCGTTTACTATTCCAAGAAAGGAACCGAAAGCTATGGCAACATTTTAAAAGGCGGGGAGTGGACCACGTTTGGTGGACAGGCTCCAATAAGAATACTTTGACTAGTTAAACATTTCCTCGCTCTTGAAAAGTCTACTGTGAAACCATCAAGATAACCTTCCGGTAGACGTTAAACAATAAAAGATAATGGCCTTGATCCAAAGCTCTGCACGCACGCGCAAATCTTGCTTTAGTAAGGGAACTGCAGCCTTCCAATAGCGGGGCTTTACACAATGAAGCAGTCACCACATTGTCTAGATGAGGAATTAAAATGGGGTAGCCACCCTGGACTGCAAGAAGATCCAGTCAGTCAGTCCTAAGGGAAATCAACCCAGGCTGTTCCCTGGAAAGTCAGATGCTGAAGCTGAAGCTCAAATACTTTGGCCACCCAATGAGAAGGGAGCACTCCCTGGAGAAGATCCTGATGCTGGGAAAGACAGAAGGCAAAAGAAGAAGGGGACGGCAAAAGAGGAGATGGCTGGACAGCGTTACTGATGAAACAAACACAAATTTGAGAAGACTTCGGAGGATGGTGGAAGACAGGAGGGCCTGTGTGACTTTGTCCATGGGGTCGCAAAGAGTCCGACTCGACTGTGTGATTGAACAACAACAGAGTCACTCCCTCCTTGCATGGAGAGGTGGGTGTCCTCTGGAATAGGAAAGTTACCAGATCTCATGAGCATAGTTTAGATTAGAAATCCTCCATTTCTGGCGTGGATTCTCTCCCCTTGGGACAAAACCCCATTCGTGTTTTCCTGACCACGTAGACAAAATGGATAAAATTATTGCCATTAAAACCAATACCTGTCTTTGCAATAATAGTATAAGAATGGCTTATTAAAAAGCAAACTGGGAACATTAGCAACAAAGAATCTGAAAGGAAACAGCTTACACGACAACAGGTAACATACAACCATAATCTAGAGCAGGAATGGCCAAATTGCGGCTTGGGAGCCACATGTGGCTCTTTAATACATATTGTGTGCCTCTCGAACCCCCAATCACTCTGTTAGCCAGCATGGAGAAGGCATGCATCTCCTTAAATCACTTCTTCAAGGCAGCCAGCAGCTTTGAGAATGCAGTTAAAGTTGCTTTCCCTCCATCTCTCCCTGCCTCCTCCACATCTATTTTTCTTCCTTCCTGCTCTCAAATATCTGAAGTTTGTCTTGCGGCTCTCAGACATCTGATCTTTATTCTCTTATGCTAAGCAAATATGGCCCCTAGAGGACTCCCCCCCCCATGCACACCAAAGTTACTATATCAGGGTGAAGAGTGTAAACAGCTGATGATCTGATCACCTCTGGTGAGTTAAGAAAGATCCAAGCAACCAGGTAGGGCAGCTTTACAAAATGTTGACTTTTTTCTTCCTTTAAGGCTGAGAATGGCCACTGTACTGGCAGCTAGACTCATGTAAAGCCAAAGCATCAGAATATTTTGTGAGTCACCATGTTTGTGAGTCACCATGGTATGGTGGTTAGAGTATCTAGCTGGGGTTTAGGGTTCAAGTCCCTGTTCTTCCATGGAAGCTCACTGGGTGAACTTGGAATAGTCTTTCTCTCTCAGCCTAGCCTACTTCATAGGGTTCTCGACAGGACAATACGGAGAAAGGAAAATATACACTGAAGTCTACTTTGTGTTCCAATAAAAGAGAAAAGGCAGATATAAACAACTAACCAAACAAGTTTCCGTCAACTGCACTGAAGAGAAAATGAAGTAACAGTTGCATAATTTATTTCATTTATTCATTTATTTGGTGGGGGGGGCACAAGAGGGAGAGATAATATCCCAGTGACAAACACTGGGTGGAAACTTATTTTTGGCCTCCCTTCTTCCCTCTTTATTGAAGAGTTTTGAATTTATATCCCACCCTATGCTCTGAATCTCAGAGTCTCAGAAGTCTTATTATGGACGACCCAACTGAAGTCCCTTATGTAGAGTCAGAAGGACCTTTCAAGGCACATAAGTGCTTTTCTGGGAACTATGGACATCTTTACATAAACACATGCATACCCCAGCTTCCATGCATCTGTGCTGTTGCACAACAGGCGCTTAACAGGTAGGCTATCGGTTTGTACTCAGATGTTTTAGGCAGGCGGTCCTCCAAAATGGGACACGAAGGACCCCTGCCCCAGGTCTGTATCATCATTTTGCCGAGTACGTGCCACACAAAATTGCCTCAGTCAGGCAGCCTTATAGCGGTACCAATTGGGAACCTAAGATGTCCCTGGGGAAGCATCGTGTATTGTAAAATCACCAGTATGTATTCTGTCATGATGAGCAGATGTAGAATACTCTCTTTCCCCCCTTTCCATTCAAACCCGCATTTATATGTAAATTGTACATTCACATAGAGAATTTTATTTCAATCACGGGGCACAACTGCAAAACATATTGCCGCTGGAATTAATCTGGCATTTTCCAACCTCACAGGACTACCGACCTGAGAAAACCTGAATCCATTACGCTCCTGCTTACTTTCTTGTTTGCAGTTATTAAGGCCCAAACCATCAAAATAGCACACTACTTCAAACATCCTTGTTTTAACAGGGTGAAAAAGAGTCACCAGCTGAAGTTGCAAGCCAAGCCAAACCACATGTCTCAGACTCCAAAACTATTGCACTCTTGCTTTAGAACAAACAGAGAATCACTTGACATTTCACTTACGTTTTCAGGTAGTCCCCATTCCAAGGAATTCTATTCATTAGATTATAGTCAACTAACAATTACCTACAACAGAAGTAATTTTACAGTTCTTTCCTTAGAGAGCTTGGGGTGAGGAGAATAATGGAACTGGAAAAGAAATAGGATGGTAGAAGTATGCCAGCAACTCTTTTGGAGGGGCTCCCTCCTTCTGCCCCTCTCATTTTAATTCCATGTTCCTACAAGGATAATCCAGGCTAGCCGACTCTTGTCAGATCTCAGAAGCAGGGTTGGCCCTGGTTAGTACTTGGCTGGGAGACCACCGAGGAATTCTAGGTTTTATAGGCAGGTGCAGGCAAACCACCTCTAAACATCTCTTGTCTTGATAACGCTACACAGGGCTTTTTTTGGTAGGAAAAGCCCAGCAGGAACTCATTTGCACATTAGGCCACACCCCCTGGCATCACCATTATTTCACACAGGGTTTTTTTGCAGAAAAGCCCAGCAGGAACTCATCTGCACATTAGGCCACACCCCCTGGCATCACCATTATTTCACACGGGGCTTTTTTTGCAGAAAAGCCCAGCAGGAACTCATCTGCACATTAGGCCACACCCCCTGGCATCACCACTATTTCACACAGGGCTTTTTTGCAGAAAAGCCCAGCAGGAACTCATCTGCACATTAGGCCACACCCCCTGGCATCACCACTATTTCACACAGGGCTTATTTGCAGAAAAGCCCAGCAGGAACTCATTTGCACATTAGGCCGCACCCCCTGACACCGATCCAGCCGGTGTCATTTCTGTTCATTCCTGCTAAAAAAAAAGCCCTGACGCTACAGGCTCACTTTTCTGCTTGCCTAGTCCCTAAAAGCCACAGGTAGATTTGCGGATCTCCAAAGGTCCAACACCACAGACCACTGGAGGAGGGTCACAGAGGAAACAAAAGTGCTCAAAGAACCTTGCATGACATAGGTCTGGATTTGTGGAGTAGGCACTGCTCTACTTGCTTTTTGTTCAGCATGGAAACTCCAAGCTGCTCATGCGATAACATGTCATTAAATATCAATGGCTCAGGTGTAGCCATGTATTATTAAACCCATTTATACTTTATTTTTGTCCCCAGAACAGCTTAAATCATTCTCCATTTTATCCTCACAACAACCCTGTGAGGCAGGTTAGGCCAAGAGTATGCGACTGGTCTAAGGTCACCCAGCAAGCTTCCAAGGCAGTTTGGGGATTCAAAGCTGGTCCTCCTAGATTGTCTCAAACAGGATAATATAGAATCAGAGAATCACCGAGTTGGAAGGGGCCATACAGACCATCTAGTCCAAACCCCTGCTCAATGACTAGAGCAGGAGTGGCCAGATTTGCTTAATGTAAGAGCTGCATAGAATAAACATCAGATTTTGAGAACTGCAAGACATGAACATCAGATGTTTGAGAGGAGGGAGGGTGGAAAGAAAGTAACTTTAAATGCATTCTCCAAGCTGCCAGCTGCCTTGGCTTGACGAATTTATTTAAAGAGACCAATGCCTTCGAGAGCCACACAATATGTGTGAAATAGCCACAAGTGGCTCCTGAGCCACAGTTTGGCCACTCCTGGCCTAGAACATCCCTGACAAATGTTTGTCCAGCTGCTACTTAAAGACTACCCATGAGGGGAAGAAGAAGATGATATTGGATTTATATCCCACCCTATACTCAAGAGCGGTCACAATCTCCTTTACCTCCCCCCCACCTCAATAGACACCCTGTGTGGTGGGTGGGGCTGAGAGAGCTCTTGCAGCAGCTGCTTCCAAGGACAACTCCTAAGAGAATTATGACTGACCCAAGGCCATTCCAGCAGCTGCAAGTGGAAGAGTGGGGAATCAAACCAGGTTCTCCCAGATAACAGTTTGCACACTTAACCACTACACCAAACTGGCTCTCACCATCTCCCTAGCTCCCACTTTCCAACTCCCCTTTGTGAGGCTGGTGGCTGCTGAAGAATGGGGAAACCACCCCAAAACTGTGCATATGGAGCTTTGGAGCAGGCTCCCACTTTTGCAGGGCTGTTCAACCTGGGTCTGCCTCCACCCCCATCTTCAACGATGAAGGGGCTAAGCCAGGCCTGGCTTTACATCCGTCCTCTCTGAGGACACAGCTACATTATTTACTGAAAACAGTGTCAGCCCTCCTTGAAGTTAGGGGTCCCCCCTCCCATGGAAAGTGGCAGAATCTTTTACCACACACAGATGCAACACCTACTCCAGTATGGTAGCGGAAAGTGATGTTAAGTTACTGCCCACTTCTGGCAAACGCTGGAGACTTTTCAAGGCAAGACACAAACAGAGGTGGTTTGCCATTGCCTGCCTCGGTGTGGCAGCCCAGAGTTCCATGCCGGTCTCCCATCTACGTACTTAACCGGGAACCAGCCCTGCTTAGCTTCCCAGATCTGACAAGGTTAGGCTAGTCTGGGTCATCCAGGCAAATGCTTCGAAAATAATCAGCTCCCCTTCAGACGTCAGGAACCGCAGGATTCCAATGCAACCGCCAGCCATTGAACTTCATACACAATGTAATGCCTCTTATCACCGTATATACAAATGTTTCTGTACAAATGTGCGCTTTACTTGACAACAGTGCAGATGACACCTTTTCCAGGAAGACTGTGACATCACACAAGCCTCAAAAGGTCCGTAGGCAAAGCAGTTTCACAAGGTGAAACACCAACCCTACCGCTTCGTATTCAGTACCATGCTCTTGTACTCCCTCTGTTAAATAGCCTGGCATTCTGAGTCATTCTGTACTCAATGTGAATTAGAAAACCCACCTACAGGCAAACCTTCCTTTCCGCCATCCTTACTTAGAGCACAAGTCGGTTTAGAAATATACGGAGATAAAACTAATCTGCTTTAAGAGATCTTGACTGTAACCCCTCACACACGCACACTGTTACCAGCAACTGAGATCAGAGCTTTGTGTTTAAAGTAACCTTAAGAGAAATGTTTCAACCTCCTCCGCAATGAAAACTAAAAAAAAAAAAATACTTTCGAATGGTGCCTTCCCCCTTTCTTAAGATGGCGTTTTTATTCTGCAGATCCTTGGGGTTTGCATAATTCCGCAAGTATTTCATTCTCAAATTCTCTAACACTAGTGACACCATGGTTCTGAACAAGATGAAAAGAATGGAAGACGAGGTCAGCTGATGGACATTTTGCAAACTGTAATTTCTCTCCCCCGCCCCAAACCCTTCTGAAGGGGGTTCTCATATTCTCCCCCCCCCCCACAGCACTTGGCCCTGCCTACTAGAGTTGCCATAGCCCCAATTCTTTCAGAACCTGGGCACTTCATCAGCATTTGGCACCAGAACTTGCACCCCCCCCCTTCCCTCCACATCACAGTTGCAACAAACAAACAGAAAAAGCAGCTAATGAGACAGGAACTTAATTAAAAACAGGCTCTTTGCTTTTTTAACAATAATCTTACCACTGGAGACGAAATTCGACACCCAGGGCAATCACAGATTGGAGGATGTACCTGTAAGATTCCTTTGGACATAAGAGTCTTCAGACTTTTCCCTGGGTACAGAAAATGTGACAGACAGAGAGAGAAGAGGGAGAAAGGCATTTTTAACTTGGCTTTAAAAAAAACCCACACCAACCCAGACCTTCCCCCTCTCCCCCCCCCCCCCATCGAGCCCTGGCTGGTACTTGAATTGAACTTCTGCCCCGTGGGAACGATGAAAGGGAGGCGGCCCTCATTAGCTCCCCCCCTCCTTGCCTAACCTTGTTGGGAAGCCGCGGCCGGGCTGGGAAGCTGAAGAATGGGGGGCCCGAGCGGAGGAGATGCTCGCCGAGTCTGAAACCCTCGCCTAGCGACGGCTCCAGCCCCCGCCCGCCCCCTGCAAGAGGCAGCCTCTGACAATTAACCGCCGCCGCCGCCGCCGCCAAGGGGAGGGGGAAATCCCAACGCTAATGAAGGCGAGCGCAGCCAGCAGCCAGCCAGGCAGGCGAAGAGAGCCAGTGCGCTCCGCTCCGCCGCCTGCCTGCGTCCTTGCGCATCAGCGCTCTCCCCAGAGCCGAGCGCCGAGCTGTCCTGGAGGCAGCCGGGAGGGGAGGGGAGGGGAGGGGGAGGGAGGCGCCTCGTTAGCACCGCGGCCCCCCTCCCTCCCTCCCTCCCGCTGCCGATCAGTGCCCCAGGGCAGGTGTCAGTCACCCCCTAATGGCCCCTCGTCGGAGGGCGCAGCCAGCCCCCCAGCTCCTGATGACCTGTCAGCCGCCGCCGGCCGCTCGCCAGCCAGCCAGCCAGCCAGCCGGCCCCCGCCCGGGCGCTTCTCTCTCTCTCCCTCTCCCGCGGCGGAGCGCGCTGCAGCTTCCTCGGCCGACCCAAGACAGCCTCGTCTTTCCCTCTCCGGCTCCACTTTGCCCTGCCGGGCGATCCGGGCTGCGCCGAACTCGGAAGCCGGGGAAAGGGATTGGGGGAGGGGGGAAGGGGCTCGCAGCTGGGCGCCACCCACCTGTCTCGCAGCCGCCGCCCGGCCAGAGCCCGCTTCCAACACGCCCGAGCACCCCAAGAGCTGACCCTCCCACCCCACCCCCAGCCCCGCGCCGAGAAAGAGCCACCCCCAGCCCGCGGAGACCCCCGAGCCGCTCGCTGCCTCCGCCGAGGAGAGGTCCCGCGCCTGGGGCAGTTGCTCCCCCCCCCGCCCCGATGCCCCTTTCCTCGCCCGGCTCGGCGGAGAGGCGGCGGCTCCCGCTCCACTCCCTCACTCGCTCACCCGCGGGGCCCGAGGAGGCGACCCGACGCGCGCCCCCGCGGCGTTCACACGCGAGCCGAGCCAGACATAAACAACAGCTGCGCAGACACAACTGCAAACAGCGCCCGGGGGCCAAACCGCCGCGCCGCAGCCGGCCCCAGACGCCCCAGCAGCCAGGAGGAGGGGGGGGGGGGCACGACCTCGGCCCAGCGACCCCTGCTCCGCCCGCTGGCTCCTCGCCTCCCCCGCACCACGACGAAGCGGCCGCTCCTCTTGCCCAGCGCGCCAGGCTGGCGTTTGAAGGCAGCGCAACCAAACAGCCGCCGGCCGACCGGCCCCCCCCCCTCCCCTCCCCTCCCCGCCGCGCGCTCATCCAGCGCCGGGCGCACCTCCAAAGGCCCCTTCGCGCTGGCTCGCCCTCGCCCCGCAACTTTCGAGCCGCGCGGGGCAAACTTCGCCAAGCCGGCTTTCCCCGGCAGTGCTGCAACGTCTCTGCCGCCGCCGCCGCCGCTCCATTCGTCCACATCCCCACGCAAAAGAGACACCCCACCCCCAGGTGTCAGGAGCAACGCCCCCTTCCCCACGCTGCTCGGCGCCCCTTTAGCAGGTCCAGAAGTTGGGTTCAGCCGGCCGCTGGGTCGTGAGCGATTCGGGTGGGCAGGGGATACATAGATCGCTGTCGGCTGGCACAAACCGCGCACACTTCCCAGTCTCACAGAGCTCCTTTCCCGGAACGCACGTCCGCCCTCCCTGATATCCCCTGTGCATCTCCGAACGCGCCGCTTGCAAAACGTTTAACTGCCAAACAGCTCCACTCCAACCTTTGAAAACAACCCCCCCCCCCCGAGCAGGCAAAGCAGCAGGAGGGTGTCTGTGCATGCACAGAGGGCCCTTCTCCAAGACGACCATTCGATATGGGGAGAGGACTTCCTCAACAGAGTATGCAACAGGCAGACAAAACAGAGCCCTTACTCTTTTCGGCTGTTTGCTGTGACTTTCCCCAAAGCGGGGCTTGCTGAAGAGCCCTGTGCTGCTGGGAAGTCTGCCGTCAAAAAGGCCCCTTCTTCCAGCGGCAGCTAAGTCGAATCACTACAGGCAGGGAGGGGACGAGCCGGAGAGCCCCCTCGCCTGTTCCTTCCCACCCCGCCGCAGCGTCTTGTGGGTGCTCCCAACCTTGCCCATTCCGCCTCCGGCCAGGTCTCCCGGCGCTCCGGGCCTCCGCGCCTACCTTTGTGCCGGATGCTGCGCTTCCAGTCCTTGGCGGTCTCCCTGCCGCTGACGAACTGGAACTCGTTGGGGGTGAGCCACTCGCCCCGGTAGCGGATGGAGGGCCCCTTGCTGCCTTGGCACAACTTGTGGATGTAGAGCAGCGCCTTGTTCTCGCCGCACTCCACCTCCAGGCAGGGCTCGCCGTTGTCGAAGAAGGGCTGGAAATCCGGGATGGAGGAGAAGCGCTCCAGCATCAGGTCCTCGGGGAGGGGGTGCGGGTGGGAGTGGGCGGCGTGGGGGCCCTCGTGGAAGCCCAGGTAGGCGCGCTGCTGCTGCTGCTGCTGCTGGTGCTGGGCGAAGAGCTGCTCGTACGGAGGCGGCGGCGGCGGCGGCGGGTGGGGGGTCACCACGGGGATGGCGGCGGCCGCCAAGGGGAGCAGGTAGTCGGGCAAGGTCTCCATGGGCTGGTTGAAGGCGGCCAGCGCCAGCTCCTCCCGGTCGGGGCGCTCTCGCTTGATGGCCGGCATGCTGCTGCTGCTGCTGCTGGCGGCGGCGGTGCAACTGGCGGCGGCCGCCCGCGCCTCGCCGGCGCGCTCCGGCGGCGCTGGCTCCTCTGCAAGTTCTCTGCTCGGAATCAGCCGCCCGCAGGAGCACAAGCGGCACAGGCGGCGGCAGCAGCAGCAGCACCTGGCGGGAGGCGCCGGCGGCGGCACCACAAGCGGCACAGGCGGCGGCCGCCACCACTCCTCGCCTCGCCAAGCTGCCCAGCGGCTCAGCTCCGGGGCGCCGCCGGGCTCGGGCAGTGGAGGCGGCGGCGGCGGCGGCCACCCCGCAGCAGCCCAGCCTAATGAGCCCGCCACGAGCTCCCAGCCGGCGAGGCTGCACAGCTGCCCCTCCGGGGGAAGGCTTGACATCTTGGCCCGGGCGAGGGCGCCGCCGCCGTCACAGCCGCCGCCGCCGCCGCCGCCACCGCCGGAGACATGATTTCGGTCGCCAAAGGTTTATTGATCCGCCCGCCGATCGACCCAGCCTCCTCTCTCTCTCTCCCCCCCCCCGCCACAAACCGCGCTGCTCCTCGAGACGCCCCCCCCCCCGCGACCTTGCCCTGCAGACCCCGCGCAGCCTTGCAAATTTTTAAATTATTTTTGTGGTGGTGGTGGTGGTTGTTTTTAACTTCGTCCAAATCGGAAGCTGGGAGCCGGCCGCCGGCTTCCCCCCGCCCTCTCCCTTCCTCTCCGCGCTCTGGCTCCCTCGCCGACGTTGCAAAAAAAAAAAAGATCCCCCCCTCTCCTTTTAATAATTGCAACCTCTCCCGCTCGAGCGCGGCAGCGTCGTTTTGCAACCGACCCCTTCGCTGCCCTGCGTTTGCAACAGCAACTTTCCTACCCCCCTACCCACCCCCCATACACACATGCAGACACAGTTCCACGTGTGCACCTGCAGAGAAGCGGCCAGTTTTCCTTCCTCCCCACCCTTATGGCTTTATTATGACTGGAGAGTCCACTTCCATGCCTAAGCTAGACATTTATTTTTTTTAAAGTGAGGACTGGAAGGGGGTCACGAAGCGCCCCCTCCCCCGCTGCCTTGGCTCAGGCGTGGGCGACTTGGCTTCTCCCCCCCCCAAGGAAACGTATATTGATAGATTCTCAGAAGTCCTCCCGGAGTTCAGAGCGACTCTGGCCAAACAGGCTTCCCCTTCCTCGCCGCTTCTCTAACTTGGCCCATTTAAACAGCACGGAGGAGGGGGGGGGGGGGGGGAAGCCCGAAGTGAAGGTTGGGGGGACTTCCAGGGAGAGGGGGGTGAGCGACAAACAACCATTTTCCTCCATGACCCTCGCTGAAAAAAGCCAAAGCCAAAGGCAGGAGTGAGTTTATAGCCTTATGGGCTGACCTGTCCACACAAGTTTCCCTCCCGGGCAGGGCTCCTGGCCTTAGGGGATGGAGCAGCCCTCCTCTTCCCCACACACCCCTCTGGGGTTTAGGAGGTCCTCATCTGTCCTATTAAAAGCACGTCTGGTGCCTGGCCATACTTCATCCCCAGCACCCTTTAAAACAACACACACACAACCCGCCCCCCCCCCCCCAAGTTTCCATTTGGGAGTCTCTATGGAGTTACATAGCCTAAATGTGTTTTTAAAGGGATACAAGTTCCCCTTTACTTTGGGGAACTTGTATCCCTTAAAAAAAAAAAAAACTCTTGCCAGGGGCTTTTGAGGTGGCTTCTAACAATTTAAAAGATAAAGTCATGCAAAAATCTCGAATAGTTGTTAGAAATAAATCAATTGCTATCAATAAATCAGCAGCAGAAACAGAAAAAAGCGGGTGAAAATGAATATAAAACAGAATGGGCCCGCAAACCCCAGAATGCCCCTACATGTTTATTATTTTCTTACTGATCCAGATATTTATACCCTCATTTTCCCTCTGCTCATGATCTGAGTTCGATCCCAGTGGAATTTGGGTTCAGGTAGCAGGCTCCAGGTTGACTCAGCCTTCCATCCTTCCGAGGTCGGTAAAATGAGTCCCCAGCTTGCTGGGGGGAAAGTGTAGATGACTGGGGAAGGCAATGGCAAATCGCCCCATAGAAAGTCTGCCATGAAAACTTTGTGAAAGTAACGTCACCCCAGAGTCGGAAATGACTGGTGCTTGCACAGGGGACTACCTTTACCTTTTTCTCCCCAATGGGACCATAGCAGCTTATATGCTGTCATTGTCCCCTCTTCCATTTTATCTAGGGTTGTCAGGTTTGTGTTGAAAAATACCTGGAGGCTTGGGGGGGGGGGGATGCAGGAGGGGCCTCAGCAGGATACAATGCCATAGACTAGAGTCCACCCTCCAAAGCAGCCATTTTCTCCCAGGGAGCTGTTCTCTGTCAGCTGGAGATCAGTTGTCCCCAAAGTACCTGCCAAGTTTCAAAAAGATGGGCTAGGGCAGGGGTGCCAAACTCATTTGCTATGAAGGCCGGATCTTGACCTTGTCGGGCTGGGCCATGTGTGTCATAAAATGTAATGCCAGGCAGGGGAGATATAAACTTTATAAAGGACACAGACAAACGCACACACTCAGCCTAATCCACCTCATTGGCTTGTTGAGCCTCAGCCAACAGAAGGAAGTGAGACTTGGCTCAGTAGCTCTGCTGTACAACTGAGAGAGCCTGGCAAAGTTAGCTCTCCTTCCCCCACTTCCTCCCCAAGGGAGGAGCTTTGCTCTGTAGCTCCTGTGCGATTGAGCAAGCCTGGCAAAGCAAGTTGTGACGCAGAAGGAAGCAAGAGAGGGAGAAGGAAACAGACAACAATGAATTGCACACGGGCCTGATAGGAACCCTTCGGGGGCCTGATTCAGCCCCCCAGCCACATGTTTGACACCCCTGGGCTAGGGGGTCCAACTCTACAAGCCCCAAAAGAAGGTGCCCCTATCCTTCATTATTTCCAATGAAGGGAAGGCATTTAAAAGGCACACAGTCCCTTTAAATGTGATGGCCAGAACTCCCTTCAGAGATCAATCATGCTTGTCACACCCTTGCTTCCACCTTCACCCCCAAAGTCTCCTGGCTCCATCCCAAAGTCCCCAGATATTTCTTGAGTCAGACCTGTCAACTCTAATTTTCAAGATCCCTTCTGTCCCTCTGATTGGGTGGGCAGAAGTTCTGGAGAGAAAACTTGCCCAATGGGGAATAGAGGGGTGAGACCTGGGAGGAAACAATAAAAGGATTAGCTAGAGAGGGGGAAGTGTTCTCTCTGGAAGGGCTGAGCTAGAGAAAGGCTGCAACAGGGAAGTTCCCTCATCAGCAGTGAGTGAGTTGGGAGCAGAAGGAGGGAATGTGTAGTTAGTCACATCAAGGTTTTTATTTTCTTTGTACCACTTTTACTGTTTTCTCTTTCACTATTGCACTAATGATTTCACAACCCACTCATTTATTCTTGAGCACTTACAATAAAATTATTGTTGTTATACTGCCTGGGTCCTACGGATAGAGGAACCTGTTGAGAAGGAAGATTGAGGGGCCAGGTGGGTGCTCTGGAGTGGTGGCAGCCTGTAGAGACCCTCTCTGGTCCCCTGCATGTGACACTATGATAGACTTGGGGAGGGGGGGGTTAAGCCCTTTCCCAAAATCACTTTTTCAATGTAAACTGCTCACACACATGCCCCAAACCTAAAAAAATAGCCATGGTCCACTTAATCACATACCACCAACTGACACATTGACACATGAAGCTGCCGTATAGTGAATGAGACCATTTGTCCATCAAGGCAATGCCTACTCAGACTGGCAGCAGCTCTCCAGAGGCTCAGGCAGAGGTCTTTCACATCATCTACTGCTTGGCCCTTTTTAACTGGAGATGCTGGGGACTGAACCCGGGTCCTTCTGCATGCCAAGCAGATGCTCTTCCACTGAGCTACAACACTGGCCCCTCTGTGCTATCTCAAACACAAGGTGTTCTTGGCTCGAGTACCTCATCCGTGTATCCCCTCCTTCCTGCCTTACAAGTGACTGCTTCAGACTGCGATTTAAAGCAATCTGTCCGACTGCTATCATTGGTAAGGCGTTATCCACACTTAGAGCCGCCCGATTCAGAGGGTGCACCTTTCTGCTGATTCGGAAATGAGTTATGCCACCTTTCTCTCCTCAGACACTGACATTTCCCTCCCTGTGGATCCTGTTCCTCCGATGCTATCATTCTCAAAGACTTGATGGGAGAGATCCTCGATTCTTGATATCTTTTCATTATTTCAAAGCAGCTGCTGCAAAGGGGTCCAAATTGGATCAGGGAAGCAGCACCAAGGCGAGTCATACCTACCCACCCTGGCTGCACTATTTCCCTCATCTAAATCACCCAGTTGTTATGGGCAGGGGAGTATAGGTATAGTACAGGAATCCTCCACCCAGATGCAGGGGCGATTTTTTTTTTTCAAGGGAGATAGTGCAATTTAGGGAAACACCCCTCCCCGCCCTCCCCTCCCCCCAGCAATATTTCCCTAATCAAATTAGGAGCCCTAAATCGAAGTAAGTTTACTGCTTGGAAATCATATGCAGAAAAAGACATCTAGTTACAGATTTCCTGTCTGTTTTGGCCCTTTCAATACAGAGAAGTAAGGATCCCTGAAGTCAAAGAGAGTTTACTCCAGGGGTGGCCAAACTTGCTTGATGTAAGAGCCATATAGAATAAACAACAGATGTTTGAGAGCCACAAGACACGAACATCAGATGTGTAAGGGAAGGAAGAAAAAGAAGTCTGCAGATTTATACCCCACCCTTCTCTCTGAATCGGAGACTCAGAGCGGCTATATCTTCTCCCTCCACAACAGACACCTTGTGAAGTGGGTGAGGCTGAGAGGGCTCTCACAGCAGCTGCCCTTTCAAGGACAACTCCTACGAGAGCTATGGCTGACCCAAGGCCATTCCAGCAGATGCAAGTGGAGGAGTGGGGAATCAAATCCTGTTCTCCCAGATAAGAGTCTTCTCACTTAACCACTATGACTGACCCAAGGCCATGCTAGCGGCTGCAAGTGGAGGAGTGGGGAATCCAACCCAGTTCTCCCAGATAAGAGAGCTATGGCTGACTCAAGGCCATTCCAGCAGGTGCATGTGGAGGAGTGGGGAATCAAACCTGGTTCTCCCAGATAAGAGTCCGCACTCTTAACCACTACAACAAACTGGCTATACCACTACACACTTAACCACTACACCAAACTGGAGGGAGGGAAGGGAAGGGAAGGGAAGGGAAGGGAAGGGAAGGAAAAAAAGCAACAACTTGAAATGCATTCTCCAAGGTGGAGGAGGCTTCAAGAGCTGCACAACATGTGTGAAAGAGCCACATGTGGCTCCCAAGCCATAGTTTGTCCACCCCTGGTTTATTCCCTCCTATTGTAATTGCATCCTGACCTAGACAGCCCAGGCTAGCCCGATCTCGCCAGATCTTGGAAGCTAAGTAGAGTTGGCCCTGGTTAGTATTTGGATGGGAGACCACCAAGGAAGTCCAGGGTTGGAACACGGAGACCGGCAACCGGAAGCCACCTCTGAACCTCACTTGCCTTGAAAATCCTCCGTCACCAGAAGTCAGCTATGACTTGACAGTGCTTTCCTCCACTACCAATCCGCCTTGAGTCTCAGCTGGAAAGCCAGACTACAAACGAAGTAAGCGAATAAATGAACAAAAATGACCTCAGATTATTAAAAAGTCATACCGGAGGAGACATTTACAAAACTGATCAGATGTTTGAGAGCCACAAGACATGAACATCAGATGTGTAAGGGAAGGAAGAAAAAGAAGTCTGCAGATTTATACCCCACCCTTCTCTCTGAATCAGAGACTCAGAGTGGCTATATCTTCTCCCTCCACAACAGACACCTTGTGAGGTGGGTGGGCCTGAGAGGGCTCTCACAGCAGCTGCCCTTTCAAGGACAACTCCTACAAGAGCTATGGCTGACCCAAGTCCATTCCAGCAGATGCAAGTGGAGGAGTGGGGAATCAAATCCTGTTCTCCCAGATAAGAGTCTTCTCACTTAACCACTATGACTGACCCAAGGCCATGCTAGTAGGGGAGGGACGGTGGCTCAGAGATAGAGCATCTGCTTGGGAAGCAGAAGGTCCCAGGTTCAATCCCTGGCATCTCCAAAAAAGGGTCCAGGCCAATAGGTGTGAAAATCCTCAGCCTGAGACCCTGGAGAGCCGCTGCCAGTCTGAGAAGACAATACTGACTTTGATGGACCAAGGGTCTGATTCAGTATAAGGCAGCTTCATATGTTCATATGATCACTGGTGGCTGCGTCTCAGCCTACGACAGGTCATGCTGCCAGCGTGCTGCCAATCTTTTTTCCCCTTTCAAGGAAGAGGGGGAGGGGGAAGAAAAAGAAAGCAAAAGACAGCCATGTGCTGACAACCTTAAAAGTGAGTTCCATATTTCAGGTTGGGGTTAAAGGTGAGTCCTGCCTCAGGAAAGGCAGAAGAGGTGGAATTAAGGTCTGGGAGCCTTGTTGGCTTCAAAGGTCAACACCCGCACTTGGAACTTTGTCTGAAAACTCTGAAAGTCAGTGTCGTCTGGGTTTTTTCTTGTGTGCTTTCAGTGGTGAACTCCAGTTAATAAGCCATACTGTTTGGACCTGCCGACAATTCAGAACAAAAGCCACTCTGCGTAGAACACAGAGCATTCTAAAAATTACAGGGCAGCCCACAGACTTTTTAAGGGGATTTAAACTAAAGATGACCAGGATTTCATTTGGTCCAACAGGCTTGCCCTACGAACTGCTGAACCATGACGTGTTCTGCAGTCTGTCATGCAGACAAGCGAAGACCTTGCAAGGAGAGTCTGCTTAGGATCTAGAACAAAGTTGGAGTCAGGTGACACCTTTAAGACCAACAAAGTTGTTATTCAAAGCACGAGCTTTTGTTTGCACACTTCTCCAGATATCTATCGTGCTTGTACACAAAAGCTTATACCAGGGTTGCCAGGTCTGACTGAAGAAAGATCTGAGGACTTTGGGGGTGGAGTCAGGAGGCTCTGGGGGTGGAACCAGGAGCAAGGGTGTGGCACGATTGAAATTAAAAAAGGACTTCTGGCCATCACATTGACAGGGACCGGGCTCCTTTTAAATACCTTCCTTCCATTGAAAATAATGAAGGATAGGGCCATCTTCCTTGGGGGCTCTTAGAATTGGACCCCCAGGTCCAGTCTTTTTGAAACTTGGGAGGGGGGGGATTTGAGGCGAGGCACCAGATACTATGCTGAAAATTTTGTGCCTCTACCTCAAAAAACAGTGGCCTCCCAGAGCCCCAGATACCCATGGATCAATTCACCATTAAACCCTATGGGAATCAGGAGAACAGTTAGATTTGAGTCCAGTAGCAGTTTGGAGACCTACAAGATTTTGGGGGGTGGGGGGGTATGAGCTCTTCCAAGTCAAAGCTCCTTTCGAAAGATATCTGACCAAGGGAGCTTTGACGCTTGAGAGCTTACACCCAGGGCCGGCTCACCCACTAGGCAAACTAGGCAATTGCCTAGGGCAGTGGTACCCAACCTTTGTGGCACCGGGGACCGGCACCAGGGCCGCCCTGCCCACCATGGCCCCAGGACTGGCAGGGTGGGGGCACAAAATTCAGGGGCCCACATGGCACCACACAGCTTCCCTGCCTGCCCCCACTGCCATGCAGCCTCACCTCCCTGCCTCCCCTCCTCAGCCATGAAGCCTTGCTGCCCCCGCCCCCCAGCAGCCGTGCAGCCTCACCACCCCGTCTTTCCTCGCGGCACCTTCTCCACTCTCCGTTTTTACAGTTTTAAGGCCAGAGAAGGGGTGGTGAAGCACCGCCTTCCCTGGCTCCTTAAAGGCTGCCGATCAGCGGGGAAAACCTCCGCAGCAGCGGCAGGCAACCTGCTGAAGAAGCGGCGCCACCCTTGTCTCCTCCCCACTTCCTCCCCATGCCCAGGAAGAAAGTGGAGAGGAGGCAAGGGCGGTGCTGCTTCTTTGGCGGGTTGCCGGCCTCGGCTGTGGAGGTTTTCCCCGCCAATCAGCTGATTGGCGGATGGGGGGGAGTGTCGGCCCTTAAAGAGCCACTTGTTTCCTCAACCAAAGGCCCGACAGAATAGCTCCATTTTACAGGCCCCACGAAAAGGTAGCAACTCAGTAAGGGCCTGGATAACTCATGTTCTGGAGGGCTTGCTTTAATTATATTGCAAGGCTCTGTGGTATTTGCAAGTTCTTCTCTCCCCCCACCCCCAATCTTTTTAACTAGAATGATTATTTTATTCTTAAAGAATGAGGGCTGTTCAAACTATATTGCCAATTTTTCTCAATATCACCATGGCAGAGTGATGCCACTTGGGCTGCCTCAGCCCCATCTCCCTTCTCTGTTCTCAGGAGTCAGTTCTCTCCTTTTCGATTCTCTTAAGGCCACTGAAGGCCCCTCTCCAACACTCTGTTTGAAAAGCAGACTCACACATACATACACTTGTCGCTTGAAGCTTCAGACGAGGCTTGTGTCATAAAGAATATCACAGCAAACTTGTAATTTACAACCCATTAAAATAGCCAGCAGCACCTCCACCATGCCGGTAACAACAACGGAAAGAACTTAAGAGGCACGAAACATCTGTTTGACTCCAGTATACTACAGGTCTGTGCAGGGGTTGTTTTGTAGAAAAACAGATGGTGGAGCTCATCTAGGGATTGTTATGCGGCTGCAATACTATTCAATGGACAAGGAGGGGGAACTCCCAGGAGGAGGTGGAACTCTCAGGAAGGTTCTGGAGCTGCGCTCCTGTGAGCTCCCACTGAATCCGAAGCCTGGGTCTGTGCAACCAAGAAGGTTTTCAGCTGGTGTCTGAAAGTACAGATGTTTGGTATCAGGAGAGCAGCTGTGGGGGAAGGAACTCCACACATACAAAGCCATGCTGCAGAGAAGGCCTTATCTTGGGGGACATTGGGACATACCCATGCCCATGAACCCAGTTTCTCCAAAGCGATAATTTTCAGGGTCAAATAGACTTAATGGGAAAGATTTTCAATTCAGCCTCTTGATCAGTGTTCCCTCTAAGCTGAGTTAGTGTGAGCTAGCTCACAGTTTTTTAGCCTCCATCTCACAAGTTTTTGTCTCAGCTCAGGAAGGATGATGCCAGAGCAAACTAATGTATGCAGCAGCTCACAACTTTAATGCCAATAGCTCACAAAGTAGAATTTTTTTGTTTGCAAGACTCCACAACTTAGAGGGAACATTGTTCTTGATGTCTTTTTGTTACTTCAAAGCAGCTGTGAAGGAGCCAAAATTGGGTCAGGGAAGAAGTCCACCACCCCACCCGCTGTGCTATTTTCCTCGCCCAGTGCCTGATATGTGCTTGAGAATATAGGCACAGTATAGGTGATACCCTCCTTCCAGATGTAGGGATGATATTTATTTCAAGGGAGAGAGCACACACCCCCTGCCAGCAACACTTCCCCAATCAAATTAGGAGCTTTAAATGGAAGTAAGAAGATATTGAAGATATTGGATTTATATCCCGCCCTCCACTCCGAAGAGTCTCAGAGCGGCTCACAATCTCCTTTACCTTCCTCCCCCACAACAGACACCCTGTGAGGTGGGTGGGGCTGGAGAGGGCTCTCACAGCAGCTGCCCTTTCAAGGACAACTCCTACCAGAACTATGGCTGACCCAAGGCCATGCTAGCAGGTGTAAGTGGAGGAGTGGGGAATCAAACCCGGCTCTCCCAGATAAGAGTCCGCACACTTAACCACTACACCAAACTGGCTCTCCAAGTAAGTATACTGCTTGGAAATAAAGACACCCAGTTACAGATCTTCGATCTGTTTTGGCCCTTTCAGCACAGAGGCTCTCTTCAAAGTCAAGGAGATTTTACTCCCACCTACTGTAGCAGCCTGCTCTGCTCTGGAGGGCTCAGGCTAGCCCGATCTTGTCAGAACTTAAGAAGCTAAGCAAGTTCGGCCCTGGATGGGAGACCACCAAAGAAATGCAAGGGGGTGTATTGGAAAATACATGGAGACGAAGAAGAAGAAGACGACTGCAGATTTATACCTCACCTTTCTCTCTGAATCAGAGTCTCAAAGCGGCTTACAATCTCCTTTATCTTCCTCCCCCACAACAGACACCCTGTGAGGTGGGTGGGGCTGAGAGGGCTCTCACGGCAGCTGCCCTTTCAAGGACAACTCCTGCAATAGCTATGGCTAACCCAAGGCCATTCCAGCAGCTGCAAGTGGAGGAGTGGGGAATCAAACCCAGTTCTCCCAGACAAGAGTCTGAGCACTTAACCACTACACCAAACTGGCTTTGGGGTGGATCTGGGAAAGGGCAGGGTTTGGGGAGGAGAGGGGCCTCAGCAGGATACAATGCTATAGAGTCCACCCTTCAAAGCAATCATTTTCTCCAGGGGAGCTGATCTCTGCCGGTTAGAGATCAATTTTAAAAGTGGGAGATCTCCAGGCCCCACCTGGAGGCTGGCAACTCTAGACAAAGCACTTCTGAAGGTCTCTTGCCTTGAAAAAGCGTTTGCCAAAACATTGGCTGCAACTCCACTCCAATTGTAGCTGCCCCAAAGTCCCCACCTCTCTTAAACCACTGCACCTTTCTTCCCTTCCTGGTTCCTGCCCCTTATTCTTGGAGCTCCCTATCAGAACACTGACATGCTTCCACCTTTCAGATCTCTTCTCCAAACCCACCTCTTCCCCCAAGCCCTGGGCCTACCCTCTGAGCCTTCCCTTCCAAACAGAACAAAGCCTGCCTTTGCTCCAATCCGGCCCCTTCCCTCCTGCCAAAATCTGGGACGCCAGGCAGCTTCTCAAGCCAAGGGGAAGGCAACACCTTTGCTTACATTTGCTGTACGAAATCTCACATGCTACGTAAATTAGATCATGGCAAAAATAGCCTGCATTGACCAGATTTGGGCAATCAATAGAGGAAATCCAATCGAAGGGGAGCAGACACAGACTGCAGGTATTTGACAAAAAGACCGGTGTTTTTGAGACTGCAGAACAGCCTTTCCTTGTGGGAAATTTTGAAGCTACAAGCTGGCAAGCAGAGAGTCAAGCCATTAAGTTACTCCCCCTGTTATAAAGTTGTATCTTCCGAATGCGCTCTGAAACCCTGCTGAAGGACCGCTTTGTGGGCCAAAATAAGTGGAGCCTTTGCAATCACATTGGCCTCCGGGTTTCTTTGTGCTGCCCTCAGCTTGGAACCTTCCCTGCTGCTATACTACAAATAGCCGTACCTACTGACATTTGAAAGTCCCCGGCGTGATAACATTGCCCTGGCACCTATTCTGGGATGCGACTGCTCGCTGAAAGGGCCGGAGCGGGACCAGCTCAGCAGCTGACACTAAATCCGCGGGTCAACCCAGCTTCTGCCTCCACATCCTCCAGGGGGGCTCATAACTGTGCTCAGTGTGCCCCCTCCGATTTCCTTTTGTTCCATGCCCTGTATAGCTGCTGACACGTGAGCGAGGCTCTGTGCGGGCAGCCCAGCAGGGCCGCTGAAGTCCTGCTCAGCGTGATCCGTATCGGAGGTTAGACTCGCCTAAGGCCAGACTGCTTCATTAGCGGAGAGACAGCCAGGCACAGAGAGGAACTCTGTAGACAAAGCACGGGTGGTGGTAGGGCTTGAGGTAGAAGGTCCAAGGAATGAAGGCAGTGACCAAGGCCCTGTTCCAAAGCAGGGGTGGGGGAGGACTAGACAGAAGATAGATAGATAGATAGATAGATAGATAGATAGATAGATAGATAGATAGATAGATAGATAGATAGATAGATAGATAGATAGATAGATAGATAGATAAATTTATTGTCATTGTTCTCAACAAAAAGAGAGCAACGAAATGAGGTGCTCTTCCACAAAACATACCAACACATCAAACACACATATTCATATTCATACCATTTAAATACATACATTCATACCATTTAAATCCTGAATTTTGCCTACTTTGTTCCAACGGATACAGCCAATGCCAAAAGTTCCATGCTCGTTTCGCAGGAGGAACGGCTGAAATATTGATAAATGCAGGGCTTTTTTGTAGCAGGAACTCCTTTGCATATTAGGCCACACACCCCTGATGTAGCCAATTCTCCTGGAGTTTATAGTAGGCCCTGTAGTAAGAGCTCTGTAAGCTCTTGGAGGATTGGCTACATCAGGGGTGTGTGGCCTAAAATGCAAAGGAGTTCCTGCTACAAAAAAAGCCTTGGGTAAATGCAACCAACTTTCCCTAAGAAGCATTCAGACATTGCAAACTTGTCTGAAGAAAAAAATCACAGCGTTATCTGACTGAGAAATCCTGGCAAAGCTGCAAAGGGTCGATCCCCGATAAATAACGGGATGTGGTGGGACCTCTCCACAGCGATGCCAAAGAGTGCTGAGCAGAGACCTTGCTTGCTCCTCCCTTCCGAGATGCCCCCCCTCCGCCATTTGGGGTGTTGTTGTTGTTGTTTTCCCTCCTTCCTTTTTCCGTCTGATTCCCTAGGCAAGGGATTAATTGGAGTAAACCTGTTGCCTTGGCAACCATGCAACGTGGAGCTTTAATCAAACAAAACTCCGATAAGATGGGAAAGAGGTAATGATAACAAAACAAAACAAAAATATAATACCCTGCAATGAAAAAAAACTGCAAGGCACGAAGCTGCTGGGGATTTTTTGCCGGGACCAGGCAGAAGTCGGCTGACCCCACCTTCAGCTAAGGTGTCAGCAGCTGCCTCTAGGGTTGCCACCCTCCAGGTGGGGCCTGGAGGTCTCCCCATTTTTACAACTGATCTCCAGCTGGCAGAGATCAGCTCTCCTGGAGAAAATGGCTGCTTTGAAGGGTGGACTCTAGGGTCGTGTACCTTGCTGAGGCCCCTCCCCTCCCCGATTCACCCCCAAAGTCTCCAGGTATTTTCCAAGTTAGACTTGGCAACCCTAGGCATTCAAGGAAGCGGAGTGAGACTTCCACAGGGAGGGAAATTTCAAAAGCCCCACTGAAACCACAGGAAGTAGAGCAAGAATTCATTTCACTGAGGCTTGAGCAAGTGAAGTGATTAAAGGGAGTTAAAATTACATGGGGAGGCTGAATTAAGATCTGGGCCATCCAAGTCAGGGCAGAGACCAACAAGGGTGGTTTGCCATTGCCTACCTCTGCATCCTGGCCCTGGTATTCCTTGGAGGTCTCCCATCCAAATGCTAGCCAGGGCTGACTCTGCTTAGCTTAAGAGGTCTGACGAGATCAGATAGGGTTGCCAAGTCCAATTCAAGAAATATCTGGGGACATTGGGGGTGGAGCCAGGAGACTTTGAGGTGGAGCCAGAAGTCAGGGTGTGACAAGCATAACTGAACTCCAAAGGGAGTTCTGGCCATCACATTAATAGGGACTGCTCGTCTTTTAAACGCTTTTCCTCCATTGGAAATAATGAAGGATAGGGGCACCTTCTTTTGGAGCTCATAGAATTGGACCCCTTGGTCCACTCTTTTTGAAACTTGGAGGATATTTTGGGGAGAGGCACTGGATGCTTTGCTGAAAATTTGGTGCCTCTATCTCAAAAAACAGCTCCCCCAGAGCCCCCGATACCTGCAAATCAATTCTCCATTATACTCTATAGGAATTGGTCTCCATAGGGAATAATAGAGTGCCCAGCAGATATTTCTTTCCCCCCCTCGCTTTCTAATTACCCTGAAAGGGGGGAGGCCTCCAAACTGGGGGATCCCCTGCCCCCACCTGGGGATTGGCAACTCTAAAATCAGACCAGGCCGGGCTATCCATGGCAGGGCAGGTGCAAGGATGCCAGTAGCTTCTTTCCAGTATGCTCGCCACACTGCAAAGGTTTTCCTCGGCTGATTTGTGTGCATGCGTGTGTGTCCCCCCACCACCCTTCTAAGCCTCGAGTTTGCTCCAGGGTAGCATGCACAATTACCAGCCACGTGTTTGGCGTGACGAGCATAGCTGCCATCTCTGAAAATAAGGATTTGGTGAATTGTAAAAGCTAGAGAGTAATGATACCTATCGATCAATTGATAGATAAAGATACAGATATATGGCAGGGAGGGATGCAGAACTCCTCCAGCCTCCCCCCTTCCTGCTCATTTTCTCAGCAGGCGGCACAGAGGAGCGGAGAAGGCCCATTTCCTCCGGTTGGCTTGGCCTGTCCTTTCTCTCCCTCTGCTCATGGCTGCTTCCCACAAGGGCCGTTCCAAGCCAGACACGCCTGCAATTCATCAAAAAGGGAGGTATAATTCTCCCGTTGACAGGCTCACGCAGATCACCCTGACATGCAAGATGGGGGGGGGGGCAGCAGGGAGGCACAGCTGGCCAGACGTCAGGGTCTGAAGCTTGCAAGACAGCGCTTTTGCTGTGCCAAGCCTGGGCCAGGTCATCTGGGCAGGTACCTAGGTTATAGTCATAAACCCCCAGATCTCTGGCCTTTAAAAGAATTTGACACCCCAAAGCGGTTAGGGTTCAAACACGGGATAAGCTTGAGATCTTTGCAAAATCCAAAGGTGCCAGGTATACAGTGGTGTAGGAAGGTGAACAAATTTTTTATCCTGTAGTAACGATGCAAAATGATCACTATGGAATCTCTCAGACTCAGTCCTATTTTTTGGTTTGTTTTATTTATTTGGTTCAGAACTCTACGATAGGAAGGAGGAAAAAGCCTCCCCTTGGTCTTCCTTTTAGGCAGCAGCAATCCCAAGGAATAGCAACTGCCCCTCACATAGGATTGCCAACCTCCAGGTGGTGCCTGGAGATCTCTTGGAATTACAACTGATCTCCAGGCTAGAGAGATCCGTTCCCCTGGAGAAAAGGACAGTTTTGGAGGTTGCCCTCTATGGCATTATATCCTCTTGAAGTTTCTCCTCTCCGCAAACTCAGTCCTCTCCAGGCTCCACCCCAAAATCTCTAAAGAGAGTTTAGAATACTAGTAAGGGACCAAAAGTTAAAAACAGCATAGTTAAAAGTTACATGTGTTTCTGTGTGTGTGTGTGCATGTCTGCATGTGTGTGAGTGCACCTGACAGTCATGGTGACCTCTGGTGACTGACCCTGACGGAGAGGGCTGGAGGATATTTTGAGAGGTGGCTGAATAAGGGCTACCCCTGCCTCCCAGTTCTGATATTCCATCTGCCAACCAAGTACTTGCCGGAGTCAACCCTGCTTAGCTTCCGAGATCTGATGGAACTGGGCTTGCTTGATGTACCAGGAGTTTTGACTGTAGAGAACCAGTTTGGTGTAGTGGTTAAGTGAGTGGACTCTTATCTGGGAGAACCAGGTTTGATTCCCCACTCCTCCACTTGCACCTGCTAGCATGGCCTTGGGTCAGCCATAGCTCTGGCAGAGGTTGTCCTTGAAAGGGCAGCTGCTGTGAGAGCCCTCTCAGCCCCACCCACCGCACAGGGTGTCTGTTGTGGGGGAGGGAGATAAAGGAGATTGTGAGCCGCTCTGAGACTCTGAGTGGAGGGCGGAATATAAATCCGATGTCGTCGTCTTCTTCTAGTTTGGCCCTTGGTTGTCCTTCCCACTTTTAAATATTTCTATTTTTGGCCACACCTCTTCTACGTATGGGTGTGAGATCTGGACAGTGGAGAAAGCTGAAGAAGACAGAGGAGTCCAGTCAGGCACCTTAAAGACCAACAACGTCTAATTCTGGGTATAAGCTTTTGTGTGCATGCACACTTCCTTCAGATATAAATGTGGTGTTGGAGGAGAGTTTTACAGAAAGGCCGTTTTCGCACTCACGTTTTACTGGCACACGACCATCCTGACGCCGGCGAATCTGCATGGCTTTCGCACCAGAAGCTCCGGCGCTCCCAGAAACGCCGGCTACTTCCGTCGCTAAGCCAGCGCAAACGGAAATCGCAAAGATGCAGGAAAACGTTTGCGCTGGCTTAGCGACGGAAAGCGCCGGCGCTTCTGTTGCGAAATCCATGCAGATTCGCCGGCGTCAGGAGGGTCGTGGCGCCAGTAAAACGTGAGTGCGAAAACACCCAAAGAGTTTTACAAAAAGACAAACCAGTGGGTTCTAGATCAAATCAAGCCTAAACGCTTCCTAGAAGCTAAAATGACCAAACGGAGGCTATCATACTTTGGTCAGGTTCCGAGAAGAAAAGACTCACTGGAAAATAATGCTATGAAAAGTTGAAGGCAGCAGGAAACAATTAAGATCTAATGCAGGGGCGGCCAAACCGCAGGTCAGGAGCCACGTGACCACTTTCACACATATTGTGTGGCTCCTAGAGGTGAAGGAGGAAATTAATGCAGGGTTACTCTCAAGAAAGTGTGCTTAGCATCGGGACATCAGTCTATGAGTGCTGACCCATAGGTAGGCGACTACTTCCGTTGTGTGTGAAATGGGGAAGGAGGGGGAAACAGGCAGGCTTGGAAGCTCTTCACCACAGAAGTCACCTGGAGACCTAGAGCAGGGAAAGAGCCAAGGGAGCCACTGGAAAGAGGGCTGGAATTAAAGAGGGTGGCGCAGGGTCCTCCCTTAGTTTCATAGGCCTTTTAGGAGCTGTATTTACTAACCTTGGTGTCAAGGCAAAGAGAGATGCATAATGATTTATATGGTACATATGTGTTTCCTTCTCCCACTGATGCCAAAACATAATTCCCTAACCTTTCCCTATGCTGGTCTTATGGGGACTGCTATTCCCAGCTTTTGTTTTTTTAAAGTCTTCTAGAATGGTCGTGTTGTAAAGCACATACATATGTATTTTATCTTTCTGTGCAAAAAAAATATTAAGAGTTTTAATAAATATGTGTGTGTAATATTTGTTCATGTCTTGCGGCTCTCAAACATCTGCTGTTTGTTCTATGTGGCTCTTATGTTAAGCAAGTTTGCTCACTCCTGTTCTAATCTGAAATGGACTCACTCAGTCAAGGAAGCTGCGGCCCTCAACTTGCAAGACCTGAACAAGGCTATTAACAACAGGACATTTTGGAGGTTATTAATTTATAGGGTTGCCAGAAGTTGTTACCAACTTTATGACACTCTCTCTCTCTCTCACACACACACACCCTTCTTTAAAGAAACCGGTATGTAACAACAGAAGTGTTTCTGAGCATGGACAGCTGCCTCCCTCTGCAGCCTACACAACTTACTCAAAATGAAGAAACTGGGCTTTCTTCTGGGGCCGACGGCAGAAAAGCCACCCACTCAGGCCCAAAACTCACCTTTGGGAGAAATTAAGCCCCTCCTCTGACAGCACACCTGAGAACCCAGTCCAGAGGAGAGCTTGGAGACTTGAAAGGGGAAACCTTGCAGAGGGGCTCTGCTAGATCTCACATGAGTGGTGCTGAACAGAGCACCCAGCTAGTACTTGCTCACAGCATATATAGGTAGGGCTTATTTAGAGATAAATCCCGAACAAAAGCAATGAGTTTCAGAGAAAGCTCCCTTCTGCTGGGAAAAGTTATAAAACCACGAAAAGGATTTCATTTTTCTTCTTCGTTCTGCCAGGGAGGCAAGCCAGGTGGAATCAAGAAAGCCCATCACTTCTAGCATCTGATATTTCCCTCTAGCATGTTGACTGCAAAGATGTCAGGTCAGGTCTAAGCCTATTGTGAGAGTCAGCTCTCCCCCCCCCCCCACATCTGGTTAAAGCCCTCAGAGACAGGCTGGGGAAGAGGACAGAAAGAAGAGCCTTGTGGGGAATGCTGCTGAGGATGGGTGCTCTTTTGCCAGCCACTTTCTCACAGCCTAAACCACCACACAGGGTTGTTGTGTGAGCATAAAATGGAAGTGGGTGGATCCACTGTCTACCTTCTTGAGCTCCTTAGAGGGAGGCAGGGAGGGTAAAAACATAGCAATAAACTGTTGTTCTGTGCACAGGAATCCTCTCTCCTCACAAGCACTTTACACATGAGTAAGGCTCTGCGAAAGGGTAAAGTCCTACTGAGCAGCCGGCCAAGCATTTTTTTTTTCATTTTTTCATTTTATTTGATTTATATCCCACCCTACCCCACAAAGGCGGGCTTCAGGGCGGCTCACAACACAGAAATTCTAACAATAGGATCTAAGAATTAAAATACATAATAATTTACATAATTAAAACAACTAAAATCAAGCACAGGAGGCAGCAGGAGGCAAGCGTGCCTGAGAAGCCACAGGTAAAGGGTCAAGGAAAGTGGAGGTTGAGGCAGAAGGGATTCTCTGATTCAAAAGAGCCAAAAGTTCAAGGGGACTTCAAGTAACCTCTTGCCCTCTGGCTGAGGTCAGAGACCCACAGTGCCCCATCCCTGTCTCTCATGCCCACACAAACCACTTCGGGGTCTCATTGGTTTCAAGGACCTTGATCTGTGTGGGCTGCCCCGTTATGCTTCTACTGTCCTCCTACAGTTTCTTTCTTCACCTTCCCACAACTCACTCTACTTCCCTACTCTATTAAAAATAGCAAAATTTCACAACAGAAGACTGTGAATGTCCAGCATCTGACAGGATTCCATTAAAACCTTTGGGGGGGGGGGTGGTATTGCCCAGAGGTCCTCTGTTGTGGGCTCTCTTGTTGAATATTCCACCTAGCACCATCAGTGGCTGCCCGTCCCTTTGGGCAGAATCCTGGTTTTGACCAGGTCCCTTTCTCAGCTGGCCACTCCTGGAAGGACGTGCCAGCAGCCTCCAAACCATCCCAGACTCTGAACCCTACATGAGACCAGCCTGTTTTATCCTATAACACAGTGGCCCCCAACCTTTTTGGCACTAGGGGCCGGTTTTGTGGAAGACAATTTTCCCATGGACTGGTGGGGGTGCTGGGGTTTTTGCTGCCTGTCCCTACCCCCCCCCCCATGGAGGGGTCTTTAAATGAGAGGTAGATGAAGGTCAGTGCCATGCTACCCCTTCCACCTGCCCAGGACCCAGGCGAATGAAAGAGGTGGTGCTTTTGAGTGAGGCTGCACTGCCTCTTTCGTCCACCTGGGACCTGGGCAGGCAAAAGAGGGTGGCATGGTGCTTCTGCCTCACTCCACAGCCCAGTTGCTAACAGGCCATGGCATGGACCGGTACCAGTCCACGGACCAGGGGTTGGGGACCCCTGCTATAACACACCAGGGTGGCAACAGAAAAGAGCAAGAGTCCAGGAGCACCTTAAGAGCGAAACATGCCACAGTCAGGGACTTGCACCCGACATCCAGGGTTGAAACACAGAGGCAGGCAATGGCCAACCACCTCTGTTCATCTCTTGCCTTGAAACAGGGATGTCGAACTCATTTGTTATGAGGGCCGGATCTGTTATAAAGGAGACCTTGTTGGGCCGGACCATGTTGGGTTGGGCCAAGCCACGTCAGGCCGAGCCATGTGTGTACCTATTTAAAATTAGGTAGCAGAGATATAAATTTTACAAAGAACACAAACACAATTTTTTTAAAATTATAAAACATGCTTAAAACATTAACACTCATTGGTCTTAAAGATGCTTTCTTTGTATTTCTCCCATGAGATCCAGGGAACTGGGCAAAGGAAGCTCTGGCTCTTTCCTTCCTTCCCCAGGGGAATAGAAAGAAGAGAGGCTTGGCTCAGTAGCTCTGCTGTGCAAGTGAGAGAGCCTGGCAAAGCAAGCTATTCCTCCCCAAGGGAAGAGCCTCAGACAATGAAGAAAACAGAGGTTTTGCTTTGTAGCTCCTGTGCGATTGAGCAAGCCTTGCAAAGCAAGCTGTTATGCAGAAGGAAGCAAGAGAGAGGGAGAAGGAAGCAGATGACAGCCGGTTGCTCAGAGGCCTGATAGAAGCCCTCCGAGGGCCTGATTCGGCCCCCGAACTGCATGTTTGACACCCCTGCAATACAAGGTCGGCATAAGTCAGTTGCAACTTGACAGGGGAGGAAAAACCACACCAAAAACTCTTGTTTTTTAGCATTTCCCCAAGAATTTCACAAACCAGCACCAGCTTGGGCCAAACAGGACCCATTCTGCCTCCAGCATCAGGCCACCTGCTTGACAATACAACACTTGGGAACTCCTCCTTGCTCCGGCAGGGGTGGCAGCGGCAGCCCTTAACCTGCCTGTCGACAAGAATTTGTCTGTGTGCCAGCTGCTCCTGGAGCCCGCGCCTGCCCGGGTCAAGCCAACATCAAAGGCTGCGTTGCCGAAGCCTGTCTGCTTCTATTTGTCACTTGGCATCTGATTTTCCCATCACCCCTTCCTCCCCCTTTCGCGCTTGTCCTCTTGAAAAAGAAGGGTCTGGGTTGTATCGTAGGAGCCTGCAAACATTCACAGCTTATCCACACATCTGACAGCAGTGGGGCAGCTTCCCTCCCCACAGACGCACAGGCACACACATCTTGAAGCACTCAGCTGGCCTGGTCAAACCTGGCTTCAGGTACCAGACGGTGAAGCAGCTGCAAGCATGACTGTGATTCATAAGCCCCAAAGCAGACTGTTTCTAACCCCCTCCCCCCCCTCCCGGCTTCCCCAAAGGGATAGGGGTTTCCAGGGCAGGGGCAGCCTTTTAAAAGGTCAATTCCCTTGCCAAAAGAGAGCGCTGGAGGGCTTCTTCTTCTTGCAATCTCTGCTTATTTACAGATCTGCATCTTGTGCATAAGGAGCAGGGAGGGACCCAGATCTTCAAGCAACTTCATCTTGAAGCCCCACACTCAGCTGCAAGACCTCAGGCCTCTAGCACCTTCCAGTGGCTATGTGGCATCTCCAAACATTTTCTTCTGTAAAGCAAATGGAACAAACCAAGCATGGGAGTCAAGATCTGACGTTGCCTCCTATGACTGGCATTCAGAAGTTTATTGCCTCTGAGCTGAGAGCCAGTGTGGTGTAGTGGTTAAGAGCTGCAGATTCTAATCTGGAGATCCAGGTTTGATCCCCCACCCCTCTTCCACATAAAGCCTGATGGGTGACCTTGGGTCGGTCACAGTTCTCTTTGAACTCTCTCAGCCCCTCCTAAGTAACAAGGCGCCTGTTGTGGGGAGAGGAAGGAAGGATGATTGTAAGCCACTTTGGGACGCCTTAAGGTAGAGGAATTTTGACTGTGGTGCTGGAGAAGACTCTTGAGAGTCCCTTGGACTGCAAGATCGAATCAGTCAGTCCTAAGGGAAATCAACCCGGACTGTTCCCTGGAAGGTCAGATGCTGAAGCTGAAGCTCAAATACTTTGGTCACCCAATGAGAAGGGAACACTCCCTGGAGAAGATCCTGATGCTGGGAAAGACAGAAGGCAAAAGAAGAAGGTGATGGCAAAAGATGAGATGGTTGGACAGCGTTACTGATGTAACAAACATGAATTTTGAGTGGACTGCATAGGATGGTGGAAGACAGGAGGGCCTGGTGTGACTTAGTCCATGGGGTTGCAAAGAGTCGGACTCGACTGTGTGACTGAACAACAACAAGGTGGAGGAAAGTAGCGTATAAAAGTCTTCTCTTCTTCTTCTGAGTTCTTCTCCATTTTCCCCTTTCGCACAACACAAGAACTTGGGGGGTACCTACCCACTTGAGTTGATGAGTGATAGATTTAAGAATAGACCAAAAGAAGGAAGACTAGGAAGGAAGATTTCCTTCCCTCAGTGAAGAATGAAATTGTGGAATTCCCCACCAGTGGACTTCTGAATTTCTATGGGCACGAACGTGGTGGCGGAAAGAGCTGTCATGTCACAGCCAACTTAACGACAATCTGGTAGAGTATTTGAGGCAAGAGATGAACAGGTGGTTTGTCATTGCTTACCTCGATGTAGTGACCCTGGACTTTCTTGGTGTATCAACTGGGGCTGACCCAGCATAGCTTCCAAAATCTGATGAGATGGGGCTAGTCTGGGTCCTCCAAGTCAGGGCACAAACATACATGGCTTAAAAGGGGATTAGAGAGAGTCACGCAGACAGGCCCGTCATGGACTACCAGCCACGATTATTAAAGGCAACCTTGCAGGACGTAGATTCAGATTTGCACTTGAGCATGGACAGAGTGCCAAATAGAATTGCACTAATCCTGATCATAGAACTCATTTGCACTAACTTGCCTTAAAGTATATAGTGCCTTTTACTCTCTGTTCTAGGCCTAAAATGGTCTGAGGAGCAAAGGACAATGGCTTCCATTAGAAGTCTTTGATAAGCATACTAGATATGAAAGAATCTTCTTTAGCAAAAGCCTGTTATCATCATTTGTTCTGTAAACATCCTTTGGTGGAGAGTAAGCTATCTTTTCTACCTCCGGGAGTGTCCGGGAACCTGTCTCTCGGAGAAGGTCAGAGCAGAAGCTCTGCTCTGACTTATTCTGGAATAGGGCCAGAGGGTCTACATTGGAGAACAACAGGGAAGTATGGAAAACCAGATATGAGACTTGGGGGTCGTGATTACAGAACCCCGGAGATATCAGTTCATCTCTTGCTTCTAAGTTGGGATATGGGACTTATTAGACCAATGAATGAAATCAGAAAGGCGAAGACCGGTGTAGCCAATCTGTAAGCTGCCCTTTGTTTACAGGAGGGTATAAGATGTTGTGACTATGGGGAAGGATTTCGAAGGGGAACGGAGGAAGGGTGTGAAGAGATTGGTTTCTCCTTCCCTCACTAATGTTAAAAAAAACAATAAAAGATCTGCATATTCTCTTTTTGCACCTCTGTAGTGGAGTCCTTTGTTTTGGCGAAAAATACAACAACCTCCACTAAATACAACAACCTCCACTACCAGAGGCTGTATATCTCTGAATAACCATGCTAGGAGGCAACAGTGGGGGGCTCACCCTCTAAGCCAGGGGTGTCAAACGTGCAGCCCAAGGACTGGATCAGGACCCTGGAGGGCTCCTATCAGGCCAATTGACAGGCTTGCTCAATGACACAGGAGCTACAGAGCAAAGCCTCTATTTTCTCCATTGGCTGGCCAGCACATGAAGCAACTTACATGTTACAATGTTGTTTCATATCTATATGCGCCCCCTTGCCCAGATGGTCAGGAGGTATGGGCTGGGTTGTCATCAGTATGCAGATGACACCCAACTCTATCTACTGATGGGTGGCCGGTCCGGCTGCACTCCGGAGAACTTGAACCTGGCGCTGCAAGCCATGGTATAATGGCTCAGGCCAAGTCGTCTAAAACTGAATCAGATGAAGACGGAGCTTCTCTAAGTCACAGCAACCTGGGAAGGGTGATCCCTTGACCAGCCTTCAATGGGGTGCCATTGACGCCAGCACCAAGGGTTAAAACGGCCTTGGGTTAGTCATAGCTCTGGCAGAGGTTGTCCTTGAAAGGGCAGCTGCTGTGAGAACCCTCTCAGCCCCACCCACCTCACAGGGTGTCTGTTGTGGGGGGAGAAGATATAGGACAGGGGTGGCCAATGGTAGCTCTCCAGATGCTTTTTGCCTACAACTCCCATCAGCCCCAGCCATTGGCCATGCTGGCTGGGGCTGATGGGAGTTGTAGGCAAAAAACATCTGGAGAGCTACTGTTGGCCACCCCTGATATAGGAGATTGTAAGCCACTTTGAGTCTCTGATTCAGAGAGAAGGGCGGGGTATAAATCTGCAATTCTTCTTCTTCTTCTTCTTCTTCTTCTTCTTCTTCTTCTTCTTCTTCTTCTTCTTCTTCTTCTTCTTCTTCTTCAGTTTGGAAGTGCTCCTGGAGTCCTCCTTAACTATGGAGGACCAGGTAGCAGCCACTGCCAGAGCTGCTTTTTAACATCTCCAGCGAATACAACAGTTGGTCCCCTACCTTGAGCTCAGTGACTTAGCAATGGTGATCCATGCTTCAGTCACTTCGAGAATCTACTACTGTAACGCTCTCTACATGGGGCTGCCCTTGACTCAGATTTGGAAGCTGCAGCTGGTGCAGAATGCTGCAGCCAGGCTACTAATGGGGCTTCCCCAGCAGGAGCACATTCAGTCTGTGCTGAGGGAGCTGCACTGGCTGCCTGTTGCATACTGAATCCATTTCAAGGTCCTGGTATTAACCTTCAAAGCCCTATATGGCCCAGGACCTATCTATCTGTGGGACCCCCTTGCTCCACATGTTCCCCAGAGAGCACTTTGATCAAGTTCTCTAAATCTTTTGGTTGTCCCTGAGCTAAAAGAGGCTAGGCTAAATTCCACCGGAGCAAGAGCCTTCTCGGTGGCAGCCCCAATAATCTGGAAAACAACCTCCCAGAAGCCCTCAGGACCCTGCGGGACTTATTGCAGTTCCGCAGGGCCTGCAAGACTGAATTGTTTCAGATGGCATATGACATCTAAATGGGAAAGGGCTGCCACCTCACCTGAATCTATCTCATATTAGCACCAACCGCCTAGGATCTGGCTGCTTCGGAGAAAGGAAAATATTATATGATCCTGCCCTGAATAGATGAAGTAGCACCATTATGATTTTACCTGATTGTTTACTGTTTTAATATTGTGTATTTTATGTTGTTAGCTGCCTTGAGTCTTTGTAGAATGGGCAGGATATAAATCTAATGTAACAAACAAACATACAAAAGCTCACAATGCCCAGCAATTTTATGCTTTTCCCTGGGTCTTAGGCTCAAAGCATTGACCACGAGCTTTCTGTAATGAATGTCAATAAATCAAAAGTATATTTTCAATTTACACACACCTGAACAACACCTGAACAGCATACTCAAGATGGCTATAGCACAGACACTGTCTCCCAATTTTATGTTATCAGAAATTGTTAAATAAACAAAATATTGCAAGAGTGCTAATCTTTTAAGCATGGTTTAAGTTTAAAGAAATCTTTAATTGTGTTTGTGTCCTTTATAAAGTTTATATCCCCGGTACCTGGCATAACATTTTATGACACACATGGCTCAGCTCGACAAAGTCTCGTTTATGCAAAATCTGGCCCCCATAACAGACGAGTTTGACACCCCTGCTCTAAGCCCTATTTGTTGGCATTCCTGGGAAGCTAGTTAACAAAACAGATGCCGGAATAGACCGAGGCTGGCCCTAGACTATCTGGCACCCTAGGCAAGGCTAACCTCTCCCCCCTCCCCCACCCCCGCAGTGGCGGCCCAATCCCCACATTCTGTCCTATGGGCCCATAGGACAGAATGGACTCCAGACGGGCCACTGGTCTGATTTTGCAGGGCTCTTCTAGGTGACTTGCCAAGCCATCGGCAAGTCACGAACAAGCAGCTCTTATACATGCTTGCCCCGGAAACCAATCCTCACCTCCAGAGATGCTAGAGATGAGTGAACGGCACCTTCATTCTGTCTCTGAGCACAGATAGGCTCCCCCCATTAGTTGAGCTCAGCTCTCTCCCTGCCTCGAACTGGACATGTCTGGTCTGTGAAGTTCCAGGCGCCCAAAAGCGGGTTTTTTTTTTTTGGCCAGGCCAAAGACAATGAAAGCTTATCCTAATGAGATTTCAGGCTTGCTTATCCCTTTAGTTCACTGAGGTTAAGTGCTCTTGTGCTCAAAAGCAACAGTGAATTTTGCGTTTTTAAATCTTGTTGGAGAACGTTGGCGTGGGAGGGGGGGTGGGAAACGCAACCCAGCAGAGCGTGTATGCAGCCACCAGGATAGATCTGTCTTTTTCTTACAGTGGACATTCCTTGAAATGCTGATGCCCTCTTGGGGCTTAGGGGTGATTTTAGACTGTAAAATTCAGCATGCTGAATTAGAAAATGACCAGTATTTTCGAGAAGGGGGATCCGGATTCTACAGCAGAAAAGAATTCAGAGACCTGAATAATTTAAACAGGTTTATAAATGTAGCTCATTCTGCATAACTTTCCCCCCTGCTTCTGCTCAATGTGAGGAAGGGAAATGAGCTATGCAGACCATCTAACCCGGTGCTGTCTACATAGACAGGGAGGCAACTCTCCAGGGGTCTCAGGCAAAGATCTTTCCCAAACCCACTACTTGAGAACCACTTAATTAGAGACACGAGGACTGACCTTGGAATCTTCCGCACGCAAAGCACGGGAGTTTTACCACTGTGCTATGGCCCCTCCTCACTGACACTCTCTCTGAACCACCCGTAATCCTGCTCAGCCTCTCTTGTGGTTTCTGTGAATTCAGGAATATTGACATATTTTTTTAAAGATCATCTTTGACAGTAGCTGACTTCCCCCTCTTGAAGCCGTCCTCCAACCTCTGAATACTCCACCAAACCTGGTTCTTATGCACAGTTCATTTGTTTGCAACTTGCTGTTAATTTGTAAGCCATTTGGCATCTCAGGAGAGCCAGTTTGGGGTAGTGGTTAAGTGAGCAGACTCTTATCTGGGAGAACTGGGTTTGATTCCCTACTCCTCCACTTGCAGCTGCTGGAATGGCCTTGGGTTAGCCATAGCTATCGCAGAAGTTGTCCTTGAAAGGGCAGCTGCTGTGAGAGCCCTCTCATCCCCACCCAGCTCACAGGGTGTCTGTTGTGGGGGGACAAGATACAGGAATTGTAAGCCGCTCTGTCTCTGATTCAGAGAAGGGTGGGGTATAAATCTGCAGACTTCTTCTTCTTAAGGTGGGATGCAACCAGGACTATTTTTGTAGCTGGAACTCCTTTGCATATTAGGCCACACACCCCTGATGGAGCCAATCCTCCAGGAGCTTACAGTAGGCCCTGTACTAAAAGCCCTGTAGGCTCTTGAAGGATTGGCTACATCATGGGTGTGTGGCCTAATATGCAAAGGAGTTCCTGCTACAAAAAAAGCCCTGGATGTAACAAATGTAAATATAAATAAATATATAATGCAGTAATGGTGGCAATAACGATAATGGCCCACTGCATCCTGACTTGGAAGGCTCAGGCTAGCCCGATCTTGTCAGACTTGGGCACCCTAGCAGGGTTAGCTCTAATTAGTACTTCAATGGGGTGAGACTACTAAGGAAGCTCAGGTTTGCTGTGCAGAGGCAGGCAATGGCCAATCACCTCTGTTCATCTGCCCTGACCAGGATGGCCCAGCCTAGCCTAATATTGTCCGATCTGGGAAGCCAAGTGGGGTTGGCCGGGATTTGTACTTAGATGGGAGAGCACCGAGGAAGCCCAGGTTTGCTACGCAGAGGCAGCCAATGGCAAACCTCCTCTGCTCCTCTCTCCCAACAGGGTCAAAGTAAGTTGGCTGCAACTTGAGAGCGCTTCCACCAGAACTATTGTCAGGACTACCGATATGATGTATTTATAGCACCGGTTAAATGCAAAGGAGAAAAAAGAGACTTTACAGATTTCTGCAAGACATCCAGAATCTCTGGAAAACAGTAGGGTTGCATCTCGAAGGCGAAAAGGATTCCATTCTATATTTCCGTTTCCAAGCTAACATGAAGCCCTCCTGCAGTTGTTTCCCAGGCCCTCTCACACCTCCCTCTCTCTGGAGCCTGTTGATTTTCCTCTCTGGCCCACCTGCTGGCCATGGTTCCAGCGCACCCCCCAGGCAGCCGCGGTGGTGGCTTCTCCTGATGTAATTGACAAGGAGCAAAGGCCTTTGGGGATGCATTAGCCCCGCTTCAGGCAGCGGAGAGCGGATGGGAAAATGGGAAAATGGGCTCGGGAGCTCAGGGGACATTAGCGGGCCTGCAGACAGTGAGGAAGAGGAGGAGGCAGCAAGCGGAAAAGAAATACGGCCAGCCAAAAGGGAGAGGATATTTACGTCCCTCCTTTTCTCCCGCCCATGCGGCTTGCTGCTGGAGAGAGTAAGGAGGGGAGGCAGACTGAAAATGGAGGGGTCAGATGCTCTGCCCTCAGCTGCACTGCAAATGTTGGATTCAGGTGTAGGATGGGGGTGGGTGGGACTGGAGGTCCTATGCTAAGCTGTAATAGAGTAGCTAGTCTGGCCCATGAATCTAGGCCCCTTCTTGATTTCTGTTGTGTCAGTCAGCAACAGGTGCAAGAGCATAGGGTGCTGGTAACAGATTACCCCACGCAAATTGTGAGTCGTCATTTTTCCTCATGCTGGCGGGGTTCATTACAACCCCCAGAGTATGTCTGAGGTCCATCTAGCTCTGACCTGTCCACTCAGACTAGCAGCAGCTCTCAAGGATCTCAGGGCACCCCCAGGGCTTTTTTGGAGTTGATATTGGATTTATATTCTACCCTATACTCTGAATCGCAGAGCGGTCACAATCTCCTTTACCGCCCCCCCCCCACCTCACAACAGACACCCTGTGAGGTGGGTGGAGCTGAGAGGGCTCTCCCAGAACCTGCCCTTTCAAGGACAACTTCTACAAGAGCTTTGGCTGACCCAAGGCCATTCCAGCAGCTGCAAGTGGAGGAGTGGAGAATCAAACCCGGTTCTCCCAGATAAGAGTCTGTGCACTTAACCACTACAGCAAAGTGGCTCTTCTTTGCATATTAGGCCACACTTCCCTGATGTAGCCAATCCTCCAAGAGCTTACAGGGCTTTTATTACAGGGCAAACTCTTGGAGGATTGGCTATATCAGGGATGTGTGGCCTAATGCAAAGGAGATCCAGCTACAAAAAAAGCCCTGGGCACCCCTATAACTGCTTAAGTAAAACATCCATGCACAAAAGCAGTGTTCTTCTTGCTAGCAACAAATGATGGGGGAAACACGGCTCCCCCTCTTCCAGGACTCATCAGATTTTATGTCTTGAGTGGGAGGTGTGGGGCTGGGCACCGGAGCTTGGTGCTTACTGCTCAGCTTATAGCAGAGGCTAGAACAAAATAGGAGTCAAGTCGCACCTTTAAGACCAACTTAGTTTTATTCAGAACGTAAGCTTTTGTGTACTCGCTAAGTGCACTTCATCAGACAAGGAATCCAGTACAGTGAGCAAAGCCACACGTAGCCGGCAGTCAGTGGCTCAGAATGCAAACTGGTACAAATTTAAGAACCAATAACAGTATAGTAAAATTATTTGGTAGAGAGTGGTTTAGAAAGCAAAATGGTAAAAAAAAAAAATTAAGATTCAATGACAGAATAGTAAAATTAACAAATTGAGCAAACCTTTTATCTGAGTAGCATGAGTATGCAAAAGCAATAAAACAGTAATATATCAAAATGTGAGAGTGTCTGTTAATGACTATATTGTATTAAACCTGGGTCAAAAGGAAGGTATTTACATCTCAGAAGATTTCCCGTCCATCTCCTATTTTGTTCTACTCCTTCAGACCAACACGGCTGACTACTTATACAGCAGATCTATAGCAGAGGCTGTTACTGCGCTATGACAGAGATGTGCTCTCTACAAAGGAAGCCAGGAAAACAAGTCAGAGCTCCTTCCAGCCTCACCCCGCCCCCAAGAAGGGCCCCCTCCTCAAAGTCCCTGGGATTGACAAGCTGGATAATGAATGGCCTGGCAAAGTGGGACAATCTACGCAAAGGGAAATCAGCCAGCCCGAAAAAGGGTGAAATGTTAATTAAGGCCTGTAAACCGCTTGGAAATCATTGGAATAAAACATGTCAGAGCATCCAGTCCCAGAGGGGTTTTTTAAAAAACACACACAAAACACAGAACAGTAAAGAAGACACAAGAGCAAGCAGGAGGACAATTCAGCTTCCTCTTCAGCAGGAAGTTTCAAAATAGTGTCAGAGAGAAACAAGGAAATGGCGTTTGAACTTCTAGTACAATAGAAGCGTAGCCACGATCACCTGGAGCAGCGACATAAAACTGTAGTCCAGTGGTGCTGGAAAGGCTAACAACATTTATTCCAGTATGAATAAGTCGCAGCTAATTTCATTGCATGCATTGAAGGTTGCCAACACCAGGTTAGGAAATTCCTGGAGATTTGGAGGTGGAGCCTGGGGAAGGAGTAATGCCATAGGCTTAGACCAATTTCCCACTAGAGCTTTAATCCTGGTTTAACTCTGTCCCCAAACTGACTTTCTACACTAAAACCATAGAATCATAGTCATAAAGTTGGTTTCTCTGCTTCTATGATTCTACTGTTGAAGGTCAGTTTGAGGACAGAGTTAAAACAGGATTAAAGCTCTAGTGTGAATTAGAGTCTACGCTCCAAAGCAGCCATTTGCTCTGGGGGAAACTGATCTCTTTGGAAATAGTTCCCATTAGGCCAATGTTCCCATTAGGCCAAGCAACTTGTATTAAAAACAGAATGGCGGCGGTTGCGGGGGGGGGGGGGGGGAGAAGTTACAAAGAGAGGCCAGTTTAAACCAGATCCAGCCCAAACAGTAATCAATCGATTCTGAGTGGGTGAGGAGGACCACTCCCAACTGTTGACAGCCAGTCAAGGTAGGATTATACAGAGTAATAAAACCTAATCAAGGAAACTGCAGGAAGAAACATGGTTAAGTAAATCCCATTAGGAAGTTACAGATCTATAGCTGAACAAATCAACATCTATAAGGGATGGGGCGTTAATTCATTCTTTCTGGGAAACTGAGTGCGGTGTACATCGTTCTCCATGCCTCCATTTTATCCCAACAACTACCCTGTGAGCTAGAACCAAGTCCAGTAGCAGCACTTTAGTAAGTGTAAGTTTGGTGTAGTGGTTAAGTGTGCGGACTCTTATCTGGGAGAATTGGGTTTGATTCCCCATTCCTTCACTTGCACCTGCTGGAATGGCCTTGGGTCATCCATAGCTCTGGCAGAGGTTGTCCTTGAAAGGGCAGCTGCTGTGAGAGTCCTCTCAATCCCACCCACCTCACAGGGTGTCTGTTTTGGGGGGAGAAGATACAGAGGTTGTAAGCTGCTCTGAGTCGGGTATAAATCTACAATTCCTCTTCGTCTTTAGTAGTCAAGCAGATTTGGAGGGGTATAAGCCTTTGAGAGTCAAAGCTCCCTTTGCGTCAGAGCTTTGACTTTCAAAAGTTTATACCCTGCCCTGCCCTGGATAGCCCAAGCAAGTCCAGTTTTGCTAGATCTTGGAAGCTAAGTAGGGTTGACTCTGGCAAGTACTTGGATAGGAGATCTCCTTGGGAGTTGGGAGGAAGGGGCAGCCACCTGAGTATTCTCCATTCTCCCAGTAGGGGTCAGTCACCAGAGGTTGCCATGACTTCTGGGTGCACACTCACACACACACACATAACATTTAAAAAAGCTTATATCAGGGGTGGCCAACGGTAGCTCTCCAGATGTTTTTTTTTGCCTACAACTCCCGTCAGCCTCAGCCAGCATGGCCAATGGCTGGGGCTGATGGGAGTTGTAGGCAAAACATCTGGAGAGCTACCGTTGGCCACCCATGCTACTGGATTTGGTTCTAGCTCTTCTACTGCAAACCAATGTGGCCATCCTTTAAGACTACCTGCATGGTAGGTTACGCAAAGAGGACAGTCCCTGTCTTCTCAAAAGAGATGGGTTTCCAATCTTCGTGGGTCCTCTTCCAGTTGAAACACTAACCACTACACCACTGTTTGGTTATGCAACATCTGGACTATAAGAGGTTTAAAAAGTTCAATCTGTGACCAGTGCTCCCTCTTAAACTGTGGAGCCTTGCGAGCAAAAATTCTACTTTGGTGAGCTATTGGCATTAAAGTTGTGAGCTATGGCATAAATTAGTTTGCTCTGGGGCCATTTCCCCCCGAGCTAAGGCAAAAATGTTTGAGCTGGAGGAGGCTGAAAAACTGTGAGCTAGCTCACACTAACTCAGCTTAGAGGGAACACTGCCTATGACAGTCATCTCAAGATGCTTGGATACCCCCAAAATCAGAAAGGCATGCTCTCCCTCCCACTACCAATCAGTGCACTACTTAAGAGAGGCAGGGAAGTTCCACTGGGAAGTTCTCCGTAAAGTTACCCGGATGAAGGAGTATTCCCACTACATGGTGGCATCTGCAGGGAAATTTCCCAGTGTACCTTGACCCAAGGCCCATGTCCTGAATCTGGTACTGCCCAATGGCCACCCTAAGGGGCACCCAACTAGGGCTGCAAGGCTAACTTCTGGCGCCTCCCCTGCAGTGATAACATCACTGAGTCACCGGGGGGGGGGGGCCCAATTTGGCACCCCCAGAAGGCTGGCGCTCTAGGCAATCACCTAGCTTGCCTAGTGGCAGAGCTGGCCCTGCACCCAACATTGGGCGTTCCTTTCCTCCTAGACTGCCATCTTCCCCCAACGTCCCCTGCAGCAATCCAACAGGGGCAGCCCTCTCACTCTCCACCTTGGCAAAGCCAGCTGACCCTGACAAAGCTTGAACATATGAAGCTGTCTAGTACTGACTCAGACCCTGGGGTCCATCAAAGTCAGTATTGTCTTCTCAGACTGGCAGTGGCTGTCCAGGGTCTTAAGCTGAGGCTTTTCAAGCCTATTTGCCTGGACCACTTTTAGTTGGCGATGCTGGGGATTGAACCTGGGACCTTCTGCTTACCAAGCAGATGCTCTACCCCTGAGCCACCGTCCCTCCCCACCTTCCCCTCACCTGCGGAATCCCTGCCTTCCCTCCAAAGGCAACTTCCCTAAGCAAAGACCAGCACAAAACGCAGCTTTCTGAAACTTGGGAGAGTCGGGTGGCTGCCTGGGTGGCCGTGTCGGTCTGAAGCAGCAGAACAAAGTTCGAGAGCCCAGTGGCACCTTGAAGACCAACACAACTTCTGCTCAAGGCATAAGACTTTGCTGTACGCTTATGCATATGAACTTTGGAACCGAGGGTGTTTTTCTCCTGCCTCTGCTGCTGGGAAGGCGTCGCTGCTCGCGATTCCCCCTGCTCGGGGTTCCCCCCCCTCCTCCTCCTCCCCGGCCGCCGCCGGAGCTGCCGCGCCTCCCCCGCCTGCTTGGCAGCCGCTCCGGAGCCGCAGCGCTGCCGCCGCCGCCGCGGGAGAGAGGTAATAAATAACCCGGCGAGGAGGAGAGCGCCGGAGCCCCGAGGAGCAGCCGCGCCTCCTCCGCCTCCTCCTGCTGGAAACTCCTCCAGGGCTGCCCGCCGCCCCCAGCGCCTGGAGCCGGCCAGACGCGGGCAGGCGGAGGGGGGGAGGAAGGAAGGAAAGAGGCAGGAGAGCCGAGCCAGAGCCCCGGGGCGCACGGGGGAGGCAGCCTGACTCGCTCGCCCGCCCCTGGCAAGCCTCGGGGGCACAAGGCGGTGGGGCGGAGCCGGCTGCTTGGGGCTGGGGGGGGGGGGGGGAAGCGGAGCCAGGCTCTTTCAAGGGAAGGAGGCGGCCGGGGCAAGCAGCAGGGAATCAGAGAGACGCAGAGCTGGCAGGCATCCCTAAGGTCATCTAGTCCAACCCCCGGAACAGTGCGGGGAATTCACAGGGTTGTGGGGAGAGGGGATCCCGTGAGTGCTCGCCCATAGCTTCTCAGAAGAAGAAGGGGAGGAGGGGGTGAAAACCAGTTGCTTTAAGCTGGTCTTCACGTTTTCAGGGCAACCTACAAGCTTTATGCTCATAGGAATCAAGGAATGGCACACCTCTTCCTCGGCAGAGTGCCCAGTCCAGTCCAGAATTGCACTGAAAGTACCAGTAGAGACCCAACTTCTGCATGGGCTGGCCCATAAGCAACACAGCCAATGAATCACTGTCAAATGCCAGCACCAAGAGAAGGCCTTTATTAGCCCATGTCCTGGTTTTGTTGTTGTTGTTTTTTTAATCTGTCTTTATGCCACAGTTACCAAAGTTAAGGGCTGTGTGTGTCTCTTGGTCTCCAAATCAGGTGGGCTTAGTTTTGGATAGCTGAGCGTTGCTGGATTTCTCAGAGTGGCTACTGCCAGAACTTCTCAACAGGACAATTCTTATTTCCCCTGCTCCACTTTTTGCAAAATGGGACAGTGTCCCATTAGATATTGGAATAGATCAGAGATGGCCAACGGTAGCTCTCTGGATGTTTTTTGCCTGACCTGGTCCAGGCAGGTCAATCATGTCAGATCTTGGAAGCTAAGCAGGGTCAGCCTTGGTCAGTATCTGGATGGAAGACCACCAGGACCGGCAGGCGGGAATAGGCAAACTAGGCAACTGCCTTAGGGCACCAGCTTCCAGCAGGGGCAGGTGCCCCCTTCCCGCTCATGCTGTCCCTGAGCCTCCGCTGCTCTTTCGGCTCTGAGGATCCCTCAGAGCCAAAAGAGCAGTGTTTCCCTTCCCCGGCGTCCTCCGAGGGCACTGGGGAAGGGAAGGGCCGAGTGTTCTTTTGGTTCTGAGGGATCGGAGGAGCTTCCCCCGATCCCTCAGAGCTGAAAGTGGCGTTTCCCTTCCCCACATCCTCCGAGGGCACCAGGCAAGGTTACCCAGCATGATGACCTGGAGACCACGAAGGGAGTCCAGGGTTGCTGCACAGAGGCAGGCGATGGCAAACCACCTCTGAATGTCACTTGCCTATGGGGTCATCATAAATTGGCTAAGACTTGGTGGCATTTTCCTCTACCACCACGTGTCACAGTTCTGTAAAAAGTATGGCAAGTGGTACACAGGGTTTATTTCCTGAGAACCACAGCTATAGTTTTTAAGAAGCAAGTTCCTAGAACTGATGACTGCAAAGACAGCCTTGCGGGTGCCTTAGTGATGTGTGGACAGTGGTGTACAATATCCAGTAGCTGGGAGTGGAGGTTTTACTCTCCTGCAGCACTCAGCCACTTCAACCAGAACAAATCATGCACAATAGGAAAAATGGCAGAATAAATGATGAAAACAAGAAAAAAGGTGCTTAATTTGCACGCTTTATGCAGGCTGCAGAAAGCAGCTTTTTGGAGTTTAGGTCCCATTTCCTGTTTGAATCCTCACTTCTTTCCTCAGCTTGTACCCGCAGCTGATGCACTATGATGAATAAACATTGTGACTGACAAGGAAAGAGCAACTTGCAAGAAAGCCAGTAGCATTTGGTGGTTTTAACCAGTTTTAACAAGCAGGCGGGAGTGGATGCACCCCCCCCCCGCCCGAAATCCCGGGATTTATTCAACACAAGCTCCGGGTGCTACCGTTTCTAAAGTAATAAACCTCAAAGTGTTAAACGAACAGGTTTCTTCTTTTTATCTCCTTTGTTCTGTGGCCTTTTTTAATCCAGAGCTGTCAAGAGCGAGGATGAAGGTTCCGCCAGTGATCTGCTGGGTAGCAAGAGACAGCTTATGTACTTGGCTTGGCTTTTCCCTTTTATCATGCCAGCCGCCCTCAGCACAGAGAGAGAGAGGCCCATTACGCACGCACCTCTTACTGCAGATTTTCAGAGCAGTAAGCCTTTAATCTAGACTCTGGATTCTGTGCCCACCTTACGCACCATTCTTTTTCCTCCGGTGTATTTACTCCACAGCTACAATTTTTAAAATGCGCTTTTCTAAATCAGGGTAGAACGTCACTTGTGACGCATGGGTGTGGTGTCCAAAGTTGTAGTTTTTAATTATGCAATTACCCTACCGCAGCTGCACAGTAGCAAGCGCCTTCCATTTTAATCCTTGCGGTTCAGGTTTTGCCCATGTATTTTAGTGTTAGCTGGTTGCAAAGCTTTTTTTTTTTGTAGAAAAAGCCCAGCAGGAACTCATTTGCATATTAGGCCACACACCCCGATGTCACCATTGTTTTGCATAGGGCTTTTTTGTAGGAGAAGCCCAGCAGGAACTCATTTACATATTAGGCCACACCTCCTGACACCAAGCCAGCCAGAACTGTGTTCCTATGCATTCCTGCTCAAAAAACGCACCATGGCTGGTTGAATAAAAGGGAACAGAAAGGAACTGTAGGGAAGCAATTTTGAATCTGAGCATTTTTTAAAAAAACTGACAAGTGGCTGCCAACCCCCCATTTTCCATATTGAGCATGAGGGGATTCTCTGCTGTGTTATCAGCCACTGTGAAAAAAATGGGAAAGTCACAGAATTTCATAATATGGGGAGACATGTTGAGTGTCCAAATGCATGGTGGAACCCACTGACACTGGCATTGCAAGCTGCGATCGTTGGCAAAGTGTGCGCGCGCGTGTGCAGCTGTGCAAAGTTGGCTGCAACTCCACCACACTTTGCACAGGGCTGCAATTTGTATGGGTGAGAAGTCATCTAGCAGAAGCTCTGGAGAGCTTTTTTAGTCTTGTACCACTAAGCTGAGAAAAAAAATGGGGAGTATTTTCACAGATGCCCTAGTGCGATTGCATAGTAACACTAATTTCTTGCCCTTCCCTGCAAATTTGCATGGTTTTCTCTTTATGATTCTCTTATTTTGATCCTGCACGCTGGTTGTGATCATGGCAGTTTTTTTAGAGCCTATTTTGTGTGGCTTGTGCTCTGTCCTCCGAATTAATTGATCCCAAGTATTCTTAAGTTTGGTGGTTTGAAAAAGTCCATGTGGCTCAGCACCATTTTAACCTTAGGCTTCCAGAGATTGCCAAAATGGTCTCCTGCACTTTTTCACAAAAGTATTAAAGGGAGAAATGTTTTCAAAGCTTTAGGCTTCTCAACCCAGTCTCTCTCTCTCTTTACATCTCATGTCAATTTCATTCCATGCTGGCAATCCACCCCCCTTTATTTTGTTTGCATTCAGCACTGAAATCCCTTTTTAAAAAAGACAGCACTAGGGATGCTGTGTTTGCCTCCTCTCCAACCCCCCCCCCCCTTTCAAGTCAATACTAGCAAGGAACTAACTAGCAGGGATCTTACTCAGTTCCGCAGGGCCTGTAAGACAACCCTCTTCCGGTTAGCCTACGCCTGACTGGATAAATGTAGCCTGCTAGACTGCTGTGTTTTATACTGTGTCGTTTAATGTTATAATGTTATAGTTTTTAGGTTTTTAAATGCTTAACTTTTAAATGTAATAACTTTGCTTTGTTTTATTGTTTTATCGTTTGTTGTGAGCCGCCCTGAGCCACTCTGTGGGAAGGGCGGGATATAAATTACGGAATGAATGAATGAATGAATGAATGAATGAATGAATGAATGAATAAATAAATAAATAAATAAACCTTGCACAGCTCCTTTTGAACTCTCCCCCCGCCCCTCAGTTCAGTGATCTGAGACTAGTGATAGTCTTATATTGCTAGACTCATGCCGCTTGTAATTTTTTTTTTAATTTTAAAACAAGAGGGAAATGGAGCTTGTACACTGATAAAGTCAGGAGGGTCGCAGATGGTGCACAGAGGGAGGAATGACCTCAATGTGGGAAGAGGAGTGGCTTTTTGAAGGGTGGCAAAAGGGCAGAGGGGAGAATCCAAGGGAATCTGTATGCCTTTGAATTATCTTCAGCTTGGAAGCAAAACAAGGGAAACATCAGCACAAAAACACTCTCAGAAAACCCAGAGAAGCAACAATGAGAAAGCGAACTGAGAGCTGAAGGAAAGAAAATCAATACAGAATGACAAAGAAAACCCGACAGACCTGCACGGAGAAAGCGAGGGAAAACACTTGTGCATAATAGGCCAGAGAGAGAGGAACAAGAGCTGTCTTCTCAGAACAGGGGAATCCTTCACCCACGCTCAGACTTCGACACGCCCAGAAACCAACTCTCACCTCCTCTCTTGTGGTTTACTTTTTTCTTCTTTTTGTTTCCACTCCCCTTTTCTTTTAACACTAGAAGTGGGTAGAACGAGTTTGGCAAATGTCTGTAATTATAATAGCTCAGGGTTGGGGGAAGAAAAAAAAGAATCTAGTTAAACTTGGGAGTGGGAGCAAGAGGAAGGAAAGCAGACATGAAAGGAGAGCTCGGCCTCTAGGCTTCCCATGCTACGGTCGCCAGAGCAACGTGCCACGGCTTCTTGGCATCTCCATGCCCTGTAAGTAGGGTGAGGGTACAGCCAGGGCTAGGGTATTATTGGCATTTGCTTTCTGCAAGGGAAGGGTGCAACTGGGGCAAGCCGATAGCTGGCACAGATTGCCTAATTACCTCCTGAGCACAAATTTAAACGTGAGTATGCCAGATGGATGAGACCAGAGGCAGAAAAAGTGGGCGGACGGCTTGGTTATTAGGATGGTTTTCCTAAGGCAAAGGAGATGCTGGCTCAACTCCTTTCCCCCCATGTAACCTTGAACAAGGCACTCCCTCTGTCTGCTCCATGAGAGGAACAGCCCTGTCCTTTGCACGAGATGGAAGAGAGGCCTGCAAAGCCGAAAAAAGCCAGGGAGGAGAAGTCCTGGTGTTTTAATGGAGTCTCTGGATGGAGGCCAACTCAGGTCAGATATGTCACATGTGTTACGTGCGCTGCAGCTCGTAAAAGCGTGTGGCCAAAACCCATATAGCTGTCATCTCTCTCCCTATAACTTTGTCTTATAGGTGTTGCTGGAAAAAAATTACGAAATCTTAGCTACTGTCTATAACAAGGATTAAAAGTGAGTAATCCTTCAAGCTGCCCGGGGCAGCGGCAGCTTCCTTGTGCATTTCGGCAACAAGTAAAAGAAACCAGGTGGAAGCAACATGGAGAAGAGCTAGACGGAGGCCCTCTTTGTGGATGCCCGCTGCACCTCTCAGAACCTCTGGCTGCTACAGGCACCCAGGGGCTTCTTACAAGCTGCAGAGGCTCCTATATGACTTACTGCAATGACTTTCATGGGGTCTGACCACTCACTGGTATGGTGACTTTTGACAGATGAGGCACGACAGATTATCTTTGATGTCCTCTCCTCTGGGTGGCTAAGGTAAACCCAGTGTACTCTGCCTTGCACAGAAAGACCGGGACAACATCTGACATGCAAAGTTATACTGCCTTTGTCCAAGGAGGCTCCATTCCCAATTACTGTGGCTGATCAAAATCCTCATGCCATCTAACCCAGCATTCTCTGGGAGGGCCTCATACTTCTGGGGAGCCCTCAGACAGGGCATGGAATCCCCAGCCTTTCCAACCATTAATATTCAAAGGCCCACCCTCTCTGCTGACCGGGATGGCCCAGGCTAGCCTGATCTCAACAGTTAAGTAGAGTCAGCCTGGGTTAGTATTTGGATAGGATACCACTTACAGCTGCTGGAATGGCCTTGGGTCAGCCATAGCTCTCGCAGGAGTTGTCCTTGAAAGGGCAGCTTCTGTGAGTGCTCTCTCAGCTCCACCCACCTCACAGGGTGTCTGTTGTGGGGGATGAAGATATAGGAGATTGTAAGCCGCTCTGAGTCTCTGATTCAGAGAGAAGGGCGGGGTATAAATCTATGGTCTTCGCCTGTAACGCAGATGCAGGCAATGGTAAACCACTTCTGAACATCTCTTGCCTTGAAAATCCTACAGGAGTCAGCTGCAATGTGAAGGCACTTTACACATGAACTCTGTACAAACCAGGCCTGCAGCCACAGGGGGGTATGTGGGGTACTGCCCCCCCCCACTTCCAGGCAGGGCCCCCTGATTCCCAGGGGCCCTCTGGGGAAGCAGGCTGCTTTTTCCTCCCCCCACCCCATGGATGAGCTGCTAAACCATCAGCAGCATCAGGAGAGCTGAGCAGGGCACAATGCACGGCAGCAGCAAAAGCAGCGGTCCCTTCTTGACTCCAACGTTTTAGAGCTGGCTGCCTCAACTTGGCCACATTCAGAGCCTCCAGCTTCTGCCTTACCCTAGAAAGCGTCTGAGAAGCGGCAAGCCCCACAGTGGATGGCAAAGGGTGCCCCCTGACTTTTAAAAAAGCCTCCCCCCAACTTTTAAAATCCTGGCTACGGCCCTGGTACAAACATGGTGGTTCCTTTAAGCTATTATAGTTAACAGCCATTCATAGAGTTGGTGGTAGAAAGCGTCATTAAATTGCAGCTCGTTTATGGTGACCCCATAGAGTTTTCAAGGCAAGAGACATTACATTCAGAGGTAGTTTGCCACCGTCTGTCTCTGTGTCACACCCCTGGATTACCTGGTAGTCTCCGATCTGAGCACTAACCAGGGCTGACTCTGCTTAGCTTCCAACATGAGATGTGATCAGGCTAGCCGCCGCTATCTAGGTCAGGGTGAAGGTATAGCCAAAGGGCTTCTGCCTGAGTTTTACTCTCTGCCTCTAGTACCCTTTTATCTGCTTCTTCCTTAAGGGCTCAAAACAGGTGTGGCTCAGCCCAGGCCAAATACCAGCCAGGCCTCATTCTGCTTGGTGTTTCTCAATTGCCAAGTCATTACTGTTTTGAATGGCAGCTGCAGAGGGATGAAAGCCAGGCACAAATAGCCAACCTCAGGGGGATTCAAGTTTTGTAATGGCCTGCTCTTAAGAGCCCTTTTCTAGGCTGAAATGCCTCACTGGTTTTTGAAAAGCGTCTGCAGCTCGGACAGGTTGAAGCCTGCTCTATGTGGTATCTAGTGGAATAGCCTGGCCTGCCTCCTGAGCGTGGATGTCCTAGCCTAGCTCAGTCTTCTAAGCCAGGCTAAAAAGTGGCTAGCCCATTAAAAAAATGTACTAGCCCAGGAATGTCAAACATGCGGCCTGGGGGCCAAATCAGGCCCCCAGCTGGCTTCTGTCAGGCCCTCAAGCAACAAGCTGTCATCAGCTTCCTTCTCCCTCTCTTTTGCTTCCTTCTGCATAACAGCTTGCTCAATCACACAGGAGCTACAGAGCAAAACCTCTATTTTCTCCATTGGCTGAGGCTCCTCCCTTGGTGAGGAAGGGGGGAGGCAGAGCTTGCCGGACTCTCTCAATTGCACAGCAGAGCTACTGAGCCAAGCCTCTCTTTCTTCTATTGGCTGAAGCTCCTCCCCCTCCTGGTCCCCTGGGGAAGGAAGGAAAGAGCCAGAGCTTCCTTTGCCCAGGAAGAAATACAAAGGAAGCACCTTTAAGACCAGTAAGTGCTAATGTTTTAAGCATGTTTTAAGTTTTTTAAAATAAACCTTTAATTGTATTTGTGTCCTTTATTATGTGTATATCTCTGCTACCTAATCGTAAATAGGTACATACATGGCTGGGCCATGTCAGGCCCAGCCCAACAAGGTCTCATTTATGTCAGTTCTGGCTTTCATAACAAATAAGTTCAACACCCCTGTACTAGCCTGTCTGCCTACACATCTCTATGTTAACCCTGTGTGAACTAAAGGGGGAAAAATTGGTTTAGAGCAGGGGTAGGGAACGTTGGCTCTCCAGATGTTTTTTGCCTACAACTCCCATCAGCCCCAGCCAACATGGCCAATGGCTGTGGTTGATGGGAGTTGTAGGCAAAAAAACATCTGGAGAGCCAACGTTCCCTACCCCTGGTTTAGAGCAACAAACTGGGACCAGCTATGGCTCCCTAGAGCAGTCTCTGCTTTGCACGCAGAATCCCTGGCTTCTCCTGTTGAAAGAAGCAGGTGGTGAGTGATGGGAAAGATCTCTGCCTGAAACCCTGGAGAGCCGCTGCGAGTCTGACTAGACAGAGCTTTTTTGTAGAAAAAGCACCGCAGGAACTCGTTTGCATATGAGGCCACACCCTCCGCCATCACCATTGCTTCACACAGGGCTTTTTTGTAGAAAAGCTCATCAGGAACTCATTCCCATATTAAGCCACACCCCTGACACCAAGCCAGCAGGAACTGCATTCCTGCTCCAAAAAAGTTCTGTTTGTAGACAACCCTGACCTTGATGGACCAGTGGTCTGATTCAGTATAAGGCAGCATTATGTGTGTGTGTGTCCATGAATTGTTAAGTGAAAATGTGCATGTGTAACTCTCCAAACTTATTATGGAAAAGAGCTTCTTTGCTCAGACATAGGTGAAGTTGGTTCTCCCACCACAACCATGCTGGGCCTGTGGAAACTAGTCAAGGTTCTATCAGCATTTCCCCCTCGTGAACTTCAATGCCTCCCTCTCATGGGTGAATCAAGACACAGGCTTTGTAGTTGATCATACTGGGGTGTGTGTGTGTTAAAAGGCCCTCAAACTATCTGGCATCTCCAGTAGAGCCAGGACTAGAATTTAGTTGCCAACCAGGGTCCTATTGGAAATTTTCTCTTAAAAAAAAAAATAGCAACCAGGAGTGATAAAAGAGCTGTGCTTCTGAAAATAGATCTCCCCCAAGATCTTCTGCCATCAGATTAGGATCTGTGCTGGCGGGTTCAGGCCTTCCGCTATGATGAAACAGACTGTTGATCCTATCGGCTCTCTCGCTAGACTCTGACCAAACCGGTTGCATTTCATAGAACTCTGTGACCTGCCCTCTGTATAAATAGCAACACTTTCATCACTCCTGGGGCCTCGGTTATCTCTAGACTGGGTAGGCATCCGGGCTGTGATCTCTGTGACCTGTTTGGCAAAAAACACTATCCCACCCAATGCACCGGAGAAGACTCAGAAGCCGTCTTCCTTTCTGAAGACTAAGCTGCGTGAAGTGGATTGCTGGTTTGATTCTAGAAGCAGCTGCTGGGATAAAAATGCATGCCCGGATTGATTACATGCCAAGAGGCTTAAAACCCGGGCTCTGTGCATGTGCTTGTGTGAAGGGGAGGAGGGCGGTAGCGGGAGGCAGAGGGAAGACCTGTTTGAATTGATGCCAAAAGGAAACCCATTGCCCTGTTGACCATCCCCAGGCCACATGGGTGCTTTCCGAGGCTAGAGGTGAGCAATAGCTTTTAAGAGGGGATCAGGAGCGGTGATAAGAGGAATCTTCCCTGAGCGTGGGCACTTACCCACTATTGCCTCTTGGAAATGGCAGGTTTTTGAAGCGCTGCCAAAAAACAAAAATGCAAACCGTAAAATCTGCGTAGACAACAGTGGGATGAGTGAGCACATAACATAGGAAGAGACGTCTCTTGCTACCTTCAGCTCTTGGAAAATAAGCCCAGTTTATCTGAAGCTGAACATAAGGCATATGTGAACATCCCTCTCCATACACTCTCAACTATTTTTTCCAAATGGAAATAGGAAACCATTGTTCTTCACAGTCTTTTTTTGTATTTTGTATATTTGTGTGTGCATGTGTGTGTCTGCACGTGGAAATCATGTCAACCTCTGGTGATTGACTCCTACTGGGGGCCTGGAGGATATTCAGGGAGGTGGCTGAATAAAGAAAGTCTGCCCCTGCCTCCTGACTTGGGTATTCAAGAAGGTCTGCCATCCAAGCACTTGCCTACTTAGCTTCTGTAATCTGACGAGATCAGGCTTTCCTGGGCTATCCAGGTCAGGGCATTCTTCACAGTCTTTGTTGCCTGGTTTGGAATCAGTGGCCTGACAACAGAGGCTCAGCCTCTGTGTTGCCGCTCAGTTCCAGCTAAAGAAGGGAACTGCAGAGAGACCAGACAGGGAAGCCCATTCGCGCCCCATTCCCTGATGGGGAAGGCCTGGTCACAGGTCTGGGCTGCTCAGGGATCGGCCGTTGCTGTCCGCAGGTGACCATTTCCTGGGTGGCTCTCTTGGGTGGCATGTCTCACCCCTTTACCTCCAGAATGTGTGTTTTGCCTCTCGATGGACAACCAGTCTGGCTTGTACCATAAGTGCTTTGAGGCTGCCAGCCGCTTTAGAAGTAGCAAGATAAAAGACTTAAAGATTGCCAGTCAAATAAGCATCTCCAGGGATGCAATTTCCACCTTTCCCTGCAATTTCCTTGTACATATTTACCATGCAATTACTACGTTTCATAATACCTGCACTCTAAAACAACAACAATAAATATTCAATAAACATTAATGCAAAAACCAGCCTACAGTTCCCTCCTTCTTCACATGGGAATGCAGGTGAGGGAAATGTTGGGGAAGGGTGGTGTCATGTTATGCTATCAAAAATCTGCTTAAAAATTTTTTTGGCTATGAACATCTAGCTTCTAAATAATGTACTTTTCAGAATTTTGGACTTCTTTTACTCAGGGGTCATTTTGTAGAACAAAAGGTGCAGGAGCTCAGTAGCATATCTCATTTGCATATGCCCCGAGATCTGTGTGCAGCGGAGAGAGAATTCACCACTGCATGCAGACCTTGGCTGAAGGTTCAGGAGCTGTGCTCCTGTGAGCTCCTGCTGATTTCAAGAAGAAGAAGCAGCCTGCAGATTTATACCCCACCTTTCTCTCTGAAACAGAGACTCAGAGCAGCTTAGAATCCTCCTATATCTTCTCCCCCCACAACAGACACCCTGTGAGGTGGGTGGGGCTAAGAGGGCTTTCACAGCAGCTGCCCTTTCAAGGACAACTCCTACAAGAGCTATGTCTGACCCAAGGCCATTCCAGCAGCTGCAAGTGGAGGAGTGGGGAATCAAACCCGGTTTTCCCAGATAAGAGTCCGCGCACTTAACCACTACACCAAACTGGCTCTCCTTTTTAAAAAGTAAACAGCCCTGCTTTTACTACTAGTAAAGTTGCTAGAGTACAAACAATCCACCTGAACCAAGGATATGATGTGCCCTAACCATAGTTGAAAATTAGGCACATATCAGCAACCAGTACGGGTTGTAAAAAAATAAATAAAAAGGAACAGTTGGAGGGCATGTCAGCAAGGGCCCCTCTCCTTGTTCAGTGTTAGGGGAAATGGCAGAGGAGCATCCCTGGCAGGCAGACCCTCCACACGTTGGGCCAGAGGGGCAAGACGGAAGAAAAGCACGATTACTACACCACAGCCTTCTGCACGTTGGAAAGCCTCTATCCCCAAAGTCTTTTCTCAAAAGCACAGGGAGGAATGGGCTGTGCCGTATTAATATGCAAAGTGTGCCTTCCTTCCTAATTAAATGGAAAATGCTATGATTAAAGCGAGTCAGATAGTGCTGAACGACGGGCTTTATACGCTCCACGTGGGAGCCCCACAGGAGAATGCGAGAGAAGGGGAGAGCGGCACCTGCCAGGGAGATTACAGGCGGAACAACTGGAACAGGAAGGGAAATCTGCTTGAGAAATCAAGAAGGCGGAGGAGAGGAACAAGCTTATTTATGGGCGAATTCGGCTCCCGGGAAATTTAGAGGACGCAAAGCGTGGCGGAGCTGAGAATTTCCCCCCTTCCCCCAGCCATGGAAGCATCACACATCAGTTTCTGCATCCCACACCACATCAAGCTTCTAGTCCTCATGCTTAATACAGTGCACTTCTAGATTAGGGTTGGTCAAACTTGCTTAACATAAGAGTGACATAGAATAAATGTCAGATGTTTGACAGCCACAAGACAGGAAGGAAGGAAGGAAGGAAGGAAGGAAGGAAGGAAGGAAGGAAGGAAGGAAGGAAGGAAGGAAGGAAGGAAGGAAGGAAGGAAGGAAGGAAGGAAGGAAGGAAGGAAGGAAGGAAGGAAGGAAGGAAGGGGGAGAGGTGGAAAGAAAGCAGATTTAACTTTAAAAGCATTCTCCAAGCTTCCATGCCGGCTGGCTTGGCATGGAGAAGGGTTTTAAAGAGACTAATGCCTTCTCCGAGCCAGCCAACATGGTGGTGGAGGTTTCAAGAGCCACACAATATGTGTGAAAGAGCCACATGTGGCTCCTGAGATGCAGTTTGGCACCCCTGCTCTAGACAGCAATCCTGCTTGTTCACTCTTGTTTGCACGTACTCCTTCAAGGTATTTGCATGCAATAGTTCCTCCAGTTGCCATAAAGGAATTGCAGGAGGTACCTCAAAGTAGATGCAAGGATTAAAAAGGGCTCCAAAAAGTTTTGCCACCCACTTGTGAAATGCAATTCAATCTCCCTCCAAAATCTGTCTGCGCCCTGCCAGGGCACGTGTTGCTTTTCTTTCTTCCCAAATGATGACACCACACTGATGTGTTTATAACAAAACACTACACAAATGCATGCATAAACCCACTGAAAAACTACCCAACATCACTAAAAATTATGAAGTCCAAATCTTCTCAGATCCAGTTCAATACCTTCTTTCCTTGACGGCTCTAATGGATTGGTCCCAGTTTTTTTTGTAGAAAAAGCCCAGCAGGAACTCATTTGCATATCAGGCCACACCCTCTGGTGACACCATTGTTTCATACAGGGCTCTTTGTAGGAAAAACCCAGCATGAACTCATTTGCATATCAGGCCACACCTCCTCACACAGTGGGAACTGTGTTCCTGCTCAAAAAAAACCCCAGATTGTTCATATTCCAATAGTCAACAAAATAGGCCAACACTGACCACACCAGTCCCATATGTGTATCTTCTTAAAATGTTCTTCTTTCAGTGTTGAGAATGATCTTAACCGCTAGCACATTAAACCAGAGTTTGCAGAGCCATCTCTCTCTCATCTGTAGCCTATGATGCTGCCCATTCTGAGCTCCTATTCTAATTCTCCAACACCAAATAACATTAATTAGAGGTGAACTGATCTATATCATACGCTAATGAGGGATGGAATTCTAGCAGGAGCTCCTTTGCATATTAGGCCACATCCCCTTGATGTAGCCAATCCTCCAAGAGTTTACAAAAAAGAGCCTTGTAAGCTCCAGGAGGATTGGCTACATCAGGGGTGTGTGACCCAATATGCATATTCCTGCTAGAATTCTAATAATAATAAGGATAAGGATATTAATGGTGATTGTGATATTTCTGTAGCTACCATCTCAGCTGTCCCTTCCTCTATATTTCCCCTATATTCTTAAACTGTCCCACCACATATGGAAAAAGGTACCAAGAGTAAGGTTACCAACTATGGGTTAAGAAATTCCCAGAGCTTTGGGGGCTGGAGCCTGGGGAGGGAAGGGTTTGGGGAGGGACCTCAGCAGGGCATCATGCCACAGAGAGTCCACCCTCCAAAGCAGCCATTTTCCCCAGAGTAAATTATTTCTGTTGTCTGCAGACCAGCTGCAAATTGCAGATCTTCAGGCCCCTCCTGGAGGCTGGAAAAGCCCAAAAAAATTGTGCAAAAATAGTCCAAAACTCGCAACTACGAACACTTTATGCAAAATGTTTTTGCTCACTGGTTTGCCCATAATGAAGTTGACAATTCTGCTTTTCAGCCAGAGAGCTAACCGTTGTCCCCAGAGTACCTCTTTGAGGGAGGAAGTTGCTGGAATTTACTGCATCATATTTTGTGTTGTTCTCCCCTTTGAGTTACACGCTGGGACACAAAGGGGGCAAACCTAAGCAGGTCTACCCAGAATCAATACTACTGCTAAGCTGTGGAGTCTTGTGAGCAAAAATTCTGCATTAAAGTTGTGAGTGAGCAATTTGGCTTCTGCATAAGCAAGTTTGCTCTGGGGCCATTTTTCCTGAGCTAAGACAGAAATGTGTGAGTTGGAGGCTAAAAAACTGCAAGCTGGCTCACACCAACTCAGCTGAGAGGGAACACTGCTCAGAATCCTATTCAGGTCTATTCATGAGGGCTTACTCTCAGGGAAGTATTCATAGGTTTACAGCTCTGAGACCACCAAATAAAAAAATAGCACCGTGAGAACCTGAAGCCTTCTTGTAGGGGAAGGCATGCACAGGTTGAGACACCTAATTCTCTTCTCACTAGCTGGGACCCCCCCATCCATAGTCCACACTCAGCTGAACATAAACAGAGGTGGAAGTGGTTTATTAACCCTCCAAATATATGCACAATTAAAAAAAAAAAACGCCTGGGATCCATTTCTTAAAAAAACAGTGCAACAGAATGGTAAATACTTCTTTAAAATGCTGCTTTAAAATCACTGTAAAAGCCACAATTCCAGGTTTCTTTCAATAGGTATGGGTGGACTAGTCATTTCTGGAACAAGGGGGAGGAAGTCAGCAGAGAAATCAAAGAAGATGGGCAGCACCCAATTAAAGAGAGAACAATGGGAGGGAGGGAAGAGACAGAGAGAGAGAGAGCACTCACTGGGAATGAGTTACAGGCTGGACGCCGAAAATGGGGTCATCCTACAGTCCACCTTACATTCTCCCCCAGCCTGCCACACTTCTGGTGCCTCTGTCCAAAGGCCACTAAGCTGGTCTTCCCCCCTCTGTCCCTTCCCACAGCATCTCTGCAAGCAGTTGCACCTTGCTGCTGAGGCCCTGCTTCCTGACTTGCATTTAATTAACCGAGACGGCAGAGCCAGGTACAGAGAGGGATTTCTAATCCTAGCATTTCCTGATCTGTTGCCATGGGTTTCCTTCCAGTTTGCTCTTCCCCCCCCCTCCCCCTCCCTCCTAGCCTTGTCGGCAGAACTTACACCAGAATTAAGTACTAACACACCTTGCTGGCGAACGGAAAGCCATTCCAATCCAAAGAACCTCAGCTTTATCCATGAATAGCCCTGGTGCATAACAAGCAAATGGGGCTTTGGCATGGGGGAAAAGGGCTTATGGGTGAGACCATGAAGCTACTCTGTGTTACCAGAGGAAGGACACAAGCTAATTGTCCACAGGTTGACTTTTGCACAACTCATCTATCTGACCTGCATACATTCTTTGAGCAGAGGTGTTTGTTTTTAAACATCCTGAGAATTCTAGTGAGCATTTCAAATAACCCTGAAGGGAACAGCAAAACAAGCAGAACCTTTTGCTATCATCATGATTAATTTGCTTATTTTTAATGTATAACTTTTATGTTGCTTTCCCAATGACCCTGTATGGCCTGGTACTTGTGAAACCCACTTTATAGATAGAAAGCAGAAGTAGGATAAGGTTTGTTTACAGCAGGGGTGGCCAAACTTACTTAACGTAAGAGCCGCAAAGAATAAAAGTCAGATGTTTGAGAGCTGCACGACATGAACATCAGAAGTTTGAGAGCCACAGAACAAGGAAGGAAGGAAGGAAGGAAGGAAGGAAGGAAGGAAGGAAGGAAGGAAGGAAGGAAGGAAGGAAGGAAGGAAGGAAGGAAGGAAGGAAATAGATGGAGGAGGGGGAGGGAGAAGTGGAAAGAAAGCTTCAACTTTTAATGCATTCTCCCAGCTGCTGGCTGGCTTGTCTTGGAGAAGTTATTTAAAGAGACAAGTGCCTTGTCTAAGCCAATCAATGGGATGGTGGGGGCTTCGAGAGCCACACAATACCTGTGAAAGAGCCACATGTGGCTCACATGTTTCAGCTGCTATAGGACAACTGACTGCCCCTCTTGTGAATCAGGATGCTGGACTAGATAGACCACTGGTCTGATCCAGCAGGGCTCTTCTTATGGTTCAAAGCTCGCATAATGAAGCAGTGAGCCATAAGCAGGTTTATGTGTTAACCTTGACCTAAAGGTTGACCTAGCCCAGCACTCTGCTGCTCACACAGGCAAACAAGACGATTCCAAGAAGTCCACAAGCAGAGCAGGAAAGGAAGAACCCTCCCTTATTCATTGCCCCGTCTGGCAACCGGCATTCAGAGGCACACTGCTTCTGAGCATGGAAGTTCCATTTAGCTATTGTGGCTGACAGCAGTGCACAATCCTCTCTTCTATGAATTCGCCTGGGCCTCTTTTACAGTAGTGGACACCGCTGCATCTTGTAAGCTGTGAATTCTGTAAACCAGATGAGCAGTGTACAAAGAAGTTTACACGGCAGACTGAGATGAAAGGTGGTTCCTGTGTCTGAAGTCCAATCTTGCATTTCCTGGAAGTCCCCTCCAGCAAGCCATCATCCCTACACTACTTCCTAAGTTCCAATGTGGAATGGAATAGTATAGCCCGATCTTGTTGGGTCTTAGCAGGGCTGTAGCCAGCAGCACCCCCATCCAATCTTCCCTAATTTTTCTCTCTCAGTGAAAGAGAAGATTGGGAAAGATTAGGTGGGGGTGCTGCAGACTATATAGGGGGGACTGCCCCTGTGCACCCCGTGCTGGCTACGGCCCTGGTTCTTAGAAGCTAAGGAGACTCATTATGGGAGACTACCAAGGAAGACTCTGCAGAATAAGGCAATGGCAAACCACTCCTGCTTCATAACTTGCCTTTAAGACTCTACGAGGTCGCCATAAGTCAGCTGTGACGTGAGGGTACTTTACACACACACACGTCCCCCGCATCCTTCTAACCCATGAAAAGAGTCTAAAATCTGTTTTGCTGGCACTGCAGCTTGGATGTCATGCTAATTACACAACACCGCACACTTTGATCCATTAGAAAAGAAATATTCTCACTACAAAGTTTTTCCAGGTTTGCTGAGGACTTTGGCGATGTAGGATTCACACAGCTTGAAGCTGATCAGCTCTTTATTCCACTCCCTTCATATCTGACGAAGGAAGCTTTGACACCTGAAAGTTTATACTGTGAAAATCCTGTTGATCTCTGAGGGGCTCTTGGACTTGAATCTAGCTCAGGGGTAGCCAAACTGCAGCATGGGAGTCACACATATTGTGTGGTTCTCGAAGCCCCCACTGCCCCGTGGGCTGACTTGAAGAAAGCACTTCTCTCTCTAAATCACTTCGCCAAGCCAGCTGGCAGCTTGGAGAATGCATTTGAAGTTGGTTTCTTTCTACCTCTACCTCCCTCCTCCCATCTATTTGCCTGCCTGCCTGCCTTCCTGCTCTCAAACATCTGATGTTCATGTCTTGCGGCTCTCAAACCTCTGACATTTATTCTATGTGGCTCTTACGTTAAGCAAGTTTGGCCACCCCTGACTTAGCTGTTCTACCGCAGACAAGTGAGGCTACCCTGAAACAGTCCCCTAGTTCTGGTTTTTCTCCCCCCTTTTCTTTTCCTGTCTCATAATTTCTCCCTAGTTGCAAAAATGGGCACTGCCATCCACCTCCATTACACCAATCTTAATTCAGAATTCCCCATGTTCTCTATGTTTATGTTCAACATTAATGTTATTTAAACATCTCCTTATCCCTCCCCCCCTTCAGTCTCTTAGGAATTTCATCTCTGGGCTTATTTCTTTCTCTCTCTCTCTCTTTCTCTCTCTTTTTTTTAAAATGATAGTTTATTAAGAAAAGCTGACTCTACCTCCGCTTCGCCTCCTCGAACAGCTCCGGCGAATAAAAAACCCACCTCGTAAGAAGACAGTTTTATTCTGTTGATCGGAAGCCTGCCAGCCCAATTTATGATTGAACATAAGATCTCCAAATCTGAATTTATGCCTCGTAGCATAACGACAGGTCAACGAGATTAAAAGTATGTTCATGAGAGAGCCGTAAGGCAATTTGAGTTTCACGGTTCTGCGGTGATTGGGCATTCAGTCTGAAAAGGGGAAAAGGGAGAAGAAGGGAGGGAGGGGGGTTTTTGGAATCAACAACCGAGCCTTAATAAAACACTTACTGTTCTCAGAGACATAATTCATTGTTGCAGCCTTGTAGTCCCTCTTACAAACACCCCCCCTTCCCATTAAAAGGGCCAGCCTCCCCCTTTCCCCCCTCCTCCCGTAATTTCGGAAGGAGCCGTCAAGGAGATAACGGCAGCTGTAATAAATGGCCTGAATTAACGACTGAAAACGGTGCCTTGTCAAATGGTCCTGGGGCGGCGGAGGGGAGGGAAGGAGGGGGAGGAACTGGGGAAATCCACGTCTTGAAACCAAGAAAGTCTGTTTCTGCTCTGTCGTCCAAATAGGGTTGCCTGGTCCGACTCAAGAAATACCTGTGGGCTTTGGGGTGAAGCCAGGAGCAAAGGTGTGACAAGCGCAACTGAACTCCAAAGGGAGTTCTAGCCATTACGTTTAAAGGGATTGCATGCTTTTTAAACGGCTTTCTTCCATAGGAAATAATGGAGGATAGGGGCACCTTCTTTTGGGGCTCATAGAATTGGATCACCTGCTGCAATCTTTTTGAAACTTGGGTATTTTGAGGAGAGACAACAGATGCTATGCTGAAAATGTGGTGCCTCTACCTTAAAAAACAACTCCCCCCCCCCCAGAGCCCCAGATACTCATGGATTGATTCTCCATTCCACCCTCGGGCAGGGGTGTCGAACTCAATGAGGGCCGGATCTGACATAAATGAGACTTTGTTGGGCCAGACCATGTCAGGTTGGGCCAGGCCACGTGTGTACCTATTTAAGAATAGGTAGCAGAGATATAAATTTTATAAAGAACGCAAACATAAATATATATTTTTTTAAAATTTAAAACATGCTTAAAACGTTAGCACTAAAACATCTTAAAGATGCTTGCTTTGTATTTCTCCCAAGGGATCCAGAGAACTGAGCAAAAGAAGCTCTGGCTCCTTCCTGCCTTCCCCAGGGGACCAGGAGGGGGAGGAGCCTCAGTCAATAGAAGGAAGAGAGGCCTGGCTCAGTACCTCTGCTGTGCAATTGAGCAAGCCTGGCAAAGCAAGCTATTCCCCGCCTTCCTCTCCAAGGGAGGAGCCTCAGCCAATGAAGAAAATAGAGGTTTCGTTCTGTAGCTCCTGTGTGACTGAGCAAGCCTGGCAAAGCAAGCTGTGATGCAGAAGGAAGCAAGATAGAGGAAGAAGGAAGCAGATGTCAGCCAGTTGCTTGGGAGCCTTATAGGAGCCCTCTGGGGGCCTCATTCAGCCCCTGGGCTGCATGTTTGACACCCCTGCCCTAGGGGAACCAGTCTCCATAGGGTATAATGGAGTGCCCAGCAGACCTTTCCCTCCCCCCCCTTTCTACTAACCTTGAAGCGGGGGAAGTGCCTCCAACCCGGGAGGTCTCCTGCCCGCAATTGGGGATTGGCAACTCTACCCTCACCACATCTGGTGAATAATCAGTGGGGTGAAATTAGGGTTGTCAGCTCTGGGCTGAGAAATAACTGGAGATTTTCGGGGTGGAGCCTGAGGAGGGTGGGGCTTGGGGAGGGACCTCAGCAAGGAGGTAATGCAAAGGGTACCACCCTCCAAAGCAGCCATTTTCTCCAGGGGAACTAATCTTGCTCATATGAAAATCTATTGTAATAGTGGGAGATTGGAGGTTGGCACCCCAAATTGAAATTTTGGCAGAACAGGAGCAATGAAATAGATTTCAGGTGAGAAGAAGAAACTGGTGTCTGGTTCAGTAGGGCCTTTTCCAAGAGGAAGAGGACACCCAAGTAATCTAGAACTATGTGCTCGTACATCCATTCTACTCTAGCGGTACCTGGGAGAGTGACTGGTGGATGAATGCTTAGACCTTTCCAAAGAGATTCAAGGCAGCCCCATGCAAACACAACAGTTTAACCACGGCTGATTTCCCCTTTACCAATAGTTAAGGGTTTTGTTAACAGGGAGTTGGCCACTTGGGTTGCCAGATCTGTGTTGGAAAACACCTGGGACTTGGGGAGAGGAGGGGCCTCAGTATAGTACAGTGCCATAGAGTCTATCCTGCAAAGCATTTCCTCCAGGGGAGCTGATCTCTGCCAGCTGGAGATCAGTTGTAAAAAGCTGGGGATCTCCAGGCCCGACCTGGAGGCTGGCAACCCTAAGTGCTGTGTTTGCCCTGAGCTGCAGCTTGTGCCAGGGGAGCTCAATAGCCTTTTCATTCACATTCAAACTCTTTGGGTAAATAAGAAGTAAAAAACCTTGTGAGCTCTTGCTAAGAGAAGTGGAGCCAATGAACAGCATCAATACACCAGAGATTTTCTGAGCCTTTCAAACCAGAAGCTGGTTTAGGGTTTTGTGGGGTCAGCACACAGACCCTGGGCTTGTGAAAGTCGGTTATCTAAAGGACTGGCACTCAGTTAATATTAAATAATTAAACATGGCAGTAAGAACCATTGAATAGACTTGTAATTAGCCACGAGCGTGGTACCCTGTGGCAAGTCAGAAGGGTCTCTGGGCAAACAGGAAGCTTTCATGAATCTAGGATATTTTCTTTCTTTCAGGCTGTTGGTGTGTTACAAAAATGTAATATAGGAAATTTGTGGACAAATAGGCTAACAACATTTGTTTGGGTGAATAGTTTTTTTTTTGGGGGGGGGGAGGGAGATAGAATGAATTCACTGGGCATGTGGATGTGTCACGAGGACACCCGCAAGCATTTGAAACAACTCAAAAGGTTCATTTAACTTTAAAGAACCAACTGCAAACACATCGACTGAGGGGAAAACCAGGAAAATATGAAATGAGGCTTCGATTGCTTTAGCTCCGTCTAGCCCAAATGTGATTATCACTCTTTTTGATAGTCCCAACGCCACTTGCCACAATAATCTCCAACCTCCACTCAGTTTCTCACTGTGCCACTAAAGTAGCTACAACCTGCCACAGAAGTAGTATCGATATAAATTTTACCTCAGACAGAAATGTTACCTCAGCTTGACCAATTTATAACTGATGGGGGGGGCGGAACTGAGGAGAGAGAGAGAGGACTGTCCAATCAGTGGAAATGCCTCAACCAATCAGCGACAGCCTTTCTGTTTGCATCAGAGGAGCAACTGAAGCTTCTCCCCCACTGAGGTGGGTAAAAATTACCTCAGCCACAGTCAGTTCATTAAAAACCAGAGAGAACAGACAAACAGCACAACTGAATAATCTTTTAGTCACTCCAGGACCTTAGCCACAGATCATAAAACTCAATTTATAAATTGCAGTTTGATTACACCCCCATAAGTTGTGGTGACTGAATGCAGATGTTTAAATGGTGGTGTGTTGGTTGGTACTAACTCAAGAATTCAAGTTAGGGCAGTGGTCCCCAGCTTGAATTCCTGGTGCCTGTCAGTGGGTTTTCTGCCCTCCATTTTATTTTTCCAAAGCAAATAACTACTCCTGGCTTTCCTCTGCCTCACTGGAGCAGAAGGTGGTGCTTCAGAGGAACTTAGGAGGCATTACCATTGGGTCTGTACTTTGCAATTGGCCCTGCTCTTTTGGCAGCCTTTTTGTGATTGGCCCCAGACCCTTACAGCATCCATGTAATGGTCCTGCCCACTCCCCAGATGAGGGCAGGGGAACCCCTGGTTTAGAGACCCTCCTCCCACTTCAGAGTTATCAGAAAGCGGAGGGGGAGGGAATTTTATTTATTTATTTATTTATGATTTATATCCCGCCCTTCCCACAAAGATGGCTCAGGGCGGCTCACAACAGATAATAAAACAAAAATTAAATTAACATTTAAATATATAAGCGCTTAAAACAGTCAAAACATTTAAAACCTTAAAACATCAAACCTTATAACAGTATAAATAGCAAGAATCTGGTAAGCTACATTAGTTTCCCATATCAGTTAGGTGTAAGCTAGCCGGAAGAGGGTTGTCTTACAGGCCCTGCGTAACTGAATAAGGTCCCGCAGGGCCCTCACCTCCTCCGGTAGCTGGTTCCACCATGTAGGGGCCATAACAGAGAAGGCCCTGTCCCTAGTAGATTTAAGGCGGGCTTCTTTTGGCCCAGGGATAGCGAGAAGGTTTCTTTTGGCCCAGGGATAGTGGGTTCCCGACCTCAGTACTCTCTGGGGAACATGTGGGGAGAGATGGTCCTTCAGGTAGGCAGGTCCCAGGCCATATAGGGCTTTAAAGGTAATAACCAGCACCTTGTACCGGACTCGGTATATTATTGGAAGCCAGTGCAGAGCCCGAAGACCAAATGTGCCCCCATCTTGGGAGGCCCAATAACAGCCGGGCCGCGGCATTCTGCACCAGCTGCAATTTCCGAGTTCAGCACAGGGGCAGCCCCATGTAGAGGGCATTGCAGTAGTCCAACCTCGAGGTGACCGTAGCATGGATCACTGTTGCTAGGTCGTCGCGATCCAGGAAGGGAGCCAACTGCCTTGCCCACCTAAGATGAAAAAACGCGGACTTGGCAGTGGCTGCTATCTGAGCCTCCATCTTTAGGGAAGGCTCCAATAGTACCCCCAGGCTCTTGACCTTGTCCGCCGCCATCAGCGGCGCACCGTCAAAAACTGGCAAGGGGATTTCCCCCCCCCCCCTGGTCCCCGACGACCCAAGCAAAGGACCTCTGTCTTCGCAGGATTTAGTCTCAGTCCACTCAGTCTGAGCCATTCAGCCATGGCCTATAGTGCCTGATCCAGATTTTCTGGGGCGCAGACCGGTCGGCCGTCCATAAGCAGATAGAGCTGGGTGTCATCAGCATACTGGTGACACCCCAGCCCATACCTTCGGGCAATCTGGGCAAGGGGTCGCATATAAATGTTGAATAACATCGGGGAGAGAACCGCTCCCTGGGGCACACCACAGTCGAGTGTGCGCCTCCGGGATAGCTCCCCCCAATCGTGACCCTTTGTCCCCGACCTTCAAGGAAAGAGGAAAGCCACTGTAAGGCCAACCCCTGAATCCCCGCGTCGGCAAGGCGGCAAGTCAGTAACCGATGGTCGACCATATCGAACGCCGCCGATAGGTCCAACAACATCAGCACTGCCGAGCCACCCCGATCCAGAAGCCTGCTGGGCACTCCATTATTCCCTATGGAGACTGATTTCCATAGGGTACAATGGAGAAATGATATGTGGGTATGTGGAGCTTGAAGGGGGCTGTTTTTTGAGGTAGAGGCACCGATTTTTCAGCATAACTTCCAGTGCCTCTCTTCAAAATACCCTCCAAATTTCAAAAAGATTGGACCAGGGGTCCAATTCTATAAACCCCAAAAGAAGGTGCCCCTATCTTTCATTATTTCCAAATGCAGGGAAGGTATTTAAAAGGCATGCGGTCCCTTTAAATGTGATTGCCAAAATTCCCTTTGGAGTTAAATCATACTTGTCACACCCTTGCTCTTGGCTGCACCCCCAAAGTCCCCAGATATTTCTTGAGTTGGATCAGGTAACCCTAGAACCTACCCAACTGCTACAGCCATCTTTTGAAGCCCTGCTTCTGTTCTGGCCTGTCACTTTTTCTTAACCTAACCTAGCTAACAAGGTTGTTACAAAGGTAAGATAGAGGAGGAGTGCAGCACAGTTCTCAGTTCCTTGAAGGAAGAGTGGGATACAAATGTTTACATTGAAACATAATGCATATTGTGAGGTTTCTACTGTTCAATATGGTAGGAACATCACAGGAATAATGGACTTGGCAGTGTTTTTCAGCAAGCCAGTTTGGTGTAGTGGTTAAGTGCGCGGACTCTTATCTGGGAGAGCCAGGTTTGATTCCCCACTCCTCCACTTGCAGCTGCTGGAATGGCCTTGAGTCAGCCATAGCTCTTGCAGAGTTGTCCTTGAAAGGGCAGCTTCTATCAAAGCTCTCTCAGTCCCACCTACTGCACAGGGTGTTTGTTGTGGGGGAGGAAGGGAAAGAAGATTGTGAGCTGCTCTGAGTGAACGGCAGGATACAAATTCAATCTTCTTCTATTATAAGCTCTCTCACAATCCTCGAACATATATGGATCTGCCTAATACAGAATAAGATCACTGGTCCCATCCATCTCAGTACCATCTGTCCAGGTTTTCAAGCACTGCTACCGGAGACAACTTTATTGGACCCTGAAGCATCCTGCATGCAAAGCAAGTAACCTGCTGTCTTCCTTTTAAAAAATTTTATTTACCCCAACAAACATCAGACAAGGCAGGCAATGGCGATTCTCTTTGTATTGAAGAGAAAAGGTAGCCAAGTAGGGAGTGAGTTCGTGAACCACACAATGAGCTCATGAATCAGGTAGGATTCTGATCCCAGCATCCCAAAACAACACCCTAACCACTACCTTCTTTTAAATGTTTGTTTGAAAAGTTAGGAAATTGTTTTTCCCAAATCCACCCATCCTGTCATCCTTGTTTGCACCCAAACAACAGTTTTTAGCTCAGAGATGAATGATTAATCTTTCTGGAATTAACAGAATAAGCAGAGAGTCCAAGAGAAACAGGAGTCAACTTTGTAAGGGGGAAAAAACATTGGTTGCTACCATCTCCGGATGTCGTTTGTTGATCTTTAATCTCTTTTTGCTTGCCATTGTGAAAAATACAAAGCTTTGTATTCAGAAACCTCATCTATTTCCTAGCACAGGAGGCACTGACCCACCATAAATCTGAGCAAAGATATCCCTTTCCAGATCTGTTCAAAGATTGCCAAGACTGGAAATGACAATCTCTAAAATCGCTTTATCCAGCTTTCTAGTAGTGCCGAAATCCCAGATGACTTTACAAATCTGGCTTTCGGCAATTTCAAAGGCAATGGCTAGATACCGAAGTCGTGGCTTCCTAGCACAGATGTGCACATGCGCAAGCAGCCACATCTGTATCACACATTTTTATCTACATATGAAACTCATTACATTTGAAATGGATCTCACACAGGTTTCACACCAGTGTTCAGGTTAGGGCTCTGCTGAATCTTCAGGAGGACTGGAGTTTCCAGAAATCCATCTGGACTTTCCACTAGTTCATGAGCTTCCTGTACTTTCTGGCTGCAGAATGTGAGGATTTGTCAAGTTGTAAGGTTCTCATTCGGGCTACAGGTATTCAACATGGCTGCAAAAGACAATACTAGGAAAAGTTGAACGTAGCAGGAAACGAAGACGACCCAACAGGAGACGAATTGACTCGGGAGGAATTCTAGCAGGAGCTCCTTTGCATATTAGGCCACACACCCCTGATGCAGCCAATCCTCCAAGAGCTTGCAAGACTCTTTTTTGTAAGCTCTTGGAAGATTGGCTACATCAGGGGTGTGTGGCCTAATATGCAAAGGAGCTCCTGCTGGAATTCTACCCCTGGACTTAACCAAGGAAGTCACAGCCCTCAGGCTGCAAGACCTGAGCAAAGCTCTTAATGATAGGACATTTTGGAGGTTATAAATTCATAGGTTTGCCATAAATCGGAAGAGACTTGAGGGCACTTAACACACACGTGTCGCCGGACGGTCTAGGTGGGAAGGAAAGTTAACATGGCAAGAAGCTGCTCCTGTTTTCTTGAAAAAGGAAATCCTGGTCTTCCCCTCAAAGTGCAATTGGCTTCCAAACCCAGTTTCTCTGCACAACCTTGCCATATGGCAGAAACTGGGCCACGGCTTGTTTATCAAGCAAATATGCCTCTGACAAGAGGAGAGATAACCAGGATGTGCCCGCTCTGTCTTTGTTTAATCTGCTCTGTTGTCAGGCAGGGCGGCGGGCCAGTAAAAGTTTCTCCTTTTGCCTAGGCTCCATGGGCGTACCGGCTTCAGAATTTATACAAATAAAGGAAGAAACTCAAAGTGCCGGCAGCACCGATCTGATTACAGAGTCATTTATTTTCTGGTCGTTAATAATTTGTGCAATAAAAGATTGCGTGCCTTTCTGAGTTAGTAGGAGTTATTGGCACAAATTTCCCCTCCGTGCCGGTGTGAGGCTGTGCTTGGAACATAAATTATTAGTTTCTTATCGCTCTCCTCTTCATTTTTCATGCTGCCACGGCTGAATCGCCAGAAGCCTGCCCCTGAGTCTTGCTCTTATTTTATGCTGCAGGGGCGAAGCGGTTATTCAGCCTTTCATTATACAAGCATCTCAAGCATTCCAGACCTCCCCCCACCCCCAGCCTTGGCAACCGAGGTGTGCCCGCTATCTTGTGTTTGCTTGTGTGCACACAACCGCCTGTGGAGACAGCCAGGTATTCCACCACACCGTCAGCTCTGCTTCTAACAAACACGCCCTTCGCTGACAGCAGCCGGGAATGACAACATGACAGCCTTCTACTACCCTGCCAAGTTCTGACAAGATATCCATCTGGAATACTAGCAAGATGGTTGCATATGTTTCTCAGCAAGCCACCCCCGTGCTTAGCTATGTGGGAAGGATGCCTGGGAGACATTACAAATGTTGGCGGAGGAAACCGTGGTACTCAAACAACAGTGCACCAGCCTACAGTGGGGCTGATGGTCATTTGGGTGACCAAGCAGTCTCCTAACAAGCCAAGAGGTGAGGAGCCAGGGTAAAGAGTTCCATCCACACTGGGGTTGCCTGGAGCTCTTTGCAGAAATAGGTTCCACAGCAGTGAAGTTGTGACGGAAAGGCCAGAGAGCCGGTTTGGTGTAGTGGTTAAGTGCGCGGACTGAATCTTAATCTGGGAGAACCGGGTTTGATTTCTCACTCCTCCACTTGCAGCTGCTGGAATGGCCTTGGGTCAGTCATAGTTCTCACAGAGCTGTCCTTAAAAGGGCAGCTTATGTGAGAGTTCTCTCAGCCCCACCCACCTCACAGGGTGCCTGTTGTGGGGGAAGGAGATAAAGGAGATTGTAAGCTGCTGAAACTCTGATTCAGAGAGAAGGGCCAGGTATAGATCTCCTCCTCCTCTTCTTCTTCTTCTTCTTCTTCCCTCATCTATCTGAAAATTCAAAGCAAGGAAGATTCACAGATCTCTGGATGGCAGTTTCCTGTGCTACTGCTTTGGAGTTTTAAAGTCTAGGCAGGATATATTAGGAATTGAGCCAAAGTAGTTACGTGACAAAAAAAAGTCCAGGCCTGCAAGGGGAACTGAGTTTTTGAACTGGAAACCTCGTGGCCCATGGCTTAGCCAACTACCAGGGACTATCTGCAAGTTGCAACTAAACCTCAGAGGTCATTTGCAGCCACAGAAGCAAACAGGAGCCTGCTATAGCATCTCCTCCATCTAGCTGGAACTTTTGGACTGGCCAGGCTCTGGCTTGTTCAATCCCTGTTTTGGGCTCCAGCAATTGGCCTTGGAGAACACACAACTGGAGGTCTGGATTTGGGTAGCATCACCATCCGTGGCTTCAGTTTCGCCTGGCAAGCCCCTGTGGTACTGCATAATTGTCAGCAACTGAACAGCATGTAAAGGGACTTGCTTTATCCCCCTGGATTTCTGGCTTAGCGTGTGAAGTGCCTTTGATGGCACAGGGAGGGAGCTGCCGTCCAGATGGACCTAAAGGAGGAGGAAGGGCAGTGGCCTTCCCAGAAACAGAGACAGAAAGCATTCAGACAACAGGAGGATTCCTGGGCATGTTCACTCTGTTTCAATTGCAAATGCTGACTGAGCTAAATTTGAGTCCAGCAGCCCCTTAGAGACTAAGATGATGATATTGGATTTATATCCTGCCCTCCACTCCAAAGAGTCTCAGAACGGCTCACAATCTCCTTTACCTTCCTCCACCACAACTGACACCCTGTGAGGTAGATGAAGATATTGGATTTATATCCCGCCCTCCACTCTGAAGTCTCAGAGCGGCTCACAGTCTCCTTTACCTTCCCCCCCCCCCACAACAGACACCCTGTGAGGTAGATGAAGATATTGGATTTATATCCCGCCCTCCACTCCGAAGAGTCTCAGAGCGGCTCACAATCTCCTTTACCTTCCTCCCCCACAACAGACATCCTGTGAGGTAGATGAAGATATTGGATTTATATCCTGCCCTCCACTCCGAAGAGTCTCAGAGCGGCTCACAATCTCCTTTCCCTTCCTCCCCCACAACAGACACCCTGTGAGGTAGATGAAGATATTGGATTTATATCCCGCCCTCCACTCTGAGGAGTCTCAGAGCGGCTCACAATCTCCTTTACCTTCCTCCCCCATAACAGACATCCTGTGAGGTAGATGAAGATATTGGATTTATATCCCGCCCTCCACTCCGAAGAGTCTCAGAGCGGCTCACAATCTCCTTTCCCTTCCTCCCCCACAACAGACACCCTGTGAGGTGGGTGGGGCTGAGAGGCCTCTCCCAGAAGCTGCCCTTTCAAGGACAAGCTCTGCCAGAGCTATGGCTGACCCAAGGCCATGCTAGCAGGTGCAAATGGGGAATCAAACCCGGTTCTCCCAGATAAGAGTCCACACACTTCACCACTACACCAAACTGGCTCTCCTGGCAACCCTAACCAGTAGGGTTGCCAGGTCCGACTCAAGAAATATTTGGGGACTTTGGGGGTGGAACCAGGATACTTTGGGGACGGAGCCAGGAGCAAGGGTGTGACAAGCACAATTGAACTCCTAAGGGAGTGCTGGCCATCACATTTAAAGGGACCGCATGCCTTTTAAGTGCCTTCCCTCCATTTGGAATAATGAAGGATGGGGCACCTTCTTTTGGGACTCATAGAACTGGACCCTTGGGGGATTTTTTGAAGAGAGGCACCAGATGCTATGCTGCAAATCTGGTGCCTCTACCTAAAAAACCCAGCCCCCCAGAGCCACAGATACCCACGGATCAATTCTCCATTATACCCTATGGGAACTGGTCTCCATAAGGCAAAATGGAGTGCTCAGCAGACATTTCCCCCCCTTGCTTTTTGATGACCCTGAAGTGGGGGGAGGGCCTCCAAACTGGGGGATCCCCTGTCTTCACCTGAGGATTGGCAACCCTATTCACCAGATTTTCACGGTATGTGAGATTCAACACGCCTTCATCTGATATTGACGGAACATGACTTCTATATCCATGGAAGACACACTTTTCTACACCTGTATGGGCCAGCCCCCACGAGGTCTGCTTTTCACAAACAACAGAAGGATGTGATTGGTGTGACAGTGCCCCAACGCTTGTTTCTACAGAAAGCAGGTAAGACATTCTCTTCCATCGCTGGAGAAGGCACAACAGAGGGTGAATGGAACACACAGAAGGACAAGGTGTCAATCCAAGATTGATGACTCAGTGCCCAGTCGGTCCCCCAGCGGTTATGCAACACAGTGAGTGACTCACTGATCTTTTCAAACTGAGGCTGACATCCGTCACATGAGATCTACCGGGTCTGCCATTCACACTGCATGTCGAATATTTCTCTGCCTGAATTCTGTTTTGCAAGGAGGCTGTGAAGGCTAGTGGCTATCAGGCACTGTTTATTGAAGCCGGGGCTTTTTTTTTATTAAGAACACACAGAAACGCAGTTCTGGCTGCCTTGGTGTCAGGGGATGTGGCCTAATATGCAAATAAACGCTGCTGGGCTTTTTCTACGGAAAAGCCCTGTGCAAAACAATGTGATGTCAGGGGGCATGGCCTAATGTGCAAATTAGTACCTACTGGGCTTCTTCTATAAAAATAAAGCCCAAGTTGAAGCCATATATGGTTGGCACTGTTGGGTTTCTGATGCAATTTCACTTCCTGTTGCCATGAGTTAATTAAGTGTTTGTATATGCATGCTGATGTTTAGCCAGTGAGTAGGTAGAGCCAATGAGAATGTTTGCACGTACTTCCCGCCAAGGCTAGGTGTCGATATGCATAGTGACCATTGAGGGAGAGCCCTAATAGGCTAATCCATTTATTTGGGTGGTGGTCTAAGGGAAACCTTTTGGTCAGTTTTATTGCCCTTTGTGTTAAGCCCTTAGATCTCCCTGCAGTTGAAGTTAGGACTCCAGAGAGTCGAGATGTAGCCTAGAAGCTAGATAGGATATAGAATCCTTTTTTTCTAGAAATCTCAGTCAACCTTTTCCTCATAAGTAAAGTAAACTACTTTTATTCTTAAGCTAAACCGTGTGCCTGGCTGTTATTCGTGGTTCTCTCCATGTTACTCTGCTAATCGTATATCTAAACCCCAACAGGCACAAGGGCAGGCAAGCAGCTGGGGCAGATGGCAGACAAGTATAGGAGGAAGGAACAGGCCTCCTCGGACTGAGGAAAAACTGCCGTTCTGGGAGCTTTGGATCAGCTAGTGAAACCTCTACTGTCACCTGACTTTCAAGGCCAGTAGGCTCCTGGGCTGTTGTGGAGCGAATGTCCCAGATGGAACCATCCACAATTCCTTTTTCTGACCAGCAGTCTTGGTGGTGCAAGGAACCACCAAGATTTAGATCTGCAAGACAGCCCTGTTTGAAGTGGGCCTGACACAATAAGTCCTTCTTTGATATTGACCGACAGCAAGAAGAGTCATTCCCTTGTTCGTTTCCAAAGCTTCATCACACAGGAAGGGAACGCCTAGTTGACTGGTGAGCCAGTTCTGCTTACAAGCAGTGGAGACTGGCCACAGGCATAGACAGCTTTAAAAAAAAAGCATAAGATTCATGGAGGAGGTCCATCAGTGGCTACTAGCTGCTGCAGTGACTGAGGGGAACCACCACATTTAGAGTCACAAAGCCTCTGAATCCCAGAGCCATGAGACCACATCAGGGGAAAGCTTCAGCCTCTCTGCCCTATTGTTGGCCACTCTGTGAGAAAGGATGCTGGACTAGACAGACCATGGCTCTGATTCAGCAGGGCTCTTCTGATGTTCTTATGAAAGTCTCGGCCTCTATGCCCTGCTGTTGGACCTCCAGAGGAACTGGCTGGCTACTAAGTGAGACAGGATGGTGGATTAGACGGACTACGGCTCTGATACAGCAGGGCTCTTCTGATGTTCTTATAAAGGCCTCGGCCTCTATGCCCTGCCGTTGGACCTCCAGAGGAACTGGCTGGCTACTATGTGAGACAGGATGCGGGACTAGACGGACCATGGCTCCGATCCAGCAGGGCTCTTCTGATGTTCTTATAAAGGCCTCGGCCTCTATGCCCTGCCGTTGGACCTCCAGAGGAACTGGCTGGCTACTATGTGAGACAGGATGCTGGATTAGACGGACCACGGCTCTGATACAGCAGGGCTCTTCTGATGTTCTTATAAAGGCCTCGGCCTCTATGCCCTGCCGTTGGACCTCCAGAGGAACTGGCTGGCAACTATGTAAGACAGGATTCTGAACTAGACAGACCACGGCTCTGATACAGCAGGGCTCTTCTGATGTTCTTATGAAGGCCTCGGCCTCTATGCCCTGCCGTTAGACCTCCAGAGGAACTGGCTGGCTACTATGTAAGACAGGATGCTGGACTAGATGGACCATGGCTCTAATCTAGCAGGGCTCTTCTGATGTTCTTATCAGATGAACATCTGAAGGTCCATTTTGTAGACAGAGATCCAGAGTCCAGGTGGCAAGAACTGCAGGGATAGGGCATGCTATTTTCAACCCTGCACACAATTCACATCTGCAGGATCATTTAGTTCCTGCCAATCCACATGATGGACAGGGAACAGCATGCACGGGCTTTGCATTCTTTACAACTGGCTTCCCGGCCTGAGTGCCGGAGTATCCCAGAGAGTGCCAGAGTGTCTCAGCTTTCAAAGGGGAGTCCAGGCAGCTGCCTCCTAGACACAAGCCAAGGCAATGAGTTGGATTCTAGGTCCCGTCTCCAGAGTGCAATGCAGCAGCCTTGGTGGAGCCCTGCCCAGCCTCCTGCGACCCACCCCAGAGTTGAAGAAGAAGAAGACTGCAGATTTATACCCCGCCCTTCTCTCTGAATTAGAGGCTCAGAGCGGCTTACAATCTCCTTTATCTTCTTCCCCCGCAACAGACACCTTGTGAGGTGGGTGGGGCTGAGAGGGTTCTCACAGCAGCTGCCCTTTCAAGGACAACTCCTACGAGAGCTATGGCTGGCCCAAGGCCATTCCAGCAGGTGAAAGTGGAAGAGTGGGGAATCAAACCTGGCTCTCCTAGATAAGAGTCCGCATACTTAACCAGGACACCAAACTGGCAAGAAGCCGATGAGGGAGAATTATGCGGCTTCATATTGTTCAGACACACAAACCCAAAGCGCTCCCTGGTGAGAAATTATATTTTAGGAGTACTCCGCTGAGCCGCAACCAAGGCAGGGGGGAAAAAATAAACCGAGAGTGTGTCACAAATGCCAAGCGTAAGTGTAAGAATAGCTGCAGCAAGCGCCGAGGAAGGAAGGAATGCAAATATAAAGTGTATGCGGGACGGGGGGGGGGGGGGGAGGTGTCAGTGAACGCAGGAGCTGCAGGACAGATCCTTTCCTCAACTATTTCTCTAAGGTCTGGAAGCCACAACGCAACAGGATGTGCTGGGGAGGCAACGTAAGCACCCCTGCGAGAGAAATCATTCAAAATAGCTTTCAGCTCCCTGTCCTTCTGGACAGAGTAGAGGCGCCCTTGGCGAGAGTCCAAGAGAAGTCTGGCAACGGCCCAGCGGCGGAAACTCTAGCAATTAGTCACACTCACGCACACACATGCACACTCGCTCTCCTCTCGGCCCCTACTGACACAGCTTATCCATCGTGATGACATAACTCACAAATAGGGATTACTACCCCTCTTTCCCAGGCAATGGTTGATTTGTGTGCTTCCTTTAAATGCCTGTACGTTTTAAACTGCCCTTTTACCTTGCACCGAGGACTCAGGAGAACTCTCTCACAGACGCTCCCATGCAGGGAGTGGACCTAGGAGATTTGGGGGGTGGATCTAGGAGGCTTCTCATTCCCTAAAATAAATGAATAAAAATACAGCAGTGCAGTTCCCCTGAATAGTCTTCATTTCTTCCCTACCAGCTGACTGTACTCCACTTCCCCCCTCCCCACTCTCTCTCTCTCACACACACACACACACAAAGCAGCCAAAATAAACAGATTGGAAGCACACACTTTGTGGTCTCACTGGGGGAATTTACTCACTATGGAAGTTGTTGAATGCTGTGTACTCAACCAAGTTCTTCAGACTAATACGTGGAAAACAGAGGTTCTACTTTACTCTTTAGTATTTTTCTGTCCAAAGACCTCTAACAGGGCTGTAAAACAAATGGAGGGGGAACTGGCCGCTTTCTCCCAACGGCTACGTTGTTCTGCAGGCTCACCCCACCTCCATTCTAAGCTCTGCTCATGACCTGAGTTTGGGGAGGGACGGTGGCTCAGTGGTAGAGCATCTGCTTGGGAAGCAGAAGGTCCCAGGTTCAATCCCTGGCATCTCCAAAAAAGGGTCCAGGCAAATAGGTGTGAAAAACCACAGCTTGAAACCCTGGAGAGCCGCTGCCAGTCTGAGAAGACAATACTGACTTTGATGGACCAAGGGTCTGATTCAGTAGAAGGCAGCTTCATATGTTCATATGTTGTTCAATGATCTTGGCGGAAGCTGGATTCAGGTAGCCAGCTCAAGGTTGACTCAGCCTTCCATCCTTCCGAGGTCGGTAAAATGAGTACCCAGCTTGCTGGGGAAGGCAATGGCAAACCACCCCGTAAAAAAGTCTGCCGTGAAAAAGTTGTGAAAGCAATGTCACCCCAGAGTTGGAAACGACTGGTGCTTGCACAGAGGACTACCTTTACTTTTTACCTTTTTAAACTTTTCTAAAAGCAAATTGTTCCCAAGTGTCTTCTTCAGCCTTCCGAGGTGGAAAGGCATATGGTGGCTGTGGGGGGAGGGCTTCTCGCTGGCCGGGGACAGGAAAGAGCCTGCAAAACCAGGAAATTCCCCCACTGGGACTTGGGGATTGGCAAACCTGGATATTCCTGGAGATTGGGGAAGGGGTTTGCTTGGGAGGTGGTGGCTGAAGATCTAGAATTACAACTGGTGGCCAGACTATGTAAATAATTTATTTCAAATATTTATTCCACTTCTCCAGGAGAAAATGGCTGCTTTGGGAGGCGGACTGCATGATATTATACCTGAGGTCTCTTCCCTCATTAAACGACCCCCCCCCCCCCGGCTCTGCTCTCAGATCTCCAGGTATTTTCAAACCCAGAGTTGGCAACCACGCTAGGAGGGCACAGAGGCTGGGGATGGCAGGAAGCTCAGCAGGGAGTGGAAGTAAGTAAGTAAAGTAAAGTAAAATTTTATTTGTATCCCGCCCTCCCCCGCCGGAGCAGGCTCAGGGCGGCTAACAACAAAAAAGATAACAATACATTGATAAAACATTATACTAATGAACATTAATAATAAAACCACTTAATACATTAGTTAAAACAATTAATCTAATACATTAAAGTAAACCTAACAATTGATGTAGACGGCGAGTGTTTTTTGTTATGCACTTATTGCTCAGCTGTTCGTGAATGCCAATTTAAAGAGGGCGGTCTTGCAGGCCCTGCGGAACTGGTCAAGGCCATAGACTCCGCCCTCCAAAGCAGTCATTTTCTCCAGGGAAGGAGGAGGAGGAGGAGGAGATTGGATTTATACTCCACCCTTCACTACCCAAAGGAGTCTCAGATAATCTTACAATCTCCTTTTCCTTCCTCTCCCCACAACAAGATACCCTGCAAGACAGGTGGGGCTGAGAGAGCTCTGACAGAAACTGCTCTTGAGCAGAACTGCTCTGAGAGAGTCATGACTGACCCAAGGTCACTCCAGCAGTTGCAATTGGAGGAGTGGGGAATCAAGTCTGGTTCTCCCAAGTAAGAGTCCTCGCACTTAACCACTACACCAAACTGGCTCTCAACAGATCTCCGTAATCTGGAGACCAGCTGTAATTCTGGAAGATCCCCTGGCCCCACCTGGAGGTTGGCAACCAAAACCAGCAACCCTGCATGCTGAACTCAAAGCTGATGAGAAAGCAGCTCTCCTGCCCACTGTGATGCCCCCCACCCTCTAGCCACAGGGCCAAACCCTCAACCTCCTCAATTCAGAAGGAAAAAACCCTAACTTTTGTTGTGAACATCAAAGTTCTGGACTCTTTGCCGAGAGAGGAAAAGAGATGACTCTGGGCCCGGCAAAAAGAAAATAAATAACTGGGGTTCTCCGGATGATCCATCCTTCACTCCTCATCTGGGATCTCGGGTGGCCTCTGGAACACCAAAGGGCACCTCCCAAAGGCTCCCAGAAGAACCCGCTGGCTCAGCCTTTGATCTCAGCATTTCGGGATATTTATCATTCTTTCCTCCGTTTACAAGAGCGCCGTCTCTCTCTCTCGCCTTTCTCTCTCTCTCCCACCCTGTCAAAGATCCGTACAGAATTTGTTTTCCTGCCACCAGCAGCTGTCAAGGCCGTGCTTTCTACAAAATAAGATGGCGGGGTGCCAGCAAGCCCTCCTCGTTAAAATAATGCCTCTCCAAAGGCCCGCACCTGGTGTCTCCCCACCCTCTGCAATTCGTGCTCCCCCCCCCCCAGCCCGGCCCACCTCCCACCATCCACAGATCTTCTTAGTCGCATTCCTGCAGAGCCAAAAATCGCTCCCTCCACCACAGAGGCCGCCAAAAACACAGAGGGGAGGCCTTATCCTCGCCCTGTGAAATTTGAGGGGAGGGGGCTTCCCCCCAAAAAAGAGGGGAAGACGGATCTTTGGGAGACTCTGCCAGGCAAGTTCAACAGCTGAGGCGCAGATGGAATTGGACTCCTGCCTGAGAACTGAACAGGTCAAACCTGTGCCAGGAAGTCTCTGGGTGGGTGGTCCGTCCACACACCATTTTTCAAAGCAGCCCCTGGAAAACTGTTGCCACCCGCCGGGGTCCTTCGTTCCCCATCTCGCCCCTGCAATCTTGATAATAACTGAAGACCTGTCTTTGGTTGGCTTAATTCTATCAGCCTCGGACAGGAAGATATATTAAAGTAGGCACGCAGCTGAGATTCGCACGGGGAAATCTATCGCAAGAGAAAATCACGCCATCTTGCATTTTGTCTTTTTTGGTGCTTCTCTTGTCAGAGCTACAGTTACAGCCATGGGAGGGGGGGTTGCCTCTGAAGTTCCCCACTCCCCCGAGTTCTTTTTACCTGGTGTTCTTTTTACATTCTGAATGGGCTGCTATGCTGTCTTGGTGTCCTGGCTGCTGCCTGGAGTTTAAAGAAATAAAGGCCGGACGTCAGTATTTTGCACCAACCTGGATGGCTCAGGTGGGCCCAGTCTCATCAGATCTGGGAAGCTAAGCAGCGTCAGCTCTGGTTAGTACTGAGATGGGACACCCCCAAGGAAGTCCAGGGTTGCGATTGGGTCTTTCTTTTGTAGCAGGAACTCCTTTGCATATTAGGCCACACCCCTTGATGTAGCCAACCCTCTTGGGGTTTTACAGTAGGCCCTGTACTAAGAGCTCTGTAAGCTCTTGGACGATTGGCTACATCGGTGTGCGTGTGGCCTAATATGCAAAAAAGTTCCCGCTACACCAAAAAAAGAGAAGCCCTTGTTGCAATGCAGAGGCAGGGCAATGGCAAGCCATCTCTGAACATCTCTTGCCAACTCAGCTTGGAATTTGACAGCATTTTCTATCCCAATTTAAGTATTTAACAGGCAAGATATAGTGGCTACTACCTTCAGTTTGAAAGCCAGTTTGGTGTAGTGGTTAAGTGTGCGGACTCCTATCTGAGAGAACCGGGTTTGGTTCCCCACTCCTCCACTTGCACCTGCTGGAATGGCCTTGGGTCAGCCATAGCTCTTGTAGGAATTGTCCTTGAAAGGGCAGCTGCTATAAAGAGCTCTCTCAGCCCCACCCACCTCACAGGTTGTCTGTTGTGGGGAGAGAAGATATAGAAGATTGTAAGCCGCTTGAGGCTCTGATTCAGAGAGAAAGGCGGGGTATAAATCTGCGGTCTTCTTCTTCTTCTTCTTGTCCTGCTGTGAACTTCATAGAAGCAGTGCAGCGTTTTTTTTGTTGGAGAACCAGAAGATGATCGGATGTACCCGATCCAGCCAAGTGATGTCTACGGTCTTATTAAGCATTGTTATTGGGGATGGAACTTCCGTGTACAGGGGCAGCAAATCTCAGGTGCTGGGAACATGTGCCAGGGGAAGTTATTTATCCAGGGCTCCCTTTTTTTGAGCAGGAACGCACAGGAATACAGTTCTGGCTGGCTTGGCATCAGGGGGTGTGGCCTAATATGCAAATGAGCCCCTGCTGTGATTTTTCTACCAAAAAAAGCACTATATTTATCTATTTATTTATGTTATCTCTAGTCCACTTTTCTCACAGGGACTCAAGGCACACAGAGCGAGTCCAGGGCAATCACAAAAAGAAAAGGGACATTCAATTGCCAATGCATTAGGATAGTAGGAGTCTGGAAGCAACCAGAAATCTAAATGATGGAACTGAAACATAGCATAAGTATTGGCATGTAAGCGATGCAAAAATTATGTAATGGGATGCTATTTGCAATAAGCTATACACAGCAGTATAGACCACAGTCTCTTATCATTTATGCCAATGAGTTTGTAAATACGTCAGTGACTCATGCCCAGCTGTTAGAAAGAGAATGAAGAAGGAAAAAAAGAGGTTGGTTTTTTATAACCTGCTTTTCTCTACCCCCATGGCGCAGAGTGTTAAAGCTGCAGTACTGCAGTCCTAAGCCCTTCTCATAACCTGAGTTCGATCCCCGGTGGAAGTTGGGGTTTTCAGGTAGCCGGCTCGAGGTTGACTCAGCCTTCCATCCTTCGAGGTCGGTAAAATGAGTATCCAGCTTGCTGGGGGGAAGTGTAGATGGCTGGGGAAGGCAATGGCAAAACACCCCATAAAAAGTCTGCTGTGAAAACGATGTGAAAGCAACGTCACCCCAGAGTCGGAAACGACTGGTGCTTGCACAGGGGACCTTTTCTTTCCTTTCTGCCTTGAGGAGTCTCAGAGCAGCTTACAATCCCCTTATCTTCCTCTTCCCACAACAGGCACTTGGTGAGGCAGGTGGGGCTGAGAGAGTTCAGAGAGAACTGTGACTGGCCCAAGGTCACCCAGTACTGTGGAGGAGGAGTGGGGAATCAAAACCAGTTCTCTAGATTAGCCTCTGCTGTTCTTCATCACTGTACCATGATGGATGCTAGATTAGAAGAGTTATTGGTCTGAGCCAGTAATGCTTTCCTGTTTGTATGCACATGTGCTCCAGTAGCTCTAGCACATACACAGAAACAGCAAGAAGAGAGTGTGACCTATCTTCCTGATCCCTGCCAAAGCCTAGGCCAGGAGTGGCCAACTGTGTCTCAGGAGCCACATGTGGCTCTTTCACACACATTGTGTGGCTCTTGAAGCCCCACTGCCCAGTCGGCTGCTTGGAGAAGGCATTTCTCTCTTTACATCACTTCTCCGAGCCAAGCCAGCCAGCAGCTTGGAGAATGCATTTAAAGTTGCTTTCTTTCTCCTCCACCTCCCTCCTTACTCCCCCAATCTATCTTCCTTCCTTCCGGTTTGGTGTAGTGGTTAAGTGTGAGGACTCTTATCTGGGAGAACCAGGTTTGATTCCCCACTCCTCCACTTGCAGCTGCTGGAATGGCCTTGGGTCAGCCATAGGTCTCGCAAGAGTTGTCCTTGAAGGGGCAGCTTCTGGGAGAGCTCTCTCAGCCCCACCTACCTCACAAGGTGTCTGTTGTGGGGAAAGAAGATAAAGGAGATTTGTAGGACCCTCATGGCGCAGAGTGGTAAGCTGCAATACTGTAGTTCAAAGCTCTGCTCACGACCTGAGTTCGATCCTGGCGAAAGTTGGGTTCAGGTAGCTGGCTCAAGGTTGACTCAGTCTTCTTCCGAGGTTGGTAAAATGAGTACCCCAGCTTGCTGGGGGGAAAGTGCAGATGACTGGGGAAGGCAATGGCAAACCACCCTGTTAAAAGTCTGCTGTGAAAACATTGTGATGCGACGTCACCTCAGAGTTGGAAACGACTGCTGCTTGCACAGGTGACTACCTTTACCTTTAAGCCGCTCTGAGACTTTGATTCAGAGAGAAGGGCAGGGTATAAATCTATGGTCTTCTTCCTTCCTTCCTTCCTTCCTTCCTTCTTCCTTCCTTCCTTCCTTCCTTCCTTCCTTCCTTCCTTCCTTCCTTCCTTCCTTCCTTCCTTCCTTCCTTCCTTCCTTCCTTCCCACATCTGATGTTCATGTCTTGCGGCTCCCAAACATCTAACGTTTATTCTATGTGGCTCTTTTAAGCAGCTTTGGCCACCCCTGGTCTGTGCATCTTCCAGAAACCACACCAGACATTTTTTAAAAAAAATTCAGACTGGAGGGCAGGGAATAATTATCATACAGTCTCGCCTTCCCCCAGCACCCAGGTTGGGGGCAAATACATAGATAACCAAATAAATGATCAGGGGCACCCTCTTCTCCCACTCCCTCAGCATAAGGCCATCTCCATCTAAATGGCAGCCTTTTGCATTTTCTATAGCAACCTTTATCCAGGCTCTCCAGGCCTCTGACAGGCATTAATTGATTATGCTTCCCCCGTCAATACTCCCGGGAGTTAAGTGACTAATGGCCAAGCAAATAGGACAGGGGAGGGCGGGGGAGAGAGAGAAAAGCGGGACGGGAACAATCCCTCTTGTGGAATAAGTATTTGGAATACAAAGTGGCCTAATTGTCCCCCCCCCAGCCCCCATCTGCAAGGAAGTTCTCCTGCACAGGGGAGGGACGGTGGCTTAGTGGTAGAGCATCTGCTTGGGAAGCAGAAGGTCCCAGGTTCAATCCCTGGCATCTCCAAAAAAGGGTCCAGGCAAATAGGTGTGAAAAACCTCAGCTTGAGACCCTGGAGAGCCGCTGCCAGTCTGAGAAGACAAGACTGACTTTGATGGACCAAAGGTCTGATTCAGTATAAGGCAGCTTCATATGTTCATATGTTCACATTGAAATGGACCAGAAATGGACAAGCCTACTAGCCTAGGCAGAAGAACTGCCCCCCCCCCGCCCCCCGCTTATCTCCTGTTCTCCTCATTGAGAATTGTACAGGAGAACGGCTGGCCAGTCCTGGGCCTTGGGGGGATGGGGTCAGACTTCTGTGCTGCTACGAAGAGCATTCCAAGACCTATTCCTGTGAATCAGCTCTCCTGCCTTTCAGTTTGGAAAAGAGAGAAGAAGAAGAAGAAGAAGAAGAAGAAGAAGAAGAAGAAGAAGAAGAAGAAGAAGAAGAAGAAGAAGAAGAAGAAGAAGAAGAAGAAGAAGAAGAAGAAGAAGAAGAAGAAGAAGAAGAAGAAGAAGAAGAAGAAGAAGAAGAAGAAGAAGATATTGGATTTATATCCCGCCCTCCACTCCAAAGAGTCTCAGAGCGGCTCACAATCTCCTTTACCTTCCTCCCCCACAACAGACACCCTGTGAGGTGGGTGGGGCTGGAGAGGGCTCTCCCAGCAGCTGCCCTTTCAAGGACAACCTCTGCCAGAGCTATGGCTGACCCAAGGCCATTCCAGCAGGTGCAAGTGGAGGAGTGGGAAATCAAACCCGGTTCTCCCAGATAAGAGTCCGCACACTTAACCACTACACCAAACTGGGGGGGGGGGGGGACATGAAAAGGTTTGTCAATTTAGGCATGGGGTGGAGAGAGTTGACCAAGAGAATCCCCCCCCCCAGGGCCATAGCCAGGATTTCATGTTTGGTGGGGCCCACATCAGGATTTGTTGTTGTGGGGGGGGGGAGCAGGGGGCCAACTGGTTTGGCAGCCCAGGGCTCTTGGCACTGTAAGCTGCCTTAAGTTCCACAGGCTAACCCTTCGCCTGGGCAGTCACAGCAGCTCTGCTCCCCCCCCCCCCACCCTTCTTATGTGCCCCTCTCAGAGAGACAGAGACCTCTTGACTTTCTCCTGTCCCACTTGGCTCTGCACGCTGTGTTAGGGAAGGGGAGAGAAAAAAGCAAAAAGACCAGCAGCAGTGCTATGACTTGTTCAGAGGGGCAGTGAGCAAAGGGGACAGATTGGGGGCCCTGCAATGGAGAGGCCATATAGTTGAAAAGGGGAGTTGAGAGGATGGGCCTGGATCCCTCCCAGGCCCCCCTGTAGCTACGGGCCTGCCCCCCCCCCCTCAAAAGACTAGAACTCGAGGGCATCCAATGAAGCCAATGGGCAGCAGATTCAGGAAGGACAAAAGGAAACACTTCTAGAGAGCCAGTTTGGTGTAGCGGTTAAGTGTGCGGACTCTTATCTGGGAGAACTGGGTTTCATTCCCCACTCCTCCACTTGCAGCTGCTGGAATGGCCTTGGGGCAGCCATAGCTCTGGCAGAGGTTGTCCTTGAAAGGGCAGCTGCTGTGAGAGCCCTCTCCAGCCCCACCCACCTCACAGGGTGTCTGTTGTGCGGGGGTGGGGGGTGGGGGGAGGTAAAGGAGATTGTGAGCTGCTCTGAGACTCAGAGATTCAGAGTGGAGGGCGGGATATAAATCCAGTATCATCATCTTCTTTGCACAGGGAGTGATTAAAACTGGAATTCTCTGCCAGAGGATGTAGTGATGGCCTCAGGCATTTGTTGTTGTTCAGTCGCACAGTCGAGTCCGACTCTTTGCGACACAAGGGACAAAGTTACGGCAGGCCCTCCTGTCTTCTACCATCCTCCGAAGTCTGCTCAAAACCCCACGGACAGTAACAAAAGGACTCAGGCATAGGCAGCTTTAAAAGGGGATTACCTAGATTCACGGAGGAGAGGTCTATCAGAGGCAACTAGTCATGGTGACTAAAGGGAACCTGATCTCCATGCTCGGAAGCAGGAAAACCTCCTGAGTCCCAGTGCCAGGAGGCAACATCATGGGAAGTCCTCAGCCTCTAAGCCGTGTCGTTGGCCATCCAAAGAAACTGGTTAGCCACTGTGTGAGACAGGATGCTGGGCTAGAGGGACCTGTAGTCCGATCCAGCAGGGCTATTCCCACATTCTCATGCCTGGCTTCAGGGGTAGGATCTCTACTTCCTGAATCACATCGGAACTCCCCTTCCTGCATTTTTAGGTTTTGTGATAAGCTTCTTCAAAGCTGATTTATACTTTGTGCAGTCCTGATTTATACTTCGTACAGCACAAGCCTGGTGCATATCACTTTGGAAGGAAATGGGCCAGACAATTTAAAAGGCGCTTTACATTCAAGAAGGCCCTTCAGACTTTTCCGCTTTGCCTTCCTAGCATTTTGCACACTCCTTCACGGGTGGTAGAAAGTACTGTCAAGTCAGAGCCAATTCGACTTAGGAGCTGTGGCTCAGGGGCAGAGCTTCCGCCTTGCACACAGAAGGTCTCAGGTTCAATCCTCGGCATCTCCAGTTAAAAGGACCAGCTAGGAGGTGACGGGAAAGACCTCCACCTGAGACCCTGGAGAGTGGCTGCCGGTCCAAGAAGACAGTACTGACTTTGATGGAGCAAGGCTCTGATTCAGTATAAGGCAGCTTCATGTGTTCGTGGTGGCCCTGACGAAATTTCCAAGGCAAAGGATGAGGAGAGGCAGTCGGCCATAGCCTGCCTCTGTGGCGTAACTCTGACTTCCTCAGTTTCCCTTCTGTGTGTTAACCAGGGGCTGACCCTGCTTAGTTGCCATCAGGCCTTGAATTCAGCGGGAGCTCACAGGAGCACAGCTCCTGAACCTCTTCCTCCCCACCTACCTACCTTGTCCATTGAATGGTAGGTGCAGCTATATAACAATCCCTGGATTAGGAGAGCGGGCAGCCAGCCAGCCACCAGGAGCTTTGCCAGCAGCCCTCATTAGCCCCTGGAGAAGCCCACACCACTCTTTCTCCACTTCTTATGTGATTTTAGGCAGTGGGTGGCTTGCTGGCCTTTTGAATGGGGATGGGCAGGAAAGACTCAGGTGAACAAGGCCTGCTTGAGCTGACTGGATCTCTAGCCAGCCCAAGCAGTCCTCACTCATTTGGGGCTCACCTTTCTTGCATCCGGTTGCTTTTGGCTGGTGAGGGGGGCGGCATATGCTAATGAGTTATGCTAATGAGCTCCACCACCTATTTTTTTTACAAAACGACCCTAGGTTGCCATCAAGAACTGACAAGCTTGGGCTAGCCTTGGCTCCCCAGATCAGGGACATGCTCTTGAAAGAACATTCTCTGAGAGAATTTGTGACTGACTCAAGGTCACATCAGCAGGTGCATGTGAGGGAGTGGGGAATCAAACCCTGGTTCTCCCAGACTAGAGTCCTACACCAAAATGGCTCTATTTTCTTCATGCCCTCAACTTCCACTGGCTGTTGTCGGAAACAGAATGCTAGATGAGTGAGACCTTTTGCCCACAAAGACTATTATGTACCCTTATATGTACAGAAAAGCACAAAGTCCTGGCAGAGGAGGGAAACACGTGCCCCTCCATCTGTCTCCCCCCTCTTCACATGTCTTTCCTTGGCTACAGACGGTCTCTCCGGCCCGACTGCCGTGACCCCATCAGCTTTCTCAGCCTTCCCTGCCGCAGCTGGAGCCACTGGGAATGCAGAGCGGGGACTGTGACGAAGTTGGCAGCGGTGGCACATTTCAATTAGCAAGGCCGCCCTGGAGCTGCCTCCTCCGTGAGTCATTTGCTATCCTAGCAGCATGAAAGAGAGAGACAGAAGCAGCAAGGACCAGGATATAAACCAGGCACCCACCACAGTTCTGGAAAGTTAAACTCTGATTCTTGACAGCCTCAAAAGACCAGACAACCCCACAAATGTCTAGATGACAGATCTCTGTAATACCATTGGAGACTATCTCTCCCTCCTCACACACACTCACAATAACCCCCGCCCAGCCATCTACTTAGTACTTAATGATTGCCACTCCACTCTCTACCACCACCCCCCAAACACAAAAGGTGTTCTTCACATTCTAGGAAATCTGTTTTGCTCCTGATTTGTCAAGGTGAGATTATTCTTTGTGTTGTTATGAAAAACTGGCAAAATGAATGGCACAATCACATCACTTGTTATCTTCCCACTGAGGGGAGGGGGTGAAGAGCGTATCTAGGATAGTGGGTGATCGGTCAGTCTCTTTCATACATCCGCCCAGTCCCGAAGCATTTGGTTATGGTGAACATAAGAGAAGCCATATCGGATCAGGCCAACGGCCCATCCAGCGCAACACTCTGTGTCACAGAAGAACATAAGAGAAGCCATGCTGGATCAGGCCAACGGCTCATCCAGTCCAACACTCTGGGTCGCATAAGAACATAAGAGAAGCCATGTTGGATCAGGCCAACGGCCCATCCAGTCCAACACTGTGTGTCACATAAGAACATAAGAGAAGCCATGCTGGATCAGGCCAACGGCCCATCCAGTCCAACACTCTGGGTCACATAAGAACAGAAGAGAAGCCATGTTGGTTCAGGCCAACGGCCCATCCAGTCCAACACTGTGTGTCTCATAAGAACATAAGAGAAGCCATGTTGGATCAGGCCAGTGGCCCATCCAGTCCAACACTCTGGGTCACATAAGAGAAGCCATGCTGGATCAGGCCAATGGCCCATCCAGCGCAACACTCTGTGTCACAGAAGAACATAAGAGAAGCCATGTTGGATCAGGCCAATGGCTCATCCAGTCCAACACTGTGTGTCACATAAGAACATAAGAGAAGCCATGCTGGCTCAGGCCAACGGCCCATCCAGTCCAACACTCTGTGTCACATAAGAACATAAGAGAAGCCATGTTGGATCAGGCCAATGGCTCATCCAGTCCAACACTCTGTGTCACAGAAGAACATAAGAGAAGCCATGTTGGCTCAGGCCAACGGCCCATCCAGTCCAACACTCTGTGTCTCATAAGAACATAAGAGAAGCCATGTTGGATCAGGCCAACGGCCCATCCAGTCCAACACTGTGTGTCTCATAAGAACATAAGAGAAGCCATGTTGGATCAGGCCAGTGGCCCATCCAGTCCAACACTCTGGGTCACATAAGAACATAAGAGAAGCCATGCTGGATCAGGCCAATGGCCCATCCAGTCCAACACTCTGTGTCACATAAGAGAAGCCATGTTGGTTCAGGCCAACGGCCCATCCAGTCCAACACTGTGTGTCTCATAAGAACATAAGAGAAGCCATGTTGGATCAGGCCAGTGGCCCATCCAGTCCAACACTCTGGGTCACATAAGAGAAGCCATGCTGGATCAGGCCAATGGCTCATCCAGTCCAACACTCTGGGTCGCATAAGAACATAAGAGAAGCCATGTTGGATCAGGCCAACGGCCCATCCAGTCCAACACTCTGTGTCACAGAAGAACATAAGAGAAGCCATGTTGGATCAGGCCAATGGCTCATCCAGTCCAACACTCTGTGTCACAGAAGAACATAAGAGAAGCCATGCTGGCTCAGGCCAACGGCCCATCCAGTCCAACACTCTGTGTCTCATAAGAACATAAGAGAAGCCATGTTGGATCAGGCCAATGGCCCATCCAGTCCAACACTCTGTGTCACATAAGAACAGAAGAGAAGCCATGTTGGTTCAGGCCAACGGCCCATCCAGTCCAACACTGTGTGTCTCATAAGAACATAAGAGAAGCCATGTTGGATCAGGCCAGTGGCCCATCCAGTCCAACACTCTGGGTCACATAAGAGAAGCCATATCGGATCAGGCCAATGGCCCATCCAGCGCAACACTCTGTGTCACAGAAGAACATAAGAGAAGCCATGCTGGATCAGGCCAACGGCTCATCCAGTCCAACACTCTGGGTCGCATAAGAACATAAGAGAAGCCATGTTGGATCAGGCCAACGGCCCATCCAGTCCAACACTGTGTGTCACATAAGAACATAAGAGAAGCCATGCTGGATCAGGCCAACGGCCCATCCAGTCCAACACTCTGGGTCACATAAGAACAGAAGAGAAGCCATGTTGGTTCAGGCCAACGGCCCATCCAGTCCAACACTGTGTGTCTCATAAGAACATAAGAGAAGCCATGTTGGATCAGGCCAGTGGCCCATCCAGTCCAACACTCTGGGTCACATAAGAGAAGCCATGCTGGATCAGGCCAATGGCCCATCCAGCGCAACACTCTGTGTCACAGAAGAACATAAGAGAAGCCATGTTGGATCAGGCCAATGGCTCATCCATCCAACACTGTGTGTCACATAAGAACATAAGAGAAGCCATGCTGGCTCAGGCCAACGGCCCATCCAGTCCAACACTCTGTGTCACATAAGAACATAAGAGAAGCCATGTTGGATCAGGCCAATGGCTCATCCAGTCCAACACTCTGTGTCACAGAAGAACATAAGAGAAGCCATGTTGGCTCAGGCCAACGGCCCATCCAGTCCAACACTCTGTGTCTCATAAGAACATAAGAGAAGCCATGTTGGATCAGGCCAACGGCCCATCCAGTCCAACACTGTGTGTCTCATAAGAACATAAGAGAAGCCATGTTGGATCAGGCCAGTGGCCCATCCAGTCCAACACTCTGGGTCACATAAGAACATAAGAGAAGCCATGCTGGATCAGGCCAATGGCCCATCCAGTCCAACACTCTGTGTCACATAAGAGAAGCCATGTTGGTTCAGGCCAACGGCCCATCCAGTCCAACACTGTGTGTCTCATAAGAACATAAGAGAAGCCATGTTGGATCAGGCCAGTGGCCCATCCAGTCCAACACTCTGGGTCACATAAGAGAAGCCATGCTGGATCAGGCCAATGGCTCATCCAGTCCAACACTCTGGGTCGCATAAGAACATAAGAGAAGCCATGTTGGATCAGGCCAACGGCCCATCCAGTCCAACACTCTGTGTCACAGAAGAACATAAGAGAAGCCATGTTGGATCAGGCCAATGGCTCATCCAGTCCAACACTCTGTGTCACAGAAGAACATAAGAGAAGCCATGCTGGCTCAGGCCAACGGCCCATCCAGTCCAACACTCTGTGTCTCATAAGAACATAAGAGAAGCCATGTTGGATCAGGCCAATGGCCCATCCAGTCCAACACTCTGTGTCACATAAGAACAGAAGAGAAGCCATGTTGGTTCAGGCCAACGGCCCATCCAGTCCAACACTGTGTGTCTCATAAGAACATAAGAGAAGCCATGTTGGATCAGGCCAGTGGCCCATCCAGTCCAACACTCTGGGTCACATAAGAGAAGCCATGCTGGATCAGGCCAATGGCCCATCCAGCGCAACACTCTGTGTCACAGAAGAACATAAGAGAAGCCATGTTGGATCAGGCCAATGGCTCATCCAGTCCAACACTGTGTGTCACATAAGAACATAAGAGAAGCCATGCTGGATCAGGCCAACGGCCCATCCAGTCCAACACTCTGTGTCACATAAGAACATAAGAGAAGCCATGTTGGATCAGGCCAATGGCTCATCCAGTCCAACACTCTGTGTCTCATAAGAACATAAGAGAAGCCATGTTGGATCAGGCCAACGGCCCATCCAGTCCAACACTCTGGGTCACATAAGAACATAAGAGAAGCCATGTTGGATCAGGCCAACGGCCTATCCAGTCCAACACTGTGTGTCTCATAAGAACATAAGAGAAGCCATGTTGGATCAGGCCAGTGGCCCATCCAGTCCAACACTCTGGGTCACATAAGAACATAAGAGAAGCCATGCTGGATCAGGCCAATGGCCCATCCAGTCCAACACTCTGTGTCACATAAGAGAAGCCATGTTGGCTCAGGCCAACGGCCCATCCAGTCCAACACTGTGTGTCTCATAAGAACATAAGAGAAGCCATGTTGGATCAGGCCAATGGCCCATCCAGTCCAACACTCTGGGTCACATAAGAACATAAGAGAAGCCATGTTGGATCAGGCCAACAGCCCATCCAGTCCAAAACTCTGTGTCACACAGTGGTCAAAGAATCCCAGGTGCCATCAGGAGGTCCATCAATGGGACCAGGACACTAGAAGCCCTCCCACTGCTGCCCCTCCCACGCTCCAAGAATACAGAGCATCACTTGCCCCAGAGTATAAAAAGTATGAGTTCGATTTTGGTGCCAGTGACACCGAGAAGACCCAAGGCATCTGACTGGATAAGCAGTCAAAAGGGCACCCAAGAGGCACCGCTGAAGAGATGCCGTCTGCACCATTCCAACACTGGTTCCACTTCCAAACTGGATGTTTTGTCCCTCTTACCTCCAGTCTCTCAAATTAGTCAGCACTTTGTTATCCAAGTTTCTAATATCCAAAGCAGGCCCTCCCCCACCCACTCCCCACCACCCCAGAATTAAAACTGGTAACACATTTCAATCTTATACTAAAGGTAAAGGTAGTCCCCTGTGCAAGCACCAGTCGTTTTCGATTCTGGGGTGACGTTGTTTTCACAATGTTTTCATGGCAGACTTTTTACGGGGTGGTTTGCCATTGCCTTCCCCAGTCATCTACACTTTCCCCCCAGCAAGCTGGGGACTCATTTTACCAACCTCAGAAGGATGGAAGGCTGAGTCAACCTGGAGCCAGATACCTGAACCAGCTTTCGCTGGGATCGAGCTCAGGTCGTGAGCAGAGGGCTCCGACTGCAGTATTGCAGCTTTACCAGTCTGCTACAAAGAGTTAATTTTGAGAACACATGACTGCTTTCCATACCACTGGGTCTAACCCAGGGGCGTCAAACTCATTTGTTATGAGGGCCAGATCTGACATAAATGAGACCTTGAGGGGCCGGACCATGTCAGGCTGGGCCATATGTGCACCTATTTAAGATTAGGTAGCAGAGATATAAATTTTATAAAGAACACAGACAAATGCAAATATATATTTAAAAAAAAACTTAAAACATGCTTAAAACATTAGCACTCATTGGTCTTAAATATACTTCCTTTGTATTTCTCCCAAGGGATCCAGGGGACTGGACAAAGGAAGCTCTGGCTCTTTCCTTCCTTTCCCAGGGGACCAGGAGGGGGGGGAGTCTCAGCCAATAGAAGGAAGAGAGGCTTGGCTCAGTAGCTCTGCTGTGCAGTTGAGATAGCCTACCAAAGCAAGCTATTCTCCCCCCTTCCTCCCCAAGGGAGGAGCCTCAGCCAAGGGAGAAAATAGAGGTTTTGCTCTGTAGCTCCCGTGCAATTCAGCAAGCCTTCCAAAGCAAGCTGTTATGCAGAAGGAAGCAAGACATAGGCAGAAGGAAGCAGATGACAGCCAGTTGTTCAGGGGTCTGATAGGAGCACTCCAGGGGCCTGATTTGGCCCACAAACTGCATGTTTGACACCCCTGGTCTAACCACTATGTCTCTGCATGAGTTGTTGATCTGGGAGTACCTCCAATGAGAGTTGATCATTCTACTCTGTGTGCGCTCCAGGAGTGGCTCAATGAACCACTCCAGAGTCCTGGTGGGATTACCTGCCCCACTGGAAGCTGAATGGAAAGAGACAATGCCCAACAAGAGAATCATGCAGAGACCCAGCAACAACCTCCCTTGGACTTATATGAGTCTTGAGTTATGTAATTTATTTCAATGCATGGGCTGTTTTCTCATGACATGCATCTTGGGAATTACTGATTTAGTATCCTGCCCTGCTTGGGTTTCTGGATTATTTCCAATGCTACATTGCTGGCACTAGGATGAGACCACCAGGCCAAAAGGTCTAGCGACATACCATTCTGTTCCCAGGGCCCACTGGCAAATTATCTGGGAAAGACACATACAGTTATTATTTGTTCCTGTAAAAGAGGGGGAGGAGGGGATAAAAAGACCACAAAGATCATTCAGAAAAATCTCTTTTTAAAAATGCTTAAGGCAAGCCCTGATTTGCCCAAATTATTGTCCTGTTATACAGAGAACCTGGAAGTTACTGTCACTCAGCATTCAGACAGGCTGCCCTTGGCCAAACATCTACTGCAATGAATTTTGAACTGCATTCTGGTAAACCCTGGGATTCCCCGAAAGTTTGCTGGGGCTCACCAATCCAAAGAGCAGTCATGCCAGACAATGTTTCTTGCAAAAGTTTCGGTTTGCTACCTCCGCTTCCTGCCTTTAGTAGCTACCTGACTCACAGAGGTGATGCAGGTAAAGTTAAACCACTATCACCTCATCTCTGTGTTTCGCCTGCTCCAATTCTGCTGGTGGAGCTGCTGACATGAGCTGGGCAGGTCAAAAAGCTGGCCCTCGGAAGTCAGCTCCCAGTTCACCTGGGGCAACGTTGGTGAAGATAGATCCACGTGGGTAGCCGTGTGGGTCTGAAGCAATGAGACAAAGTTTGAGTCCAATGGGACCTTTAAGACCAACAACATTTTATGCAGGATGTGAGCTTTCGTGGGCATGCACACTTTGTCAAACAGGATGGAAACAGAGTATCAGACTTGCTTGATGGGAAAGAATGGAGTAAACAGTCTATGCATGAAGAAGAAGATACTGGATTTATACCCTGCCTAAATCCTGCCCTTCTCTCTGAATCTCAGAGCGGCTTACAATCTCCTTTACCTTCCTCCCCCACAACAGACACCCTGTGAAGTAGAAGGGGCTGAGAGTGTTCTCCCAGAAGCTGCCCTTTCAATTATAGCTCGGCAAGAGCTATAACTAACCCAAGGCCATTCCAGCAGCTGCAAGTGGAGGAGTGGAGAATCAAACCCAGTTTTCCCAGATAAGAATCCAGCACTTAACCACTACACCAAACTGGGTGGGGCTGAGAGAGCTCTGACAGAAGCCTCCCTTTCAAGGACAGCTCTGCAAGAGCTATGGCTAACCCAAGGCCATTCCAGCAGCTGCAAGTGGAGGAGTAGAGAATCAAACCCAGTTCTCCCAGATAAGAATCCAGCACTTAACCACTACACCAAAATGGGTGGGGCTGAGAGAGCTCTGACAGAAGCCACCCTTTCAAGGACAGCTCTGCAAGAGCTATGGCTAACCCAAGGCCATTCCAGCAGCTGCAAGTGATGATGATATTGGATTTATACCCTACCCTTCACTCTGAATGGAGGCAGGGCTCTTGCCTTTGTGCCCTGTTTGTAGTCTTCCTGGAGGCATCCCATTAGCCACTGTGAGAAATGGGGTGCTGAAGAAAATGAACCCCAGATCTGATAACAGAAGGTTGCTCACATTCTTATGCCCTGAAATGCATGTGCTATTACAGCTCACATGTGCACATTAACAGCAGCAGTCGAGTGTGAGCTGAGCTCCCTAACCAGATGGTAGGGGACAGAAAAACAGGCGAAGGCCCTCACCTTCAGGCCTGGCTTGTGAGCTCCTTGGAAAACTTCGGCAGGTGAGATGGCAAGCATGATGGAGCATTGGTTTGATCCTGCAAAATTCTGCTTCCATCTCCTCTATTGAGGCAGGCCTCTCAAAGAGGTCAGGGAACACGCTTCAGATTCCTGGCCGGCTCCACTAGCACTCTCTGCAACTCAAGCTAGGTGACCTTCCCAGAAAGCAAGTGTGTCACCTGAACCGCTCATCCTGCATGGGCAGCAGCAATCTCCAGGAGGCCGCGAGTCACCTCTGACTCACCTAGCCCTTGGGGAAGGGGTGGATCTTCCAGATCAAGTTAAGGTCACCAGGGGAACAGAAGGGCCCTGCCAGATTTGCAGATAAGCAGGACTGGGGCCAGCAACAGTTCCCATGAGTCATTCCTGGTAAGTGCTATTAAGCTTACTTCTTGTCTTCAGTAGTCAGCTGAATAGAAAGGGGTGCATGGGCTCAGTCATTCCCCTTGTACCCTGCTCTCTGGCTTCAGGGGTGGGTGCATACTTGAAGCCAAATTTTATGGTGAGTAGGAACCCCGTGGCACAGTGTGGTAAAGCTGCAGTACTGCAGTCCGAGCTCTCTGATCATGACCTGAGTTCGGTCCCGGTGGAAGCTGGTTCAGGTAGCTGGTTCAAGGTTGACTCAGCCCTCCATGCTTCCGAGGTAGGTCAAATGATTACCCAGCTTGCTGGGGGGAAACTGTAGGTGACTGGGGAAGGCGATGGCAAACCACCCTGTAAAAAGTCTGCCCTGAAAACGTCGTGATGCGACATCACCCCAGAGTTGGAAACGACTGGTGCTTGCACAGGGGACTGCCTTTACCTTTAGAAGCCTGGAAGAAAGTTGATTCCTTTGAAACGTGGTGTTATGGGAGAGCTATATGGATACTGTGGACAGCCAAAAAGACAAATAAGTGGGTTTACAATCAAATCAAGCCTGAACTTCCCCTAGAAGCTAAAATGACCTAACGGAAGCTATCATATTTTGGTCACATTATGAGAAAACAAGGCTCACCAGAAATGGCAATAATGCTAGGAGTATCTGAAGGCAGCAGGGAAAGAGGAAGACCCAGCAGAAGAGGGATTGACTCAGTCAAGGAAGCTGAGAGGGCCCTCCGGTTGCAAGACCTGAGCAAGGCTGTTAAAGAGAAGATCTTTTGGAGGTCCATCAGTGGCTATTAGGCACAGTGTATTGTTGGAACTCTCTGTCTGGGGCAGTGATGCTCTGTCTTCTTGGTGCTTAGGGGGCACAGTGGGAGGGCTTCTAGTGTCCTGGTCCCACTGGTGGACCTCCTGATGGCACCTGGGCTTTTTTTGGCCACTGTGTGACACAGAGTGTTGGACTGGATGGGCCACTGGCCTGATCCAACATGGCTTCTCTTATGTTCTTATGTGACACAGAGTGTTGGACTGGATGGGCCATTGGCCTGATCCAACAGGGCTTCTCTTATGTTCTTATGTGACACAGAGTGTAGGACTGGGTGGGCCATTGGCCTGATCCAACAGGGCTTCTCTTATGTTCTTATGTGACACAGAGTATTGGACTGGATGGGCCATTGGCCTGATCCAACAGGGCTTCTCTTATGTTCTTATGTGACACAGAGTGTAGGACTGGGTGGGCCATTGGCCTGATCCAACAGGGCTTCTCTTATGTTCTTATGTGACACAGAGTGTTGGACTGGATGGGCCATTGGCCTGATCCAACATGGCTTCTCTTATGTTCTTATGTGACACAGAGAGTTGGACTGGATGGGCCACTGGCCTGATCCAACATGGCTTCTCTTATGTTCTTATGTGACACAGAGTGTTGGACTGGATGGGCCATTGGCCTGATCCAACAGGGCTTCTCTTATGTTCTTATGTGACACAGAGTGTTGGACTGGATGGGCCACTGGCCTGATCCAACATGGCTTCTCTTATGTGACACAAGAGTGTTGGACTGAATGGGCTATTGCCCTGATCCAACGTGGCTTCTCTTATGTTCTTATGTAACACAGAGTGTTGAACTGGATGAGCCATTGGCCTGATCCAACATGGCTTCTCTGATGTTCTTATGTGACACAGAGTGTTGGACTGGATGGGCCACTGGCCTGATCCAACATGGCTTCTCTTATGTGACACAAGAGTGTTGGACTGAATGGGCTATTGCCCTGATCCAACGTGGCTTCTCTTATGTTCTTATGTAACACAGAGTGTTGAACTGGATGGGCCATTGGCCTGATCCAACATGGCTTCTCTGATGTTCTTATGTGACGCAGAGTGTTGGACTGGATCGGCCACTGGCCTGATCCAACATGGCTTCTCTGATGTTCTTATGTGACGCAGAGTGTTGGACTGGATGGGCCACTGGCCTGATCCAACATGGCTTCTCTGATGTTCTTATGTGACACAGAGTGTTGGACTGGATGGGCCATCGGCCTGATCCAACATGGCTTCTCTGATGTTCTTATGTGACACAGAGTGTTGGACTGGATGGGCCATCGGCCTGATCCAACATGGCTTCTCTGATGCTCTTATGTGACGCAGAGTGTTGGACTGGATCGGCCACTGGCCTGATCCAACATGGCTTCTCTGATGTTCTTATGTGACACAGAGTGTTGGACTGGATCGGCCACTGGCCTGATCCAACATGGCTTCTCTTATGTGACACAAGAGTGTTGGACTGAATGGGCTATTGCCCTGATCCAACGTGGCTTCTCTTATGTTCTTATGTAACACAGAGTGTTGAACTGGATGGGCCATTGGCCTGATCCAACATGGCTTCTCTGATGTTCTTATGTGACGCAGAGTGTTGGACTGGATCGGCCACTGGCCTGATCCAACATGGCTTCTCTGATGTTCTTATGTGACGCAGAGTGTTGGACTGGATGGGCCACTGGCCTGATCCAACATGGCTTCTCTGATGTTCTTATGTGACACAGAGTGTTGGACTGGATGGGCCATCGGCCTGATCCAACATGGCTTCTCTGATGTTCTTATGTGACACAGAGTGTTGGACTGGATGGGCCATCGGCCTGATCCAACATGGCTTCTCTGATGCTCTTATGTGACGCAGAGTGTTTTATTTATTTATTATTTATTTATTAATTTCATTTATATCCCACCCTCCCCCACCTTGGCAGGCTCAGGGCGGCTAACAGCAATCCATAAAACACACCATAATAAATAAAACATCAGAATTACATTATAGAACAATAAAACATTAAAACATTAAATTAAAAACCAGTCTAGTAGATACAATTATACTGCGGTATAGATCTTTGGACCGCATTGGCGGATCTTTAATTACCATTTTTCTTAGCAGTCCGAATATGCTGATTTAAAAAGGATGGTCTTGCAGGCCCTGCGGAACTGTTCAAGGCTCCGCAGGGCCCGCACCTCCTCGGGGAGTCGGTTCCATAGGGTAGGGGCCGCGATCGAAAAGGCCCGTATTCTGGTGCTCTGATATTTAACTTCCTTCGGCCCAGGGATAGTCATTAAGTTTTCCCCCGTTGACCAACATGGCTTCTCTGATGTTCTTATGTGACACAGAGTGTTGGACTGGATCGGCCACTGGCCTGATCCAACATGGCTTCTCTGATGTTCTTATGTGACACAGAGTGTTGGACTGGATGGGCCATCGGCCTGATCCAACATGGCTTCTCTGATGTTCTTATGTGACGCAGAGTGTTGGACTGGATGGGCCATCGGCCTGATCCAACATGGCTTCTCTGATGTTCTTATGTGACGCAGAGTGTTGGACTGGATCGGCCACTGGCCTGATCCAACATGGCTTCTCTGATGTTCTTATGTGACACAGAGTATTGGACTGGATGGGCCATCGGCCTGATCCAACATGGCTTCTCTGATGTTCTTATGTGACACAGAGTGTTGGACTGGATGGGCCATCAGCCTGATCCAACATGGCTTCTCTGATGTTCTTATGTGACGCAGAGTGTTGGACTGGATCGGCCACTGGCCTGATCCAACATGGCTTCTCTGATGTTCTTATGTGACACAGAGTATTGGACTGGATGGGCCATCGGCCTGATCCAACATGGCTTCTCTGATGTTCTTATGTGACACAGAGTGTTGGACTGGATGGGCCATCGGCCTGATCCAACATGGCTTCTCTGATGTTCTTATGTGACGCAGAGTGTTGGACTGGATCGGCCACTGGCCTGATCCAACATGGCTTCTCTGATGTTCTTATGTGACACAGAGTGTTGGACTGGATGGGCCATCGGCCTGATCCAACATGGCTTCTCTGATGTTCTTATGTGACACAGAGTGTTGGACTGGATGGGCCATCGGCCTGATCCAACATGGCTTCTCTGATGCTCTTATGTGACGCAGAGTGTTGGACTGGATCGGCCACTGGCCTGATCCAACATGGCTTCTCTGATGTTCTTATGTGACACAGAGTGTTGGACTGGATGGGCCATCGGCCTGATCCAACATGGCTTCTCTGATGTTCTTATGTGACACAGAGTGTTGGACTGGATGGGCCATTGGTCTGATCCAACATGGCTTCTCTGATGTTCTTATGTGACACACAGAGTGCTGGACTGGATGGGCCATTGGCCTGATCCAACATGGCTTCTCTGATGTTCTTATGTGACACACAGAGTGTTGGACTGGATGGGCCATCGGCCTGATCCAACATGGCTTCTCTGATGTTCTTATGTGACACAGAGTGTTGGACTGGATCGGCCACTGGCCTGATCCAACATGGCTTCTCTGATGTTCTTATGTGACACAGAGTGTTGGACTGGATGGGCCATCGGCCTGATCCAACATGGCTTCTCTGATGTTCTTATGTGACACAGAGTGTTGGACTGGATGGGCCATTGGTCTGATCCAACATGGCTTCTCTGATGTTCTTATGTGACACACAGAGTGCTGGACTGGATGGGCCACTGGCCTGATCCAACATGGCTTCTCTTATGTTCTTATGTGACACAGAGTGTTGGACTGGATGGTCCATTGGTCTGATCCAACATGGCTTCTCTGATGTTCTTATGTGACACACAGAGTGCTGGACTGGATGGGCCACTGGCCTGATCCAACATGGCTTCTCTGATGTTCTTATGTGACGCAGAGTGTTGGACTGGATGGGCCATCGGCCTGATCCAACATGGCTTCTCTGATGTTCTTATGTGACGCAGAGTGTTGGACTGGATCGGCCACTGGCCTGATCCAACATGGCTTCTCTGATGTTCTTATGTGACACAGAGTATTGGACTGGATGGGCCATCGGCCTGATCCAACATGGCTTCTCTGATGTTCTTATGTGACACAGAGTGTTGGACTGGATGGGCCATCAGCCTGATCCAACATGGCTTCTCTGATGTTCTTATGTGACGCAGAGTGTTGGACTGGATCGGCCACTGGCCTGATCCAACATGGCTTCTCTGATGTTCTTATGTGACACAGAGTATTGGACTGGATGGGCCATCGGCCTGATCCAACATGGCTTCTCTGATGTTCTTATGTGACACAGAGTGTTGGACTGGATGGGCCATCGGCCTGATCCAACATGGCTTCTCTGATGTTCTTATGTGACGCAGAGTGTTGGACTGGATCGGCCACTGGCCTGATCCAACATGGCTTCTCTGATGTTCTTATGTGACACAGAGTGTTGGACTGGATGGGCCATCGGCCTGATCCAACATGGCTTCTCTGATGTTCTTATGTGACACAGAGTGTTGGACTGGATGGGCCATCGGCCTGATCCAACATGGCTTCTCTGATGCTCTTATGTGACGCAGAGTGTTGGACTGGATCGGCCACTGGCCTGATCCAACATGGCTTCTCTGATGTTCTTATGTGACACAGAGTGTTGGACTGGATGGGCCATCGGCCTGATCCAACATGGCTTCTCTGATGTTCTTATGTGACACAGAGTGTTGGACTGGATGGGCCATTGGTCTGATCCAACATGGCTTCTCTGATGTTCTTATGTGACACACAGAGTGCTGGACTGGATGGGCCATTGGCCTGATCCAACATGGCTTCTCTGATGTTCTTATGTGACACACAGAGTGTTGGACTGGATGGGCCATCGGCCTGATCCAACATGGCTTCTCTGATGTTCTTATGTGACACAGAGTGTTGGACTGGATCGGCCACTGGCCTGATCCAACATGGCTTCTCTGATGTTCTTATGTGACACAGAGTGTTGGACTGGATGGGCCATCGGCCTGATCCAACATGGCTTCTCTGATGTTCTTATGTGACACAGAGTGTTGGACTGGATGGGCCATCGGCCTGATCCAACATGGCTTCTCTGATGTTCTTATGTGACGCAGAGTGTTGGACTGGATCGGCCACTGGCCTGATCCAACATGGCTTCTCTGATGTTCTTATGTGACACAGAGTGTTGGACTGGATGGGCCATCGGCCTGATCCAACATGGCTTCTCTGATGTTCTTATGTGACACAGAGTGTTGGACTGGATGGGCCATCGGCCTGATCCAACATGGCTTCTCTGATGTTCTTATGTGACGCAGAGTGTTGGACTGGATCGGCCACTGGCCTGATCCAACATGGCTTCTCTGATGTTCTTATGTGACACAGAGTGTTGGACTGGATGGGCCATCGGCCTGATCCAACATGGCTTCTCTGATGCTCTTATGTGACACAGAGTGTTGGACTGGATGGGCCATTGGCCTGATCCAACATGGCTTCTCTGATGTTCTTATGTGACACAGAGTGTTGGACTGGATGGGCCATCGGCCTGATCCAACATGGCTTCTCTGATGCTCTTATGTGACACAGAGTGTTGGACTGGATGGGCCATCGGCCTGATCCAACATGGCTTCTCTGATGCTCTTATGTGACGCAGAGTGTTGGACTGGATCGGCCATTGGTCTGATCCAACATGGCTTCTCTTATGTTCTTCTGTGACACAGAGTGTTGGACTGGATCGGCCATTGGTCTGATCCAACATGGCTTCTCTTATGTTCTTCTGTGACACACAGAGTGCTGGACTGGATGGGCCATTGGTCTGATCCAACATGGCTTCTCTTATGTTCTTCTGTGACACAGAGTGTTGGACTGGATGGGCCATCGGCCTGATCCAACATGGCTTCTCTTATGTTCTTATGTGACACAGAGTGTTGGACTGGATCGGCCATTGGTCTGATCCAACATGGCTTCTCTTATGTTCTTCTGTGACACACAGAGTGCTGGACTGGATGGGCCATTGGTCTGATCCAACATGGCTTCTCTTATGTTCTTCTGTGACACAGAGTGTTGGACTGGATGGGCCATTGGCCTGATCCAACATGGCTTCTCTTATGTTCTTATGTGACACAGAGTGTTGGACTGGATCGGCCATTGGTCTGATCCAACATGGCTTCTCTTATGTTCTTCTGTGACACACAGAGTGCTGGACTGGATGGGCCATTGGTCTGATCCAACATGGCTTCTCTGATGTTCTTATGTGACACAGAGTGTTGGACTGGATGGGCCATTGGTCTGATCCAACATGGCTTCTCTTATGTTCTTCTGTGACACAGAGTGTTGGACTGGATCGGCCATTGGTCTGATCCAACATGGCTTCTCTTATGTTCTTCTGTGACACACAGAGTGCTGGACTGGATGGGCCATTGGTCTGATCCAACATGGCTTCTCTGATGTTCTTATGTGACACAGAATGCTGGACTAGATGGGCCATTGGTCTGATCCAACATGGCTTCTCGGATGTTCTTAGGTCGTTCCTTCATAGGGTCACCATGAGTCGGAAGCAACCTGAACATGCACATACAAAGTACAACTCTATTGCAGTGGCAGCAGAAAAAGAGCAAGAGTCCAGCAGCACCTTGAAGTCTAATAAAAATTTTGGTGCAGTACGAGCTTTTGTGAGTCACTGTTCCCTTCTTCAAATATTCCTTGCTAGGAGAATCACTGGCAGGTTCATTACCTGTTCGTCTCCTCCCAGAAGCCAGCATGCCACCTGGAAGTTATGAACATATGAAGCTGCCTTATACTGAATCAGACCCTTGATCCATCAAAGTCAGTCTTGTCTGCTCAGACTGGCAGCGGCTCTCCAGGGTCTCAAGCTGAGGTTTTTCACACCTATTTGCTTGGGCCCTTTTCATTTGGAGATGCTGGGGATTGAACCTGGGAACTTCTGCTTACCAAGCAGATGCTCTACCACTGAGCCACCGTCCCTCTGCTAGAAGTTAACATCTTCCTTTCTCTCTAGCTCCGAAGAGCACATCCCCGCTGACTAAAGCTACAGAATCGGTTCCCATTAAGGTAACTGGGAAGAGCACACCACTGTGTCTCAGCAAGAGATGAGGAAGTTGAGTAGGATGAATGGGCAGAGAGAGACGTAAGTCATGAGGCTTGTACAGCCTGAGCATGCCAGTTTGGTGTGGTGGTTAAGAGCGGCAGACTCTAATCTGGAGAACCGGGTTTGAGTCCCCACTCCTCCTCCACATGCAGCCGGCTGGGTAGGGTTGCCAAGTCCAACTCAATAAATATCTCAGGACTTTGGGGGTGAAGCCAGAAGCAAAGGTGTGACAAGCATAACTGAAGGGAGTTTTGGCCATCACCTTTTAAAGGGACCACGCTCCATTTGGAATAAGGAAGGATAGGGGCACCTTCTTTAGGGGCTCACAGAATTGGACCCCCTAGCCCAATCTTTTTGAAATTTGAGAGGGGTTTTGAGGAGAGGCACCAGATGCTATGCTGCAAATTTGGTGCCTCTATCTTAAAAAAACAGCCCCCCTCAGAGTCCCAGCTACCCACAGATCAATTTTCCATTATACCCTATGGGAATCAGTCTGCACAGGGAATAATGGAGTGCCCAGCAGACCATCCCCCCCCTTGCTTTCTGATGGCTCTGAAGTGGGGGGAGGGCCTCCAAACTGGGGGATCCCCTGCCCCCACCTGGGGATTGGCAACCCTACAGCTGGGTGACCTTGGGCAACCACAGTTCTTTCAGAGATCTCCCAGTCCCACCTACCTCACAGGGTGTCTGTTGCAGCCTGTTGTAGCAGGAGCTCCTTTGCATATTAGGCCACACCTCCTTGATGTAACCAATCCTCCAAGAGCTTACAGGGCTCTTCTTACAAGGCCTACTGTAAGCTCCAGGAGGACTGGCTACATCAGGGGTGTGTGGCCTAATATGCAAAGGAGTTCCTGCTACAAAAAAAAAAGCCCTGGTTGTAGGGAGAGGAAGGGAAGGAGCTTGTAAGCCACTCTGAGATTCCAAGCGAAGGGCAGGATGTGCCAGCATGACGTCTCACTCAAGGGAAGGAGTCCACCAGTGGCAGCACCCACCTGCCTTGTGTTCTCAGCTTTTTTAAAAATTGTCTTCCTCCTAATCAAAAACACTCAGGGTCTTATTGTAGTCATCACCTTGCACTCTCTTTCCCCCACTACAGAGAACGCTACCAGGCCTGGTCATTTTCCAGATCTAAGAAGAATGAGCCAATCATAATCGATGAAAGCTGATGAGTCACACATTTAGACACGTTCACTCAGTGACTCAGTACTCTGGAACACGCTCAGCTGATTTATGGCGCCTCAGACCACCGGTTCATCCCATCCTGAGCCACGCATTGTGATTGGCAGCATCTAAATGGAGGAAAGAGCCTTCATCTTTCCAGACGGAATCTGAGATGTTCTGAATGTGCTGTACAAGTGAATGCTACCCAGAAGGAGCAAATTGTGACCGCTGGGCCAGACGAGAGCCAGTTTGGTGTAGTGGTTAAGTGCACGTATTCTTATCTGGGAGAACTGGGTTTGATTCCCCACTTCTCCCCTTGCAGCTGCCGGAATGGCCTTGAGTCAGCCATAGCTCTGGCAGGGTTCTGCTTCAAAGGGCAGCTTCTGAGAGAGCTCTCTCAGCCCCACCTACCTCACAGAGCATCTGTTGTGGGGTGGGGTGGGGTGGGGAGGAGGTAAAGGAGATTGTGACTGCTCTGAGACTCTGAGATTCAGCGGGATATATGGCGGGATATAAATCCAATATCATCATCTTCTTCCTCTCCTCCTCCATTAATTTATTTAATTTACTTTATTCTTATCCCACCTTTCTCCTCTAACGGGGACCCAAAAGGGGTTAGATCGTTCTCCTCTCCTCCATTTTCTCCTCACAATAGCCCTGCGAGGTAGGTTAGGCTGAGAGTGTATGACTGGCCCAAGGTCGCCCAGGGAGCTTCCATGCCAGTTGGGATTCGAACCTGGGTCAACCAGATCCTAGTGGAGAAACTCTGGACTCTCCGCGTGCACAGTTTATGTTCTGCTGCAAGCTCATTTAGTGACTCAAAACTGAGCATGCGATCAGCTTCTGCTGAATTTTGTCCATGGAGATGTGAGGATCTCTGCAATGTGGTTGTTGCTGGCTGTTCCACTCTCAGCCTTTTGTTTGGGGCTATGGCCGTGGCTCAGCAGGACAGCACCTCCTTTGCATGCAGAAGGTCCCACGTTCAATCCCCGGCATTCCCATTTGTAAAGGATCAGATGGAAAGTGATGGGGAAAAGCTCTTTTCTAAGGAACCTGGAAAGCTGCTGCCAGCCAGAGCAGACATGACTGACCAGGGGTCGGATTGAGTGGGAGGCAGCTTTTAGGCATACATGTGATGTTAACAGTCACTGAATTGTTGCCAGCCTCCAGGTGATGGCTGGAGATCTCCTGGTGTTAGAGCTGATCTTCAGGCGACAAAGATTAGTTCCCCTGGAGAAAAGGGCTACTTTGGAAAGGCAGACTCTGGCCTTTTATACCTCCCCTCTCCCAACTCCACCTCTCCCAGCCTCCACCCCTCAAATCTCTGGGTATTTCCCAACCTGGAGCTGGCAACCCAACTGAATGATGTATGACCCAAACCCACTGTTATACCTTTTTTATCCCATGCAGACCGGCCTTTTCTCCAGCTTCTGGTTTGCTGTCTTTTAATCTTGCCTGCTTTATGCAACAGAGATTGACTAGTCCCCAAATCGGGATTTCCCAGGTTTAGAACACCCCCCTCCTCCGCTTGGCCTCTCTAAAGCCTTCAGCTCTACCCACTCTCCCCTGCTGCCTTTATACCTGAAGCCCCCTCCCCCAATACCAGTGCGGTGGTGCCACCTCTCCAGCTTCCTCTCCCCCTGTAAATACCTCCCTGAGGGGCTCATTTCCACCAGCACTGCTTTCACCACAGTTAAAATGCTAATTTGCGGGGTTACAGTTTTCCTCTCACATCCTGGGCTCTCCCCTTTGAGCATAAATTACCCGGCTCCTGCTCAGCTCTTGTTAATTGCGGAGGGGCCTGCCTCAAAGAGCCTCTCCGCTGCCGCCTGTGCCCCAACCAGTCATTTGCTTCGCCCCCCAATTTGCCACCTGCGGAAGCGGCTTCATCTGCGGGGCTGCCTCTGGGGCACTCAGGGGGGAGGTGATCCCCCCCCCCAAACACACACACACTTTCATTTCTCCTTCCAGTTGTCCTCTAAAAACATTCGAGCTAAGCAATTCTAAGCAGGTTTACTCAGAATCCTACTCAGGTCTTCTCACGGAAAGTCTTCTTAGGATTGTACTGAAAGGGTCTTACAAATGCATCAGCTGGACTCAGGAATGCCAGTCCTCCAGTTGCCACCAGGCCCAAACTCCCTCCCTCCTGCCCTTCCCACCCTCCCTCCCTCCTGTCCTTCCCTCCCCCCTTCCTTCCGTCCTTTCTTCCCTCCCTCCCTTCTGTCCTTCACTCCCACCCCTCCTTCCTTCCTTCCCTCCCTCCCTCCCTCCCTTCCTTCTGTCCTTTCCTCCCTCCATTTCTTCCTTCTGTCCTTCCTTCCCTCCCTCCCTCCCTTCTGTCCTTCACTCCCTCCCCTCCTTCCTTCCTTCCTTCCCCCCCTTCTGTCCTTTCCTCCCTCCCTCTCTTCCTTCTGTCCTTCCCTCCCTTCTTTCTGTCCTCCCTTCCCTTCCTTCCTTCTGCCCTTCCCTCCCTCCCTCCCTTTTAATTTAATTTAATTTAATTTTTCAATTTATATCCCGCCCTATTCTGCAAGCAGGCTCAGGGCAGCTTACAACATTAAAACTACATTAAAATGAATCACTTCAAAAACATCATAACCACAGATATGTCGATCAGATTTGAGAGCAATAATCAGTATAACAAACCACACAACATCATGTAGGCTGGAAGGTTTCAACACAGCTTGAGCACCTGGATAGTAGGGTGCTGGGGAAGCAATGACTTCATAGGATGCCCACTGGATCAGTTAAAAACCTGGTGGAAGAGCTCCATCTTACAGGCCCTGCAGAACTTGGATAGGACCTGCAGGGCCCGGATCTCCAGTGGGAGCTCATTCCACCAGGTAGGGGCCTGGACCGAAAAGGCCCTGTCCTTCCCTCCCTTTCTCTTTCCTATCTGTCCGTCCGTCCGTCCATCCATCCATCCATCCACCTACCTATTCATCTACTACCCCTCTCTTTCTTTCTCTCTCCCCCCCTCCAAGGTTGATCTCTTACTTTTAAATGGACACACATTAAGCTGCCTTCTGCTGAATCAGACCCTTGGTCTCTCAGAATCAGTGCCATCTACTTGGACCGGCAGTGGGTCTCAGGCTGAGGTCTTTCACATCACCTGCAGCCAGATTCTTTAACTGCGACTCAAATGAAATGTCTGCGCTTAGGCAGTTTTGTACCTACAGCTTTGAATCCAGCCCCCTTTCTCTTTCTGTGGTTCTGCAGTGCATTTGACTTCTGCTTGGTTAGACTCATGGTTTTCTACCACTCTGTACCCAACAGCTACTATTCTGAAGCATTCTTCTCAGAAAAGGCACACACGACACTCATCTGGAAACAAAGGTGATGACTACAGGCTCTGGCCGCACGCTCTTCAACCGCACGTCGGCGCAAGATAAGACGTCTCCGGCTCACCTTGGCCACTCTCCCAAAAGTCCATTAATGAACCAGACCGTTTCCTCACACTCATAAGTGCTGGGGGTTTTGGCACTGCAAACCCACCTCCACTCGGTGCTACAGTGTGCGGCAATATCAGAAGCCCCCCAACTTTTCAAAGCTACTCATGATCGAGGCCTACGGTGTCCAAGGGACACAATAATATACATTTTAAATATGTAGATGCTACTTTTCTGACAAGTACTCATGGCAGTTTTAGACCTGGGTCCAATCCCTCTGAATAGCTCAGACTCGTATCAGGTCGATCTCTTAGTTTTAAATGGTCCCCCAAAGTCAGTACTATCTACTCAGACTGGCAGCAGGTCTCAGACTGAGGTCTTTCACATCACCCTCAGCCAGGTGCTTTAACTGGCAATGCCGGGGATTGAACCTGGAACCTTCTGCATCTCAAGCAGATGCTCTGCCACTGAGCCACTGCCTCTCCTCCATAGGTCTGCTAACAAGGCAGTCAAGTGCCTTTCGCTGAGTCAGAACTTTAACACTTCTAGCCCAGTATTGCCTGCTCTGACTGGCAGCAGCTCTCCAGAGTCTATGCTAGTTGCTTTTAACAGGAAATGCTGGGAATTGAACCTGGGACCTTCTGCATGCCAAGCAGATGCTCCACCACTGATCTATGCCCCGCCCCCCCAATTATAATATATGGACACATGAAACTGCCTTACACAGTTAGACCTTCGGTCCATCAGTCTGTCTACAAAGACTGGCAGAGCTCTCCAGGGTCTCAGGGAATTTCGCATCACCTATAACCTGAGCCTTTCTGTTTAGGGCAGGGGTGTCAAACATGTGGCCTGTGGGCCACATCCGGCCCGCAGAGGGCTCCAATCAGGCCTTCCAGCAACTGGCTGTGGTCTGCTTCATTCTCCCTTGCCTGCTGTGTTCGGTCGCCATTTTGTTTCTCTCCAGCGATCAGTCAGCCAGCAAAGCTGCCTTTCATGGCTCCTTCTCCCCCCCTCTCTTTTCACAAAGGGAGGAGGAAAGAGGAGGAACCTCAGCCAATGAAAGAGCCTAGCTCTATAGCTCTGCTGGGTGATTAAGTTTGCCAGACTCAATTAATCACCCTGCAGAGCTACTGAGCCCAGCCCCTCTTCCTTCCTGGCTGAGGCTCCTCCCTCTCCTTGTGCCCTGGGGGAAGGAAGGAAAGAGACAGAGCTACCTTTGCCCAGTCCTCACCATCGGGAGAAATACAAAGAGCACTTTTAAGACTAGTGAGGTTTTATTGAAGGTATGAGCTTTTTGGTTTGCTACAGAGAGAGAGAGGGAGGGAGGGAGATTTGTTGGGGTTGTTATGGGTGCAGCTGGGTTTCCCTCACCTTTTTCATTGTATTCATGCCCTCAGGACTTTCTCAATAGGAAAGTACATGAACTATTTAGAAGAGAAATAACAAGCTAGCATTAGGCTGAGTGTATGTGTGTCTAGCCCAGGTTTACCCAGGAAATTTCCATTGATTTTTCTTTCACATTTTGCTTTGATTGGGGATCTTGAATTTAGACATCCCAGATAGTAGGCCGATACTAATCACTGCACATGGCTGTCTCTGTTCTTGTACTGCTACATAGGAGTTGTAGTTATTTTTCTGGAGAAGACTATAGTTTTACAGACAAGCACATAGCCCTCAGTCTGTGCCATGATACCTTCACATAATCTTGACCAGCACATGAAGCAATTTATGTACAAAAGCTCACAATGCCCAGCCGCTTCATTGTTTTCCTCTGGGTCTGAGGCTCAAAGCATTGACTATGAGATCTTTGTAATGAATGTCAATAAATCAAAAGTAGGTTTGCAATTTATAGATGTGCACACTTGAACAGCATATTCAAGATCGGTACAGCACAGACATTGTCTGCAGTTTTTGATGCAATAATTCATAGCAAGAGATGACATCAGACTGTAAAACAAAATATTGCAAGAGTGCTAATGTTTTAAGTAAGAAAAAAATTGTTTGTCTGCACCCCCTTTATACAGTTCATATGTCCACTATCTGGCATTACATTTTATGGCACCCGTGGGCTGGCTCAACAAGGTCTCATTTATGTCAAATCCGGCCCTCATAACAAATGACTTCGACACCTGGTTTAGGATCAAACGGCATGCATGTAACACCAACATCAAATGCAGTACAACCCCTTATCCCAGGGGTTCCCAATATGGTGCCCCCAACTCCTTTCCTGGTGCCCGCCAAATGCTTAGAAAGTAGGTGGGGCTTTTGCCAGCAAGACTTCTGATTGGCCACTGAAGATCTGATTAGCTGAGCAGATCTAGAGTTGCTTAGGCAGTACCCTGACCTGGATAGCCCCAGCAAGCTCGATCTGGTCAGATCTCGAAAGTTAAGCAGAGTCGACTCTGGCAAGTACTTGGATGGGAGACCTCCTTGGAATACCAGCAGTTGGGAGGCAGGGGCAGGCTCTATTCAACCACCTCTCTGAATATTCTCCAGGTCCCCAGTAGGGGTCAGTCACCAGAGGCTGCCATGACTTCCAGGTGCAAACACACACACAAACACACACAAATGCAAAAGTACAAAAAGAAAGTTGCTTAAGCAGCAGTGGCCCCCAAAACACAAGGATTGTCACTGTGAGACAGAAGGCATGGCTGCAGACATATCGTGGCTGGCTCGATTTCCAGCAGCCATTTTAGGGCAGTCAGCAGGGCTTTTTTGTAGCAGGAACTCCTTAGTAATAATATAATAATAATACATTTTATTTGTATCCCGCCCTCCCCGCCGAGGCGGCTCAGGGCGGCTAACAACATCTATACATGTACAACAAGGTAATAGATAAAACTTAGTTAACAGTAAAAACATCTAAACATTATAAAAACCCGTTAATAATTAAAAAATTTTAAAATTCACAGTTTGAGTTAAATTAATCTGGCAGCATAATAATATTCTTACGCTGGTGCCTGCCAGTTTAAGTATCTATACTGACGAGAATCTTGAGACACGGTTACTCTAGGTCCTAATTCAGCAACCGGCATACGCTTGTTTAAAGAGGACCGTTTTGCAGGCCCTGCGGAATTGGTCGAGATTCCGCAGGGCCCGCACCTCCTCTGGGAGCTGATTCCATAAGACCGGGGCTGCAGCTGAAAAGGCCCGCACTCTGGTGTTTTGCAGTTTGACTTCTCTCCGTCTCTCGGTCCTTAGCATATTAGGACACACACCCCAATCCTGCAGGCAGGGGTGGAATTCTAGAAGAAGCTTCTTTGCATATTAGGCCACACCTCCCTGATGTAGCCAATCCTCCAAGCGCTTACAAGGCTCTTTTTTGTAAGCTCTTGGGAGGATTGGCTACATCAGGGGTATGTGGCCTAATATGCAAAGCAGCTCCTGCTAGAATTCCACCCCTGCCTACAGTGCTCTTCTTACAGGGCCTACTGTAAGCTCCAGGAGGATTGGCTACAACAGGGATGTGTGGCCTAATACGCAAAGGCGTTCCTGCTACAAAAAAAGCCCTGGCAGTCAGAGGTTATGACTGTGCCAGAATCCCAAAGGTGTCTGCAAGCTAAAAAAATGTTGGCACCCCTGCTTGATCCCCTTATTATAGATTGGAGGCTGGGGCTTTGGCTAAGATCACCGAGGGAGTCTGTGGCAGAGACAGGATCTTAACAGAAGCCTCTTCCTGCTCTGACAGCACTTGGAACCCCCCAAAAGACCCCTTCCAAGAAAGGCTGGTTCTCCCTGGCTCATCCTGGCCATGCAATTAATATTGCTCTTCATGCTCTTTGCTCCCTCCTCCCCACATCCTCCTGAGGCATTTTTCCCCCCACTGGAACACAGTGTTGACTGGATTCCTGAAGTGCAGGGTGGGGCAGTGGAAGCAGCATCTCTAATAGGCCTCTCTTTTTCCGGGCCTGGCTTGCTTCGAGCTGCCCTTCCGTGCCAGGAAAGTTCATTCATTCATTCATCCATTCAAGAGAGAGCAGGAGAGAGATAAAGGGGAGTGCATCTCAAACAGATCTCGCTTCCGACCCAGCAGCCAGCTGCCGCACGCAACGGAGACGGGGGCACGTCATAAATTCCGGCAGGCCTCGGTTCTTTGAAAGCCAGGAGGGCTCTTAATGTGTTTAGCGGGGAGGCGCTTTTCTTCCTTCCTTCTCTAAAAAATGGAAGGAGACGCTGTTTGACGCATGGATTCTTTTATGCCAGCAAAAGAAAAGAACAAGCGCGGCCGTCTCACCCTCCCAGTGCAGCCGAGTGGCTGAGAGAACAGTTTGAAGTGGGTCACTCCTGGTACAGTTCTGCCAGGGTTTTGTTTCCAAAACACCACCTCGCTCAGCCGGGCAGGACTGGCAGAGCCGGGCAGGACCTGAAGCAACCTGGCAAGTCAGGGCTGGAACCCAGTTCCAAATGTGGTAGGTGAGGAATAGAGCCATGCCAGAATCTTGCTGGTCAGGGAGAGACCCAGCTGGTTTAGGGATGCAAACTGACTTGGGAGTTTTCTGGTGTTTTGACCTGACAGAATGTGGTTTGAGGGGTCAAATCGCACAGGCAAGTGCAGGAAAATGCTGTCCTGGTAGGGTTGCCAGGTCAGACTCAGGAAATATCTAGGGACTTTGGGGGTGGAGCCAGGAGACTTTGGGGGTGGAGCCAGGAGCAAGGGTGTGACATGCATGGTTGAACTTCAAAGGGAGTTCTGGCCATCACATTTAAAGGGACTACATGCCCTTTAAATGCCTTCCCTCCGTAGGAAATAAGGAGGATAGGGGCATCTTCTTTTAGGGCTCATAGAATTGGATCCCCTGGTCCAAACTTTTTGAAATTGGGGGGGGGGGGTGGTGGTTTGAGGAGAGGCACCAGATTTTATGCTGAAAATAGCCCCCCCACCCCGAGACTCATATACCTGCATATTGATTCTCCATTACGCCCTATGGGGATCAATCTCCATAGGGTATAATGGAGTGCTCAGCAGACATTTCCCTCCACCCTCCACTTTCTGATGCACCTGAAGAGGGGGGAAGGCCTACAAATGGGGGGATCCCCTGCCCTCAACTGGGGATTGGTGACCCTATGACCTAGCCTAGTCTGCAATCCTACATTTCAAGATTTAGCAAATTCATGGAGAATAAACAGTGTATACTGGGAGCAACCAACCTTTTTGAGCCCATGGACACCTTTGGAACTCTGATACAGAGTGGTGGGTGCGCCACAAAATGGCTGCCGCAGGAGATAAAACCAATCACAAAATGGCTGTTTCTGGAGGCAGAGCCACGCGCATGGAGAGGAAGCCCAAAGGCACAGGGAAAGGGGCATATTTTAAACAATGAGTGAGGGAGAATAAAACCATACCACTGAAACAACGTAATTTGAACCTGCCCGGCCAATCTGAATTCTAGTGACCAACCAGAAGCTTAGATGGGTAAGTACCCAACCCTGGCCCCTCCCACTTTCCAAAAACACTTGGTGGGTGCCAGGAAACATGTTGACGGGCACCGTGGCACCCATGGGCGCAGCCTTGGAGAGCCCTGTTATATACCAATGACTGTCAGTCACAGCTGCTAAGCAAAGCATCATATTCAGAAGCAGAACACTCTCAGGTGGGACTCGGGGCTTGCTTTATCTCGGATTTGCTCAGTATTGGTTAAGACTGTTCTGTTTTTAGATTATCATCTTAAATTGTTTTAATATCATCAAAAGCTCTGTACGGCCAAAAGCAGGAACAAAAACACACAACATAAAATCAGTTATGCATTAGCGCACATGTGCTGCAATGACTCTTGCATGTGGGTGAAACGCAAGGACAGTGTGAACTCAGTTCCCTAACCAGGTGCTGCAAATGCACAAGAGAGGGCTTGCGGCCTGTGGACTTTGCTTGTGAACACCCCGGATGCATGTAGCCAGCTGCTGTTGGAAACAGGAAACTGGGTAGGGTTGCCAAGTCCAGCTCAGAAAACATATGGGGACTTTGGGGGTGGATCCAGGAGACTTTCCCATTCCCTAAAATAAATAAATAAAAATACAGCAGTGCAGTTCCCCTGAATACAGTTTTCATTTCCTTGTTCCCCAACAGCTGGCTGCACTTCCACTAAATGAAAGTGAACACACACACTCTCTCATAAAGCAGCCAAAATAAACAGTTTTCAACACATACTTTTGTAATCTCACTGTGGCAATTTACTCACAGGAGGTGCTGAATGTAACCATCTGCTGTATTTTAACCAACTTCTTTAGACTAACAAAAAAAACAAAAGCCTAGGGGGTGGGGTTTTCCTCCAAACAAACAGGGGACTCTGCTCACTTGTCTTCCTTTCTCACATGCTTCACACAATCACCAGGAAGACCCAGGTGGCTGTGCCTGCTTGCTCCACCCATTCAGCTTCCCTCTTGCTGAGATTTAAAGGCACACACACAGTCCAAAAGACAAGGAATTTCCAAGCTTCTTCTAAGCCATCCGAGGTGGAAAGGCACTTGGTGGCTGTTGGGGCAGAGCTTCCCCCACTGGCCAGCTGCCTGGTGGCAGAGAGGAGCCTGCAAAACTGGGGATCCCTCACTGGGACCTGGGGGCCGGCAAGTCTAAAACTGGGGTAGGTAGATATTTGGTTTTACCCATGAGGGCCACCCTTATGAGCTGGTGTAGTGTAATGGTTCAGAATGTTGAATTAGTATTTGAAAGACCCAGGTTCAAATCTCCGCTCATGCCATAGAAGCTTGCTGGGTGACCTTGGGCCAGTCACACACTGTCAGCCTAACCTACCTCACAAGGCTGTTGTGAGGATAAAATGGAGGAGAGCAGACCAATGTAAGCCCCTTTGGGTCCCCCCACTGGGAAGAAAGGCAGGGTCTAAATGAATAAAATAAGTCCTGAGGCATCACATCACAAGAGTCTCCTTGCCACAGTCCTCAAAGGACAAGGAGAAGCTAACAAAAAAAAAAGGAGAAAGTCTGCTCGGGAGCAGAGTGTAGGCTACAAAGAAAACCAGAAGAAGCCCCCCAGCCCCTCCTTTCTCCTCTATAATCCCCATTACAACCAGAGCCGCTCGAATCGGAGTCTCCAGTCTGAATGAATACATTAGTCGCCCCCCTCACAGCAGAAAATGACTGGCAGCTGAAAGCTCAAAGGGAGGCCAGGCACAAAAGCTCTTAATTAGGGAACGGAAAATGGTGGCGGCGAGAGCAAGGCAGGGGGAAGGGGGGGGGAGAGGCAGGCCAGACCTGAACCCGGGGTCAACCCCGCTTGAGTAGCTCTCCCAGGCACCAGCAGCTAAGTGACCTCCCTAATCATCCACTCGAGGAGAAAGGGGTGGGGGGGGGGTGGAATACAGACAGGAGGGAGTGCCACTCTGCCATATGCGCCCGGAATCTCTCCCTCCTCCCCGGCCCGATTAGGGAGCTTGGTGCTTTTTCAGAATCAGGCATGCGTTAAGATGCCCCACCGCTACATCCATCTGCAAGGAAAAGAACCAGACTGACTCGAGGCCCCCTCCCCCCCAAAAAATCGCTGCAGATTTTATTTGGTGGGAATGCCTGTTTGGAAAATATTTTTGGGAAGGGATACTCCCAGGAAAAGCAACAGGCTAGGCCAAGTAGGCACTAGCCTATGGGCCCCCACATCTTTACGGACTCTGGGCCTGCTCCCCCCTCCCCCGATTTCCCCCCTGCTTGCAGCCCTCTGAGCCTGCACGCCCAGCCAGCCACCGACTTGCCTGGTGCAGCTGCTGCTGGTGTTGTCACCAAGTTTGCCTCTTTCTGCCTCTCCCCCACAGCTTAGTAAAAGGGGCTTTTAAGAAGGTGCCTGCAGGCTGCAGTGGGGCAGGCACTCAGACTCTGAGATGAGATAATTTGGGGGGGGGGCCTCAAGATTTTGACTGCCTAGGGGTCTCCACAGGGTTTAATCTGGCACAGCAGGCCACCAAGGGGAAGCATGGATTCTGTCGGCAGGGATTTCTTCTTCCGCTCGTCTTTGCAACCAGAACTATATTTTCTACATGGGGAATGATATGAGGGGGGGGGGGGATTTAAAATACCCCCCATGCAACAACCTTTGGGCAACTAGGGTTGCCAACCTCCAGAGAGTCTCCAAATTTCACAGATCATTTCCCATGGAGAAGAGGACTGCTTTGGAGGGGGGCTGTATGGTATTATACCATGCCGAGGTTTCCAACTGACCTGGATAGCCCAGGTTAGCCTGAACTCATCAAATCTCGGAAGGGAGGGACGGTGACTCAGTGGTAGAGCATCTGCTTGGTAAGCAGAAGGTCCCAGGTTCAATCCCTGGCATCTCCAAAAAGGGTCCAGGCAAGTAGGCGTGAAAATCCTCAGCTTGAGACCCTGGAGAGCCACTGCCAGTCTGAGAAGACAATACTGACTTTGATGGACCAAGGGTCTGATTCAGTATACGGCAGCTTCATAAGTTCAACACTGATTAAGCTAAGTAGGGTCACTCCTGTATTTGGATGGGGGCTCTCCAAGGAATACCAAGGTCTTGATGCAGAGACAGGCAATGGCAAACCACCCCTGAAATGTCTCCTGCCTTAAAAAGCAAGTCTAGCTCGCCGCCTAGTGGTGCATAACGCTAAAAGAGCTAGACCTTCTGCCTGCCAGACAATCTTAGGATCTCCTGTGGAACGTTTCCCCAATGCTTTTTCTAGATAGGACTTGTTAGAACAGCCAAAGTTCCAACCCTCACACAATGAATGAGTACATTCACATCAAAAAGCCTTTCACTGTTCCAACAGCTGTAATTTGCTACCAATTATCAATGTTCCAATCCTCACACATTAATACATTCACATCAAGGAATCTTTTGCTGTTCAAACACAAGTCAACACGTTCGTTGGCAGTGACTACGGAACATCCTTGCCTTGGACTGTTATTAAAAGAAGACTTTGGACTTTAAATATGATTAAGGAGGTCTTCAATCCATATATGGCACATAAAGCAATGTTTACTCTGGTTGTACATATGAGAATATGAGCATTCGTGCTTGTAACATTTGTATATGACAGTTATAAGTAATAAATGGTGTAAGGTGACATATAAAGACTTTTTGAATAGTATTGAGATATTTTGAGGTTTATGGTTTAATGAAGAGTGATCGTGTCAGCCTTTTGGCTTTTTGCGCTTAACCTTCTGTATCGCAGTCCCTCTCAGGTTTGGATTGTACCTGCTGGGAAGTTGGCACCCTGAGTTGGGAAGGTGATGGGCATGTGTTAGGTTTCCCCAGAAGGGCTTCCCCTGGAACGGCGGCTTCCCAGAGCTCCTTGAAGTTGAGGAAACAACACAGGGCTTCCGTTTTCTCTTCTCTTCTCTTCCCGCACCCCACAGCCCCAGCCTGAACTGGTCCCACAGACAGCTGGGAATTTGGTTTCATGGAACGCCATCTAATCAAAGAGCAGACCTGTAAATTACCACGTAGTATGGTGTAGAGGTTAAGAGTGGCGGACTCTAATCTGGGAGTACTGGGCTTGATTTCCCACTCCTCCTCCATGTGAAACCAGCTGGGTGACCTCGGGTCAGTTGCAGTTCTTGCAGAGCTGTTCTCTCAAGAGCAGTTCTCTGAGCGTTCTCTCAAGGTGTCAGTTGTGGGGAGAGGAAGGGAAAGGAGATTGTAAAAGCCTCTCCAACACTCCTTCGGGTAATAAAGAGTGGGGTATAAAACCAAACCTTCTGTCTTCTTCATACCTTGCTTGGGCAGAGGCATTCTTTTATTCCTGTTTATGCCTGAGAATCCCTGAGTGGTCTGGTACCGTCTGGCAGCCTCACTTCCTTCCAACTGTCTTCCTTAGCAGAGGTGGCAGATGACATAGGTCCCAGTTCAGGACACCCTGCAGACAGGATGCACATGGATGTCTGCCCCCCAGAAGAGCCCTATGCTCCCCCATAGCTCCCCTATGCCCCAGGCCTCATAGCATACCAGTCTGCCAGTATGTCATTCAACCAAATCAGACCAAATGGGTCTAAACACAGAACTCCAGTTCCAGATGCCAGACAGACAGAGAGAAAGAGCCCTTTGGCCTAGTGGGAGGGGGGGAAGTGTACTGGCATGGACTGTGTGCTGTTTCCAGGGCTTTTTTTGAGCAGGAAAGCACAAAAACCCAGCTCCAGCTGGTTTGTTTGGTATAGTGGTTAAGTGTGCGGACTCTTATCTGGGAGAACTGGGTTTTGATTCCCCAGTTCTCTACTTGCACCTGCTGGAATGGCCTTGGGTCAGCCATAGTTCTGGCAGAGGTTGTCCTTGAAAAGGCAGCTGCTGTGAGAGCCCTCTCATCCCCACCCACTTCACAGGGTGTCTGTTGTGGGGGGAGAAGATATAGGAGATTGTAAGCCGCTCTGAGTCTCTGATTCAGAGAGAAGGGCGGGGTATAAATCTGCACTTCTTCTTGGTGTCAGGGGTGTGGCCTAATATGCAAATGAGTTCCTGCTGGGCTTTTTTGTAGAAAAAGCCCTGTGTGAAACAATGGCGATGTCAGGGTGTGTGGGGCCTGATATGCAAATGAGTTCCTGCTGGCCTTTTCCTACAAAAAAAAAGCCCCAGCTGTTTCCACTACCAAATCTTTCTGTTGCTTCCCCAAGAACGCAGAGCAGATCTAGCTTCCCTTTCTCTTCCTGTCTGTCTCTTTTGGAAGCCTCGTTGGTAGCTAACTGCACAGTCAAAGAAGATATGAGGAAATTTATCACGAACAATGACCAAGAATCAAGGTGGGAGAGAGAAAGATGTGCCCCCTGACAGGAAGCTGCCCTCCCTTCCACTGCCACGCTCAGCTCACTTTTGGGAGCAGACGAATTCACACGCCAAGCTCCCTTTAGAGCAAGGGGAGCAGAAAGAGAACAGAAAAGGGATTAGAAGAGGGACCAAAAAGCACTCTTTCCCCCAACGTGGCACATCCATACTGGCAGGGCTTTTTGAGACACCCCCCCCCACACACACACTAGTTCAGTAAAAGCCTCAATTAACTCTGCATTAATTATTAAACCAGAACAATGTGTCTCTGGGTTCCGCGCAGCCGGATTCAGTTACTGACGCTTCTTGGGAGAAAATTTGGCTCGGCTTCTTGCTCAGGGCATTAATAACGGGCTTCTTGGGAGGGGGGAGGCTGTTGCTTTGGACTTCCTTCTTCCCTCAACTCTTCTCCTCCTCCCTTAATTGCTGCCTCCAGCAGTTCTAATTAATATATCTTTGGTCTCCATGCAGCCACCGGGATGCAAAGAACAGGCACCGAGATCCGTCTGGGCTGGAGTGACACACAGGCACATGACTTTCCCAGGGGTCTTAAGCATTATTCTTTCAGGCGGGGCTTACAGAATCGGTTGGAAGGAAGGGTGTTTTGTTTTGTTTTCAGACGGCGTTTCCAAGGAACTCTGGGACCTCTCCAAGGCTTATCAGCAGTTTCAGACCGCAAAGATCTAGGATGGAAGACATCCCTGGAAGAAAACCTGCCTGTCTTTCCCTGCTATGTGCAGCCGCCGGGGTGAATCTTCAGGTATGCTTTCAACTGAGGTGGGGTTGCAGACCTGCAGGAAGTGAGCGCGTCCCTAGAGCAAGGCCCAGAACCCTGCAGGATTTCCATAGTGGATGCATAAGGATCCCATGAGAGGGGCTGTGGCTCAGTGGAAGAGAGAAGAAGAAGAAGAAGAAGAAGAAGAAGAAGAAGAAGAAGAAGAAGAAGAAGAAGAAGAAGAAGAAGAAGAAGAAGAAGAAGAAGAAGAAGAAGAAGAAGAAGAAACAACTGGATTTGTCTCCCGCCCTTCACTCTGAATCTCAGAGCAGCTTACAATCTCCTTTACCCTCCTCCCCCACAACAGACACCCTGTGAGGTAGGTGGGGCTGAGAGAGCTCTCCCAGAAGCTGCCCTTTCAAGGACACCTCTGCGAGAGCCATGGCTGACCCAAGGTCATTCCAGCAGATGCAAGTGGAGGAGTGGGGAATCAAACCCGGTTCTCCCAGATAAGAGACAACCACTACGCCAAACTGGTCCCATGTTCAGTATCCAACATCTCCAGTCAAAAGGCCCAGGTAGTCGGGGATGGAAGGAAGGCAGTGTGGTATAGCCCAGTCTCATCAGACCATGGAAGCTAAGCAGGGCCAGTAGCAGGAAGAGAAACCACCAAGGAAGACTCTGCAGAGGAAGGCAATGGCAAGCCACTTCTGCTTCTCACTTGCCTTGCAAGCGCCTTGCTGAGGTTGCCTGAAATCAGCTATGACTGGATGACATTTTACACACACAGCAGGTGACGCAGAAATTCTCTGCCTGAGACTCCCGAGAGCGGCTGCCAGTCTGAGTACACAATGCTGATCTTGATGGACCTGGGCGATTCAGTATCCAGCAGTTTCATGTAGCCATGCAGTTCCTGATTCTGATTGGTGGCACTGGGGAGGAAAAGGGGTTAATCCTGCCACCACTACACACCGTTTGGCCAATCAAAGCTGACCCTTTCTCCTCCTCTACTCTCAAGAGCCCCGTGGCGCAGAGTGGTAAAGCTGCAGTACTGCAGTCAGAACCTTTGCTCAGGACCTGAGTTCGATTCCCAGCGGAAGCTGGTTCAGGTAGCCGACTCCAGGTCGACTCAGCCTTCCATCCTTCCAAGGTCGGAAAAATGAGTACCCAGCTTGCTGCGGGGGCGGGGGGGAGTGTAGATGACTGGGGAAGGCAATGGCAAACCACCCCGTAAAAAGTCTGCAGTGAAAATGTTGTGAAAGCAACGTCACCCCAGAGTCGAAAACGACTGGTGCTTGCACAGGGGACTACCTTTACCTTTTTTAACTCTCTTAGTAGGGAAGGAAGGCAGCACGGTATAGCCCAGGGGTGGCCAAACTTGCTTAAAGTAAGAGCCACAAAGTATAAATGTCAGATGTTTGAGAGCCACAGGACAGGAAGGCGAGCAGGCAAATAGATGAGGGGAGGGAGGGAGAGGTGGGAAGAAAGCAAACTTTAAAAGCATTCTCCAGGCTGCCAGCTGGCTTGGATAAGTGATTTAAAGACAGCACTACCTTCTTCAAGCCAGGTGATGGGGGCTTCGAGAGCCACACAATATGTGTGAAAGAGTTGCATGTGGTTTCCGAGCCACAGCTTGGCCACCCCTGGTATAGCCCACTCCTGTCAGATCTTGGAAGGTAAAGTAGACAAGGTGAATTGGTGTAGTGGTTAAGTGAACGGACACTTACCTGGGAGAACCAGTTTTGATTCCCCACCCCTCCACTTGCAGCTGCTGGAATGGCCTTGGGTCAGCCATAGCTCTGGCAGAGGTTGAAAGGGCAGCTGCTGTGAGAGCCCTCTCCAGCCCCACCCACCTCACAGGGTGTCTGTTGTGGGGGGCAAAGATAAAGGAGATTGTAAGCCGCTCCGAGTCTCTGATTCAGAGAGAAAGACGGGGTATAAATCTGCAGTTCTTCTAGAGTCGGTACTTGGAAGGAAGACCACCAAGGGAAGCTCTGCAGAGGAAGGCAATATCTAACCCACCTCTGTTTCTCACTTGCCCTGAAAGCCCCTTGCTGGGGTCACCAAAAGTTAGCTATGACTGGATGACACTTTGCACAGCAGGTGTCATGAAAGTCTTCTGCCTGAGATCCCAGATCGCTGCTGCCAGTACTGACCTTGATGGACCGAGGGCATGAATCCCTGTAAGGCTGCTTCTTCATGTGTGTTCAGGTGAAAGCCCTCCCGCACTAAATAGCTCACCAGGTGACCCCCCTCTGCTGGCACCGAGAGCCTGAGCATCTCTCCCCTCCACTGTGGAGGCCGCAACATCTGACAGCAATGTGAATCCTGGGAGGGACGGTGGCTCAGTGGTTGAACATCTGCTTGGGAAGCAGAAGGTCCCAGGTTCAATCCCCAGCATCTCCAACTAAAAAAGGGTCCAGGCAAATAGGTGTGAAACACCTCAGCTTGGGACCCTGGAAAGCCGCTGCCAGTCTGAGTAGACAATGCTGACTTTGATGGACCCAGGGTCTGATTCAGTATAAGGCAACTTCATGTGTTCAACAGCACACGCACCGGCTCTGCCTCTTTCCAAAACCATCCTTCTGACGGCATGCTGGGAATCCTGCCGCTTGCCTTTCTGTGAAGGCGTCAACCGTCTCTGTCTCCCCACAGCCAAAGAAAGGAGTGGGGGGGAGCAGAATAAATAGACGCATTTATACCGAAGATCTTTCCACAGGCCTCTCTAAATTTTCCTTCCCCTTCCAAAGCGCTGCCGGGCAACAAGGAAAGGAAGAAAAGGGCTGTAAATATTTCATCCCTGTTCTCTCTTTTTGTAAGAAACGCTGAAAACTTTGCATTCTGTCGGCTTGGGGAGGGCAAGGGAAGAGGAGAGAGAGTGCAAATGTGCACCAGCCTTCTTCGGGAAGCCTGGTGGTGCCCAAGTGGACAGACGACCGTTTTGACGACCGATCTTTGGGCAGGAGGTCATCTGCAGAGGCGGCTCTCTGAGGTGCTCAGACCCTGTGGGAGGGGAAGAGAGAGGCTGGCCTCAGCCATCTGGGAGTACCTGTCACACACGCAGGACCTTGGGTCACAGGCAAACCAAAGGCGTGTGACATCTGTCAGGGAAGAGCGGCCCTCCTCATTCGCTCCAAAGGAAAAGGAAAGCCCAAAGAATCTATCTTGTGGATCCCTGCCACGTCCTTTGTGTGACACTCAAAAAGACTGAGGACCCTTCCTGGAGAGAGTAGTTTGAAAAAAGGTAATAGTCCCCTGTGCAAGCACCAGTCGTTTCTGACTCTAGGGTGATGTCGCATCACGATGTTTTCACGGCAGACTTTTTAATGGGGTGGTTTACCACCGCCTTCCTCGGTAATCTACACTTTCCTCCCAGCAAGCTGGGTACTCATTTTACCGAATGCCGAAGGATGGAAGGCTGAGTCATAGAATCATAGAGTTGGAAGGAACCTCCAGGGTCATCTAGTCCAACTCCCTGCACAATGCAAGAAACCCACATATACCTCCCCCTAAATTCACAGGAGCTACATTGCTGTCAGATGGCCATCTAACCTCTGTTTAAAAATCTTCAAGGAAGGAGAGCCCACCACCTTCCGAGGAAGCCTGTTCCACTGAGGAACCGCTCTTAACAGTCAGGAAATCCTTCCTAATGTTGAGCTGGAAACTTTTGATTTAATTTCAACCCATTGGTTCTGGTCTTACCTCCTGGGGCCACAGAAAACAATTCCACACCATCCTCTATATGGTAGCCCTTCAAGTACTTGAAGATGGTGATCCTATCACCTCTCAGCTGCCTCCTCTCCAGGCTAAACATGCCCAGCTCCTTCAACCTTTCCTCATAGGACTTGGTCTCCAGACCCCTCACCATCTTTGTCGCCATCCTCTGGACCCGTTCCAGCTTGTCTATATCCTTCTTAAAATGTGGTGCCCAAAACTGAACACAGTACTCCAGGTGAGGTCTTACCAGAGCAGAGTAAAGCGATACCATCGCTTCACACGATCCGGACACTATACTTCTGTTGCTACAGCCCAAAATTGCATTTGCCTTTTAAGCCACCACATCACACTGTTGACTCATGTTCAGTGTATGATCCACTAAGACCTTTAGCCGGCTACCTGAACCCAGCTTCCGCTGGGATCAAACTCAGGCCGTGAGCAGAGAGCTTGAACTGCAGTACTGCAGCTAGTTTGACCTCGAGCTTAATCCCAGGATGAACACACACACACATGAACATACACACACAGAGCACTCTTGTCGTGAATAAGATATCACAGTGCCAAGCAAACCCTCAATCCAGAGCTTATTAGGAATCATGCAGCACAATCCTCAGCGTGCCTGCTGTAGGAATATGGCCCACAGCACTCAGTGAGCCTTACGTCCTAGTAACCGTGCTTGGGATCAAAGCCCAAAGACTTCAAAGAAGAGCAGACCTTCTGAAATCCAACAAGATTTACCCTTTGTGCCTTCAGAAAAATGCCTTATTGGGGTGGGGGAAGCCACAGGAGAGAGAACTCTCTGAGCGTTGCCTCCGTCAGGGTACATCAAATGCCCAAAAATGCAACCAGTTTGCTAATGATGTCACCTGGATTCTCCGTTACAAGAGAGTGGACAGGTGAAAGCCATTCCACACTAAACAGCTCACCAGGTGACCCTTCTGCTTGCACCTGGAGCTACTTCAAAGAAGGACTGCTGTGGTTCTGAACGACCATCCTTGATCGAGCCTGCCAGTGGCCCAAAGCTGGCACATTTCAAACTTGGGTCACTTTTTCTTAAAATATAACTGGAGGCAGGTTTGGAATTGTAGCAGCAGCTCCTTTGCATATTAGGCCACACATGTCAGGCGTGGGTTCATTGAAGCTCACAAGTAAGCAGACTTGGTATTTAAAACAAAGTTGCATTTATTGGATACTTCAGAGTTACTCCAGCTAGAAAGGCATTGGAACTGATGGAGATCAGCTCGAATCATTGGCATTTAACATTCTACATCAAAGCAATCTTTCCTACCCCTCATTTCCCAAAACAAAAGGTTGCTTTTTGCATGTGAGATTTTTCCCAACGCTCCCCCCCCTTATCTCTTCAGTTGGTGGTTACATTTCCCGGAGGCAATGTCCTTGGTGCCTCTGACGAGGAGGTGAGAATCTGGCACATACTCTCTACTTCAAATAGACCTTGGCAACCTTTGATATTCCTGGGAAGCTACTCTCTACTTTTCCCCCCTCCCTCCTTGCTACCCCGGCCTCTATGTTAGTGAGCGTTTCTAGGCATTGATCAATATGGTTAGTAACAACTTTTATCAATGTTATAAATGAACAGAGCCTGACAACACACCCCTGATGTAGCCAATCCTCCAAGAGCTTACAAAAAAAAGAGCCTTGCAAGCTCTTGGAGGATTGGCTACATCATGGGTGTGTGGCCTAATATGCAAAGGAGCACCTGCTAGAATTCCACCCCTGACTGGAGGCAAATATCACTTTTACACAAGCCAAATATAAAGACAAAAGAATTTCTTGCCCTCAGAAGATCCCAGCTTCTCTGTGTCTGCCTGCATCATTGTTCCAAAGGCCCCTCCCAATTTGGAAGGTTCAGAGACTCATCCAGAGATGCAAACAGCAGCCTCCTCACAGGATGAGTGAGATTCTGCTATCTCTCTGCTCAAGCGGTGATTGAACAAACAGAGACACAGCAGCACAATTACTCCCCTACCACAACTCCGGACAAGGACAATTGGGAAGACGGGAAAAAAAAAGTTAAAGTGTCCAATGACACCTTTAAGACCAACAAAGTTTTATTCAGGGTAGATCCAAGAGGGCAGCTGTGTTGGTCTGAAGCAGTTGAACAAAGAAGGAGTCAAATTATACCTTTGAGACCAACCAAGTCTTGGAGAACGTAAGCTTTCGTGTGCTCTCTAAGCACACTTCGTCAGACGAGGGGATCAGGGTGTGAGCTTTCACGCGCATGCATGCATACTCAGACCGAAGGAAATGGAAACAACTATCTTAGATATAGAAGGTGGGCAGTAAATTAGTATACAGAATAATGAAGATGTTTTTAACTGATTAAAACCATAAGAAGCTTAGATATAAGGCTATCACCTGTTAGGGTTCAGCCAGGGGAAACATCACAAGGACATAAATATGTCCGAATTTACTGCCCACTTTTTATATGTAAGCTTGTTATTTCTGTTTCCGTTTCATTCCATCTGAAGGAGTGTGTGAGCACATGAAAGCTCACACCCTGAATAAAACTTGTTTGGTCTTAAAGGTGCCACTGGGCTGTGTTCTGTTGCTTCAGACCAACACGGCTACCCACCTGGGAAAAGACAAGGTCAGAGAAGAGAGTCTGTTAGGGTTTACAGATACTTTAGCAGAGTTGTGTGGAGAGAACCACACATAAACAAGCCAGGCACACGGTTTAGCTTAAACTGGAGAGCCAGTTTGGTGTAGTGGTTAAGTGTGCGGACTCTTATCTGGGAGAACCGGGTTTGATTCCCCACTCCTCCACTTGCACCTGCTGAAATGGCCTTGGGTCAGCCATAGCTCTGGCAGAGGTTGTCCTTGAAAGGGCAGCTGCTGTGAGAGCCCTCTCCAGCCCCACCCACCTCACAGGGTGTCTGTTGTGGGGGAGGAAGGTAAAGGAGATTGTGAGCCGCTCTGAGACTCTTCGGAGTGGAGGGCGGGATATAAATCCAATATCATCTTCTTCTTCTTCTTCTTCTTAAGAATAAAGTAGTTTACTTTTACTATGAGGAAAAGGTGACTGGGATTTCTAGAAAACAAATAAGGTTTCATTATCCTATCTAGTCTCTAGACTACATCTCGACTCTCTTGAGTCCAAACTCTAACTGCATGGAGAGCTGAGGGCTTTACACAAAGGGCAATAAAACTGACCAAATGGTTTCCCTCAGACCACCTCCCAAATATATGGATTAGCCTATTAGGGCTTTCCTTCAATGGTCACTATACATATTGACATCCAGCCTGAGCGAGAAGTACGTGCAAACATTCTCCTTGGCTATACCTCTCACTGGCTAAACATCAGCATGCATATACATTCATTTAATTAACTCATGACAACAGGAAGTGAAATTGCAATAGAAACCCAACAATCCCCTTCTCAAGTTCACGAACTGAAGTCATGAAGTTTATCTTCTCTCTCAGGTGCTCGAACTTCTTCTTGGTGAGCGGCTTGGTCAGGATGTCAGCAATCATTTCTTCTGAAGGACAAAACTTTACTTCAATCATTCCTTGTTGCTGCAACACCCTCACCTTGTGGTATCGTACAGAAATGTGCTTGGTCTTGCCTTTGACACTTTCACTCTTGATCAAACTTAGACAAGTTGTGTTATCTTCAAACAGGGTTACTGGAATAGGCTCTTCTATTCCAAAGTCTCTCAGCAGGTGTATGATCCATTCAAGCTCATTGCAGGCACCTGCTGCAGAATCAAACTCAGCTTCCGTTGAGGACATAGCTACTATACTCTGCTTGCGACTTGTCCAGTTGATCAGGTTGCTTCCGCAGAAAAACAGATGCCCACTAACTGATTTGCGTTCAGTAGTGTCTTCAGCCCAATCAGCGTCCATGTATCCAACCAATCTTGGGTCGTCATCAGCTGTAATCTTCAGTTTCAGATCAGCTGTCCCAATAAGATACTTAACAAGTCTCTTCACTGCATTCCAATCATAATGATTAGGTGAGCTTGTCTTTCTGCTCAAGATTCCAATGGCTGCACTTATGTCAGGTTGGGTGAGTTGAGCTAGATACAAAAGTTTCCCAATGGTCTCTCTGTACAGACGATTGTCCTTTAGAGGCACTCCATCTTCCAGCTTGAGGTAAGATGGGTCAAGTGGGAAACTTGTTCTCTTGACATCTTCCAGGCTCAGTGCCTTAGCAAGATTGAGGGTTTTGGTTCTTTGACTCAGAAGAAAACCTCCATTCTCAGTCCTTTCTATCTGTATTCCAAGATAGTGGTTCAAAGTCCCAACACATTTTACTTCCACTTCTGCATTCAGCTTGTCAACTATCTCTTGCACATCAGACTCACATTGACAGCATAACAACAGTCCATCAGTTGACATCAGTACATACTGGCATTTATCATTGTTCAGTTTGAAGAACAGGCTGGGTTCTATTTTCCCTTGCTGGAACCCTTGCTTCTGTAGAAAAGCAGTTAGCACTTCACTCAGTCCTTTATCAGGTAAGTTCTCCTTGAGGTTTGCCTTTTCAGTCTCAAGGTACTGCACATGCATTCCTTTCTGTGCTGCTATACTCAGTAGGGTTCTGAGAGTGGCATACTTTACAATCAGCTCCCTTGGGATTTCCTCATTGTCTGAGAATTCTTCTGCAGTTTGCAGAACATTACAAAGTCCATATCTGGCAGGTGGTACACCCTTGTTGCTCCTCTGAGATTGCCTCACAGTACTGCTTGTCTCCCCTTCTGGCCCAGCTTGATCTGCCTCCCCTTCTGCTTCTGGGGTGCTTTCTGGCCTACCTTGAGGGTTGGCGCTACTGGCAGTCAGCCAATCGACCATCTCAGCGAGGGACATTCCTGCATCAGCTTCCTGATCTTCCTGCACTGTGGGCTTTATTTTCTCAGGTATTAGGTGCACACTGTTCTCTTCAATATGCACAACATTACATTCTTTAGATAACAGAGTATTTGGATCCATAACCCTGTAGCCTTTTCCTCCTTGGGCATAGCCAACTAGGATGCCCACCTGCTCTTGCATCTAGCTTTCCCCTTCTTTTCTCGGGGATGTGGGCAAACACTGTGGATCCAAAACATTTCAGGTGTTTCAGGGATGGCTTTCTACCATGCCAGCCTTCAAAAGGCGATTTATCTGTGACTGTAGAAGGGACTCTATTGTGTAGATACACAGCAGTAATCAGAGCTTCACCCCAGCATTGCTGTGGTAGATTTGCTGTGGTAGATTTGTGGTAGATATTCAGCAAAGTCCTGTTTAAACGCTCTGCAGAGCCATTCTGCTGTGGGCTGTAGCCAACAGTGGTCTTATGCTGAATTCCTTCCTGCTCTAGAAAGCTCTGGAACTCATGGTTGCAGTACTCTGACCCTTTGTCAGTAAAAAGTGTCTCTGGAGCTCTTCCAAACTTATTTTTCACTGCAGCCACATACACTTTGAACTTCTCTAAGACTTCAGTCTTTGATTTCAATAGGTATGCATGCACAAAACGAGTTTTCCCTTCTTGGAAGCTTAAGATATATTTATTCTTCCCTGTGCTTTCCTTTATAGGACCCATTATATCGCTTCTTATGATCTCCAGAAACTTCTCATTGTGCACTGGCTTTCTGTTGCTATAGGGTGGCGCTGTGCCTTTCCCCTTCACACACACGTGGCACACTTTCATTTCTTCACTACACTCTGTAAATTTTATTTTACATGCAATCAACAACTTCTTAACAGATCTCATATTCCTGTGTCCAAGCCTCCTGTGCCAGGCATAAAGGCATTCCTTATGAGGACACAAACTTTCTGTTGCCTTGAAGACATGACACATTTCTATGGGGTTAAGATAGTATGCATCACCAAATCTCACTGCTTCAAAAAAAACGTCACTCCCTGGGAGGGCAATGGTGCATTTTCTGTCTTCAATCAAAAACACATTTCCTTGATCTGTTAATTTCATTACAGAGATTAAATTCTGATCTGCTTGCTCAGAGTAAACACAGTCTTTCAACAACACATCAATCAGCTGTCCATCCTTTGCCTAAACTGAGAACTTTACCGTTCCAATCCCGTCTGTTTGCAAAATATCACCATTAGCAAGTTTCAGAGTTCTCCGCTCACTTTCATCCAGACAAACAAACCATTGACGAAATCTGCATACATGCATAGTTGACCCAGTATCCAGCAAAAAGGCTTTCTTTGCATAGTCATCAGCTTTTAGCATAAACGAAACTTCAGCTCGTGGCTTTTCCTTTGTCTGTGAGCTAGTAGCCCCCTGTTGAGGCACACCTCCTCCTTTGTGTGAGAAGGCCGGGCCATTACCTTTAAATCTGCCTTGCTTTGATTTACAAAATCTTGCTATGTGCCCTGGCCTGAGGCATTTATAACAGGTCCTTTGATCTCTGGTCCCTCTCTCCTCCTTCACAGCCAACGCTTGCATTTGGCTTGACATTTTAGAGAGTTTCCGTTTAACACTCCAATCTCTCAAATATGCAATCGTGAAATCAATATCAATCTCTTCTCTGGATTCAACTGGGGCCAATATGCTCTCATAAGACTCTGGAAATGAGGAGACAATGACTGCCTGAAGTTCCTCAGTGGAAACTGTACCTCCGGCTGATCTTAATTCAGCTACAAGAGCCAGAATTCTATCTAGGTGATCTGAGATATCACCCCCTGGGGCAAGACTGAGGGAGTAGAGGCGTTTGCGCAGATACTGCCTCTGGATAAAGGTGCGTTGCCCGTACTTTGAATTCAGATTATTCCAAATCTCCTTTATGTGGTCACAATTAACAACAATGGCTGTCTCTTGGGATGAGACTGAACTTAGAATCAGCAGCTTGGCTTTAAGCTCGTCTGCATCAAATTTATCTCTTCGCTCTTGAGACAAATCCTCTGGAATTACATAGTCCAGGACATATTTTAACTGTTGCACACCCAGAGCACACTCAATTGCCATTTTCCATAAAAGGAAGTTATCCTTGGACAATTTAGGGATGCTAAGCTTAGGGGAACCTTCCATATTGTATACAACCTGCTCTGGTGGCTGTAATGTCATTCTTTCCTCAGCGGAAGATGCTCTTGCAGAACTTGCAGGCGCTTGCCTCTGTCTGGGTCTTCTTCTCCGACAGAACATCAAAGAGAATCCGTTCTTTGTTCCCAAGCGGCCAGCCAGCGACCAGGAGCGATGGGAAAGGAATTCCTTCAGATGCAAATCCGTGAACAATAGACCTGAGCTCTTCTTTACCTTTCTTAGCTAATTGCCTTGGTTTTTTGCTCGCAGCTATGAAGCTCACTGTGGCCCACAACCTTTTGTTAGGGTTTACAGATACTTTAGCAGAGTTGTGTGGAGAGAACCACACATAAACAAGCCAGGTACACGGTTTAGCTTAAGAATAAAGTAGTTTACTTTTACTATGAGGAAAAGGTGACTGGGATTTCTAGAAAACAAATAAGGATTCATTATCCTATCTAGTCTCTAGACTACATCTCAACTCTCTTGAGTCCAAACTCTAACTGCATGGAGAGCTGAGGGCTTTACACAAAGGGCAATAAAACTGACCAAATGGTTTCCCTCAGACCACCTCCCAAATATATGGATTAGCCTATTAGGGCTTTCCTTCAATGGTCACCATACATATTGACACCCAGCCTGAGCGGGAAGTACGTGCAAACATTCTCCTTGGCTATACCTCTCACTGGCTAAACATCAGCATGCATATACATTCATTTAATTAACTCATGACAACAGGAAGTGAAATTGCAATAGAAAGCCCAAAGAGTCACTGAGAGATACAACAGGCAACCTTTTCTGCAAGTGGTTATTGGGGCTCACAGGCCTTTAAATACTGAAATCTCACAGCACAGGAGTTAGAAATGACTACCTGAAAAAACACTCCTGAACAATGCCGGCTGATTAAGAGAACAGACTTTGAATGCTGAATGTGATGGAATACAGGATAGCCCCTATTTTCATCTCAGCACGTATGGAAAAACCAAACAGAAGAGAATCTGGAAAGAAGCTAGTGGTGGCACGAGAAACTTAAAAGGAGGCACATCTGTGTCTACACAGTTTTCCTGGATCGGGGCCACCAAGGACAAATACTTTCAATGCCACCAACTAGTAAAAATCTGAGAAGTCTGGTGCAAATCCAGGTTTCATGCGCCACCTGTCATCCGCTACTCAGATGGCTTTCCATCCAGAAATTTAAAAAGCACTTTCGGATAACTGTCAAATTTTGCCTTTCATGCAGATAACAATTCATCATTGTTTCTATCTGCGGACTTGGAGGGGAGGCTAGATCAGGGCTCCCCAAGCCTTTAAAAAAATAAAAAATAAAATAAAAATTTATTGAATTAAAAATAAGTGCAAAATTTAGGAACACTGTAAGATTAGAACAACAGTTCACATACGGTAATGAAACACATGGGCTACTGGAACAGAGCAGAGAGTGATCAACAGGCAAAGACAAATCAAATCCAACCTACAATCTAACAGCGTCAGATAAAGAGCTGTAAACAACACAGTTTTTAAAAGCTGTCAAAAACCCTTTTGAGCCTGCAGGCACCTGTAGAATTCTGACACAGCACAGTAAGCGCAGACACAAAATGGCTGCCGCAGGAGGCGGTGCCCGTCACAAAAGGATTCTGTAGCTTTACAGCACTCAGACAGTGAAGATTCCTGGGCTGTGCTGGCAGTTGCTGCTGAAGCAAAAACTTAAAAAAAAATATTCACAGCCAATCAGATCTTCAATAGCTGTATTGCCGGGCAAAATCTGTATCAGGCTCCACCCACTTCCTACAAATACTTGGTGGTGGGTGCGAGAAAAAGTGTCAGGATGCATCATGGTGCCCATGGCTAGCGTGTGGGAGTAGGCCATGTAAGTGGCTGCCTAGGGTGCCACATGGCCTATGAGGTGCTGCTAGGCACCCTCTCCTCACATGCCAGCTGACACAGCGCTGCCTCTTTCGCCCACCCAAGACCCAGGTGGAGGAAAGAGGCGGATCAGCCTCACTCCTAGGCTGCCTCCCCTGCAAGGGAAGGCAGCCTGAGAGCGAGACAGAGGTGCAGAGCTGCCTCTTTCACCTGCCTGGGATCAGCTGCTTCTGCCACCTCCCCGCTAGGTGGAGAAGCAGCAGAAGCAGCTAATCTGCCTCCCCTCCCATTTAAGGTGCCAGCGACCCCCTCCCCACCATTTAAAGGCCCTGCCGAACAGCTGATCAGAGGTGGTCCTTAAATGGGAAGGGAGGCAGGTTAGCTGCTTCTGCTGCTTCTCCACCTAGCAGGGAGGTGGCACAAGCAGCTCCCTCACCCCTTTTAAAGATCCACCCCCATGGGGGACAGGGACCAGAAAGGAGGCCACAGGGAGGCAGTGGCCTGGGGCAACAAAAACCCCAGCACTGCCCCTGATGGTGCCCTTGGGCACCATGCTGGGGAACCCTGAACTCGATATCTAAGGTTGCTGGGGGGCTTCCTCTCACAAAACTTGGCCCCAACTGGAGACATTTACATGTTTATTTCTTAAAGCACTTATTTTGGCACGTGCGGTCCCCCAAAGAGGGTGCAAACTATTAAAAGCCATTTTCACATCTGTAATAAACACACATAAATGAAACAGCAGCAGCAGAAGAGGAGGAGATTGGCTTAATACCCTGCCTTTCACTTGGAGTCTCAGAGCGGTTTACTATCTCCTTTCCCTCCCTACAACAGGCACCCTGTGAGGTCAGTGGGGCTGAGAGAGCTCTGACAGAAACTGCTCTTGAGCAGAACAGCTCGGAGAGAGTCACGGCTGACCCAAGGTCACTCCGCTGGCTGCATGAGGAGGAGTGGGGAATCAAACCCAGTTCTCGAGATTAGAGTCCGTAGCTCTTAAACGCTACACCAAAGTGCAGGTGACAGAAAAGGATTGCCTATTCTAGCTAACTGGCTGCTGCTGGATTCTGGACACACGGCTAGCCTCCATGATGCACCTGCTATGTGTGTGGGTGAGAGGAAGTGGGTGTGCAGCAGAGAGGAAACTGCTCCCTAAGAATAATCAGTCTACACACCAAAGGGTAAGCAGGAAGGTAAGAAGGAAGGAAACCCACAGTGCGCCCGTCTATCTAACTCACTCTCTTGTGACCAGTGTTCCCTCTAAGCTGAGTTAGCGTGAGCGAGCTCACAGATTCTTAGCCTCCAGCTCACACATTTTTGTCTTAGCTCAGGAAGGATGACCCCAGAGCACACTAATTCATGCAGTAGCTCACAGCTTTAATGCCGGTAGCTCACAAAGCAGAATTTTTGCTCATAAGACTCTGCAGCTTAGAGGGAACGTTGCTTGTGACCCCCACCCCCCACTCCAGGCTGAGGCCAAAGGGCAGTGCCAAGTCCTTCTCTTCCAACAAGACCAACATGGCTGGCCTACCAGGGATGCCAGCCTCCAGGTGGGACCTGGGGATCCCCTGGAATTACAGCTCATCCCCAGACTACAGAGATCTGGTCCCCTGGAGAAAAAGGATGCTTTGGAGGGTGGACTCCATGTCAATGCATCCCACTAAGGCCTCTGACCTCCCCACGCTCCATCCCCAGATCTCCAGGAGTTTCCCAACCTGGATCTGGCAACCATGCCCCCCCACCCCCTGCTTGTGGTCTACGTCAACCTGGCAACCCTACTGCAATTCCTACAACAGCCCCTGGAGCCAGGTGCCAGAACTCATTTGCTTAACATTTGCCTATGCCACACACCCCTGGCATCATCGGAAGGTGTACTAAATAATATCAGCTCAAATTCGTCAGAATAAAACCTTACTCCCATCATACTTTTTAAATCACTTTCTCCTGTCAGTTTGGTGTGGTGGTTAAGTGTGCGGACTCTTATCTGGGAGAACCGGGTTTGATTCCCCACTCCTCCACTTGCACCTGCTGGAATGGCCTTGGGTCAGCCATAACTCTGGCAGAGTTGTCCTTGAAAGGGGAGCTGCTGTGAGAGCCCTCTCCAGCCCCACCCACCTCACAGGGTGTCTGTTGTGGGGGAGGAAGGTCAAGGAGATCGTGAGCCGCTCTGAGACTCTTCGGGGTGGAGGGTGGGATATAAATCCAATATCTTCATCTACCTCACAGGGTGTCTGTTGTGGGGGAGGAAGGTAAAGGAGATTGTGAGCCGCTCTGAGACTCTTCGGAGTGGAGGGCGGGATATAAATCCAATATCTTCTTCTTCTGTGTTGCCACAGTGGCATGAGGAAGACTTCCATCTGTCTGCTTTATACATTTTGGTTATTTCCCCATTTTTTGTGGACATTTTTTTTAGAAAGTTTGTCCAATCTAAGTGTTCAGCAAAAGTCTCACAGGGGTTTGAACAAGGAAGCCCAGAAGCAAGTTTTTTTTTTTTCCGGGGGTGGGGGGGGGGAGTAAGAAAGAAAGCACAATAAAACTTAGAGGTTCCGGAGCTCCGCTCCTGTGAGCTCCTGCCCCAAATGAGGCCTGGCATTAAGCAAATAGTAAAATGAGGCACTGAGTGTAACTTGCTTAACTTAATTCACGCAAGAGGTGGAATCTGAACCAGGAATCTCTTGGATTTGCTAGCCACAAAGGCTACATGCAGGGGTGCCAGCCCCTACGTGTGGTCTGGAGATTCCCTAAAATTACCGCCGATCTCCAAACTACCAAGATCAGTTCCCCTGAGGGGGGGGGGGAGAATGGCTTTTTGGAGGGTGGGCTCTATGGCAGGGGTGGCCAAACTGCACCTCAGGAGCCGCATGTGGCTCTTTCACAGAAATTGTGTGGCTCTTGAAACCCCCCCACCCCACCCCATTGGCTGACTTGGCATCTGTCTCCTCATATCATTTCTCCAAGCCAAGCCAGCTGGCAGCTTGGAGATTGCATTTAAAGTTGCTTTCTTTCCCCTCTCTCTCCTCCTCCTCTTTGCCTTCTTTCTGTCTTGCAGCTCTCAAACATCTGATGTTCATGTCTTGCGGCTCTCAAACATGTGACGTTTATTCTGTGTGGCTCTTATGTTAAGCAAGTTTGGCCACCCCTGCTCTATAGCATTATAATCCACCAAGGCAAGCCCCCTCCCCAAGTTCCACCCCTACATCTCCAGGACTTTCCCGGCACAGAGTCTGCAATCCCAGCGACACCAGGCTGAAAGAGGGAAGGTGCTTCCAAGAGCCGTTTTCTCTCCCGCGGTAAGCAGGAGGAGAGACCAGCACCCGGGGAACCTAGAGTGGGATCATCAATTTCATTAGGAACAAGGCTTCTCTCCAGCGCGGCTGAGAAATCAGCTGCCAATGAGCCTAGAATGTTTCCGGAGCCCCTCCTTCCCACTAAGGCTGTTGCCAGGAGTTAGCAGCTTAAAATAAAAGCCATTGGTGGAAGCCTACGGAACAACTAGATTGAGGGGGGAGGTAATACTAGTACACCCAAGCTAGTGAAAAAATAACTAAAACACAAACATTGGGCAGTGTTCTTAAAAAAAAAAAGTTTCCAACCATTTGGGTTTTAAAATGAAACAAACCTCTAGCTTATGGGTGCTTCCCATGTTTCATTGCAGGTGTAAACACAGACGCATCTTATATGGGACTGCCTTTCCTCACACACCAGGGGTGGCCAACGGTAGCTCTCCAGTTGTTTTTTGCCTACAACTCCCATCATGCTGGTTGGGGGTGATGGGAGTCATGCTGGCTGGGGCTGATGGGAGTTTTTAGGCAAAAAACATCTGGAGAGCTACCGTTGGCCACCCCTGCTATATACCTTGCAGAGAGCATTTTGCTCATCCAACCATTTACTGGTAGTCCCCGGCTTCAGAACAATCCGGCTGTCCTCAACCAGGGGCAGGGCTTTTTTTTAGCTCTGGCCTCAATCTGGTCGAACTCTCTTTTGTGTGCACGCAAACTTTGTCACTTTTGATTGGCAAATGTGTGTACGCACACAAAAGCTCACATCCTGAATAAAACTTGGTTGGTCTTAAAAGGTGCTTCTGGCCTCTCACTTTATCACGTTGCTTCAGACCATCCTGACTGCCCACCTGGATCTTTCTTCTGAAAAATAAGTGAGCAAGTGATTTGTGTAGCCTGGAGAGCCACAGGCATTACAACAGAGCACCAGCCCTCACCTGGAAGTTGGCGACCCGGAGTCCTCACCAGTGTTCCCTCTAAGCTGAGTTAGTATGGGCTAGAGCAGAGTTTTTTAGCCTCTGGCTCACATAGTTTTGACTTATCCCAGGAAAAACGGCCCCAGAGCAAGCTAATTGATGCAGTAGCTCACAATTTCAATGCCTGTAGGTCACAAAGTAGAATTTTTGTTCACGAGCAGTGTTCGCTGAGTTAGCGTGAGCTAGCTCACAGATTTTTAGCCTCCTCCGGCTCACACATTTTTGCCTTAGCTCAGGAAAAATGGCCCCAGAGCACACTCACTTGTGCTTAAGAGCACAGGAAAGCTTACGTTCTAAATAAAAACTGGTTGGGCTTCAAGGTGAGACTTGACTCCTGCTTTGTTCAACTTGAATGCCAGTAGCTCACCAAGAAGAATTTTTGCTCACAAGACTCTGCAGCTTAGAGGGAACATGGCTCCCAAGATGCTGCCAATCTTCGAAGGAGCCTGGGTCCTCACTGCGGCCTCTGGCCATGGAATTTCCACTTGCCACCCCGCCTGCCTGCCTGGGCTCGCCCCCAAGCACCTGGCTCCCTTCCTTCCCTTTGGAGGCACTGCACCGAGAGAGGCCGGCCGGGCTGGGCAGACGCTGCGCCTCCTGGGCGGCGAGGTCAGGGCGCCTCCGGGCTCGGCTGCGGCTTGCCAGTTGCGGCCGGCAGTCGCGGGCCTCCCGCGTGGAGCCGCCGCCGCCGCCCCCTCCTTCCTCCTCCGCCCGCTCCAGACGGCGCAGCGCGGCGCGGCGAGACTCCCCCGCTGGCAGATCGATGCCGCTCGCCTTTCATCTGACCGGCGGCGCTCGGGGGAGGGAGGCGCGGCGCAGCTTTCCCGGAATCCCAGGCGAGGCGAGGCGAGGCGGGAGGGCGGCCTCTTGTTGACTCGCCGGGCGCGCTTGCGAGCAGGACCCGGCGGGGAAGGAAGGAGGGAGCGGCGGCGGCGGCGCTTTTGCTCCACTTTCCAGGGTCCGGAAGGGGAGGGGAGGGGGGGAGGAGAGGCGGGGGAGGCTGAAGCTGCTGGGGACGGAGCGCGCCCGCGGTGCGCCCTGACCTTGGCGGGTGGGCGGGTGCGAGGCGCAAGCAGGCGCCAAAGAAGGCCCCGCCGTCTCCAGCCGGGAATCACAACCGAAGGCCCCCGATGGAACCAACCTCTGCAAAGAAGGGGGCCTTCGGTTGTGATTCCCGGCTGGAGACGGCGGCCTCAGTCCTCCATGAACTGGGGATGCCACCCTCCAGGTGGGGCCTGAATTACGGCTCATCTCAGACTGCAGAGGTTGGTTCCATCGGGGGCAGCTGCTTTGGAGGCTGGGCCCTGTGACATCGAAGTCTCTGCCGTGCCAGGCTCCATCCCCAAATCTCGAGGAGTTTCCCAGCCTATCCTACAAGTGACCTCTCTCCCTTTACCAGCCTCCAGGTGGGGCCTGGAAATCCCCTGCAAGTACAGCTCATCTCCAGACTACAGAGATCGGATCCCTTGGATAAAACTGATGTTTTGGAGGGTGGAGCCTGTGGCCGTGTACCCCACTGGGGTCCCTTGCTCTCCCCAGGCTCCACCCCTCAAATCTCCATAAGTTTCCCAACCTAGCCTTGGCAACCCAACCCCCCACCCGTCAGTGGCAGTCCGACCCCCACCACAGCATCTTGCCCTTAAATGCATAAGCTTGCCAACCTCCAGGTGGGGCCTGGAGACCTGGGTTTCCGAATGAACTCCAGCCAACAGAGATCATCAGTGCGCTTGGAGAATATGGCCAGAAAATGGCACCTTCTTTTGCTCGCCAGGCCTGCTGATCCATCCACTGGACTTAGCTGCAGTTCTTCCGTGCTGACTCAGCCTGCAGCAGTTTAATATACTTTGAGAGCCACTTTGGTTAAGAGCGCAGACTCTAATCTAAGAGAACTGGCCTTGATTCCTCACCCTTCTTCCTCCACGTGCAGCTAGCTGCTGGGTGATCTTGGGCAAGCCACAGTTCTCTCAGAGCTGTTCTCTCAAGAGCAGTTCTCTCAGAGCTCTCTCAGCCGCACCTACCTCACAGGATGCCTGTTGTTGGGAGAGGAAGGGAAGGAGATTGTAAACTGCTGAGACTGGTGGGGCATAAATCCAAGCTCCTCTTCATCCTCCTTTCAGGTAGTGGCTGGACATCTCTGGGAACTCTAACTGGTCTTCAGGTTATGGAGATCAGTTCCCCTGAAGAAGATGGCTGCTTTGGACAGTGGACTCAAGAGCATCCTACCTCGCTGAGGTCCCTTCCCTTCCCTCCCCAAACCTCACCCTCCCCAGGCTTTGCCCCCCCCCCCCCAAAAAAAACCTCCAGGAATTTCCCTATCCAGATTTGGCAGGCCTAAAACCCATTGACAGTAGAGCCAAAAGGCAACGAAGAAGCAGCTTTATGTGACATTTCAGCATTCCATAAGATAAATATAGTGACCTTTCCCTATACACCCACACCCCTCCTCTTGGAAACTCACAGGTATTCCCCCGTGTAAGGAAATGCTGGGAATTCAGCATTTCATACCGCCTTGATGGAAATGCAGCATTTCAGCTGCTCCTTCCAATGGAAACTCTTTGCTGCCCCTTTCAGAAGGTGGTTAATGGTGGTATTGACAGAACAGAATCCCCAGGCGTGACAAGCAAGGCAAAGGACAAGCAAGGAAAAGCAAGCACCAGTCGTTTCCGACTCTGGGGTGGCGTTGCTTTCACAACGTTTTCACGGCAGACTTTTTACGGGGTGGTTTGCCATTGCCTTCCCCAGTCCTCTACACTTTCCCTCCAGCAAGCTGACAAGCAAAC